>NC_080423.1:69131659-69455381 GCF_029873635.1 Malania oleifera
TGGGGTAGGACATTGGAAGGTCGAGGAGCTTGTTCTACCAATGTACGACGGATAGGTCATGGGGATTGGATACTGGTGAATAGTGGTTCCTGTGTGGGCCATGTGTTATGGAAGCTGGTGTGGTGCCTATGTGGGCCACGTTATATCTTGTGTGGATAATGGCGTCTGTGTGGGTAGTGGTGCCTATGTGGATCACGTGTAGATAAGAAGTATGTAGGTGCTTGTGTGGGTCACGTACTGACATGTACGCAGTTGCTCTATGTGGGCCACATACTGAGGACATAGGAAGATGAAGTATTAGATGCATGATTCTTGTGTGGATGTGTTGTGCGCATGTGAATTTAATTATAGCATAAAAATAATGGTATAACATATTGTGAATGCATGTGTGTGCATGCGGTGAGGTAAACATACCACCGGGGGCTTGCTGAGAAAGGCGAGTGCTCTGCTAGGTAGTTTCTTGGTATCAGTGCAAAGGGATGCTACTGTATGGGCGGGTAGATATCCTGATCCTTAGAAACCATCGCCTTTGAAATAATAAAGATGTGTGTACTGGTGGCGAGGTAATACTTCACCTGAGGGCTTATTGAGTAAGGTGAGTGCTCTGGTAGGTAGTTTTTTTGTACCAGAGTAGAGGGAAGCTACTTGTATAGGCGGATAATCTTCCCTATCCTTGGGGACTTTCGCTTGCCTAAAAATTATGTACTTGTGCATATTGAATGTGTGTATGATATCAGATGTCAGTGACGTTATTAATGATATGTTTTCTCAGTTGCTATTGATATTGTATGAGAAGAAGTTTATTTTTTTATATAAATATTAAAACTCACTTGTCACACACTGTTATAATTTATTCCACCCTTACTGAGAAGTGTCTCACCCTAGTGGATTAACAATTTTTTAGGTTCTTCTGGAGACCGGGTTTGAAAGCCTAGGCTGGGACTGTTTTTGCTGGTTTCTTTTTGGGGTATTATGAGATACTGATGTATGTATATATATATATATATATATATATATATATATATATATATATATTTGTACTGGGTTATGTTTTAAATGCTGGATGTGGATATGAATATCTGGATGTTGTAATGTTCACTTTTGGGCTGTTATATAGAACTCTGGTATTTATTTGAGGTCATTATTTATGTTCCGCTACGTCTATGTTAATCATGGTATCAGATACAGGTGATTGGAACACGTGGCACTCGGGCCCCACTTGGCGGGTTTCAGGGCATCACATGCACACATCAAGCCTGAGTGGCCCAAGCTCGTAAAAGCCTCAAAGAAAAAGAAAAAGGCACTGAAAGTCGGTTGGGATACACACAGCACTGGTGGTTTAGAATCTAAATCTAGCGATGGCGAGGTTGCCAATCTATGTCTAATGGCACATGATGACCTTGAGGTACAATCATCTTTTCTGTCGTCTTCATATTATTCTAGTGAATTAGAAAATGAAAATGATATGATTTCATATGATGAAGTGAAACAAGAATACCTGTACACTATTAAAATACTTGAGAAGAAAACAAAGAAAATTTCTAATTTGAAAAGCAAAGTCAAAGAACTTTCAAATCTAGTTGAACACCAAAATGAATCCCATGCATCTTTCATAAAAGATAAAGATTTGAAAATTGAGGAGTTAAAAAAGGATTTGAAAGATAAATCTGAAATTATTTGTCAATTTACTAAAGGACAACAATTTTGAAAAGCTCCTAGGATCTCAAAGAAATTCCCTAGAAAAGGAAGGGCTTGGTTTTAATGGTAAGGAAAATATAAAGAAAAGACATCTTTACATGGGTTATTTTACAAAAGAGTCAAAGTCATATGCTCCAACTAAGAATTATTGTAGAAATACTACATGCTTTAAATGTAGAAGATTGGGTCACATACAATTCGAATTTCCTTTAAAAAATAAAGATGTAAAAATAAAGAAAGTATGAAAGGTCAAAGGTCAATCTAGCACTAACCCTCCTGGACCCAAGACAATCAGGTAACCAAAGCTAGTTGTTTAATTGTGTCTTATAGATATGCTTAAGATCAACATCCTCAAAAGATAGATGGTATATGGATAGTGGATGCTCACGCCACATGACCGGGGATAAAGCAAAGTTTACATCCCTCATACCCAAGGATGAAGGGTTTGTTACTTTTGGAGATAATGCTAAGAGACGGATCACAGGTGTAGGTAAAGTCAGTAATGATTCCTCACTCATTATAGATGATGTTTTATTAGTTGAAGGTTTAAAGAACAATTTATTGAGCATAAGTCAACTATGTGATAAAAGCTACAAAGTATCATTTGAACATGACAAGTGCATAGTTGAACACAAAACTGATAATAAGATACTGTTCATTATTAAGCGTCATGAAAACATATATACTGCAAGCTTCGATAACTTAACTTCATAAAGTGTGACATGCTTATTTGCTATGAATGAAACAAGCTGGATTTGGCATTGGAGACTAGGACATGCAAACATGGATTTAATCTCAAAACTAGTTAAGAAAGAATTAGTTAAGGGACTGCCTAAGACTAAATTTGTGAAATATAAAATCTATGATGCATGCCAACTAGGAAAACAAGCAAGAACAAGCTTTAAGAAGAAGAAAGAGATCTCCACTACTAGGCCACTCTAAATGCTACACTTAGACTTATTTGGACCAAACCCAATTAAGAGTTTAGGAGGAAAATCATACGCCTTTGTCATTGTTGATGATTTTTCAAGATACACATGGGTATTATTCTTAGGTCACAAAGATTAAGCACATAAACAATTTATAAACCTATGCAAGAAAGTCCAAAATGAAAAGGGATATACAATTGCTAAAATTCGAAGTGATAGGGGTAGATAATTTAAAAATCAAGACATGGAAGATTATTGTAATTCATTAGGAATTGCCCACAATTTTTCAGCTCCTAGAACACCGCAACAGAATGGTGTAGTTGAAAAAAAGAATAGGTCTATACAAGAAATGGCCAGAACTATGCTTAACGAATATAAATTACCTAAATACTTATGGGCCGAGGCAGTGAATACCGCCTACTATGTGCTAAATAAAGTTTTGATTAGACCATCACTTAATAAGACTCCTTACGAATTATGGAATGGCCATAGACCAAACATATCATGTCTTTGGCTGTAAGTGTTTTGTTCTTAGAGACAATGAGCATCTAGGAAAGTTTGATGTGAAATCAGATGAGGGTATCTTCCTAGGGTATGCCTTAGATAGTAAAGCCTATAGAGTATATAACAAACGAACATTGACGGTCATAGAATCTAATCATGTAGTGTTCGATGAGTCAAATCCCTTCTCCAAAAGAATTGATGAAGATGAAATTGAATTCAGCAAGGAACTTGAAGAACTATCAATTAGAATGATTCAGAAAAGAAAAATGAACTTAAGGAACCATCCATTGAAATTGATCAAACTGAAAATGAGATTAATAAACCACCTAGAGATTGGAAATACATAAAGAATCATCCCATAGATCAAATAATAGGTGAACCATTACGTGGAGTAGCCACTCGCTCCTCTCTTAGGAACATGATTAGTCATTTTGCATTTTTGTCTCAGAAGAACCTAAGAATGTGAGTGAATCTATAGAGGATAAATCTTGGGTGCTGCCCATGCAAGAAGAATTAAATCAATTTGAAAGAAACAAAGTATGGACATTAGTTCTCAGACCTAAGGATAAGTCAATCATAGGGACCAAATGGATATATAAGAATAAGAAAGATGAACATGGAGTAGTTGTGAGAAATAATGCTAGATTAGTAGCTCAGGGATATAATCAAGAAGAAGGTATAGATTTTGAAGAAACATTTGCCCCTATAGCTAGGATGGAAGCCATACGAATGCTTTGAACATATGCAGCTTTTAAGGATTTCAAGCTGTATCAAATGGACGTCAAAAGCACATTTTTAAATGGCTACATAAATGAAGAAGTGTATGTAGAACAACCCCCAAGCTTTGAAAACCATAAGAATCCAGATCACATGTCTAGACTAACGAAAGCCTTGTACGATTTAAAGCAAGCTCCTAGAACTTGGTATGAAAGGCTAAGCGGTTTTCTATTAGAAAATGGATTTATAAGAGAAAAGATAGATACAACCCTGTTCATAAAGTCTAAGAAAGATGATATTGTCCTAGTACAAGTATATGTAGATGACATTATATTTGGCACTACAGATAAAGAATTGTGTAATGAATTTGCCAATACCATGCAAAATAAATTTGAGATGAGCATGATGGGTGAACTAAATTTCTTCCCATGACTTTAGATCAAACAAGAAAATCATGGAATATTCATAAATCAATCAAAGTATATTAGAGACTTACTCAAAAAGTTTAATATGGAAGACGAAAAAATACTAGTTACACCTATGAGTGCTTCATTAAAATTAGACAAAGATGAGCAAGGTATACCAATAGACGTCAAGCTATATCGTGGAATGATAGGTAGCTTGTTATACCTGACTACCAATAGACCAAATATAATGTTTAGTGTTTATTTTTGTGCAAAGATTTCAGTCTGCACCAAAAGAGTCTCATTTGCTAGCTGTTAAACGAATACTTAGATATCTGATAGGAACCGTGGACATTGGGTTATGGTATCCTAAGTACACATCCTTTGAGATTCTTAGTTATTCAGATTCTGATTTTGCGGGTAGCAAAGTGGATAGGAAGAGCACTAGTGGTACTTGTCATTTCTTAGGACACTCCTTGGTCTTTTGATTTTCCAAGAAACAAAATTCAGTTGCTCTTTCCATAGCTGAGACTTAATACATAGCAGTAGGTAGTTGTTGTGCTCAAACGCTTTACATGAAGCAACAATTGAAGGATTTTGGATTAAGTTATGAAACAATCCCTATAAGATGCGATAATATGAGTGCAATAAATATCTCAAAGAATCCCGTATTTCATTCATGAACTAAGCACATAGAAATACGACATCACTTTCTTCGTGATCATGTACAAAAAGGAGATGTAACACTAGAGTTTTGTATGCACGGATGAACAATAGGCCGATATATTCATGAAACCACTTGCGAAGGATTGGTTTATCCAAATTAGGCATGAATTAGGTCTCATGCATAGTCGAGAGGTTGCTTAGAATCATGTTAGATGATATAATTCAGGGGGAGCAATGTCACTTACGATATAATCACTTGGTATTGCATTAATCAACAATTGGGCACGTTTAAAACCTTAAGATTTCTAAGGGGAGAAAAACACAAGGGTACGTATACTCATGCTTTATTAGTTTACACCTTTTTTTATGTCAAAAGGGGGAGAAAATTGGAAGCAAAAATAATAGAATGAAATTATGTAATATAATGGAATTATGCAAATAGGGAGATATGTAAAGGGGGAGAAACTGTTGTTAATGTCATGGATTGAAACATCATGAGCATATTCATTATGAGCATATTCAGGAACTTTGTGTATGAACATGAGCATATTTTTATTCATTGAATATTTGATGCATTCATTGAGGGGGAGCCTTGTTAGGCGTAACCCATTATATAATTTTTGCACGTGTATTTGTCATCATAAAAAAGGAGGAGATTGTTGACTCTATGAGTCCAATCCTGTTTTGATAATGACAAATTACTTGGTATTTGATTTGTGCATCGAGTTTGTGAACAATAACCATATTAAGCATGCACGGAAAGATAACGAGTCATGGAAGCCATAAAGTAAAGCTGACACATCTTCGCAAGATCCATGGAACTCAAAAAGTACAAGAATCAAGATGCAAGCAGCAAAATTCAAGAACATCTTGGGAATGGGTATTCAGAACTCATGTACTTACATTTTCATATGATTTAATTTGAGGCTCAACGTAACTTAGAATGATTCTAGGATTCATGCATTTCATGTAAATCATTAGGGTACTTTCATGGACTTAGAAATACTTTTAAAATCATGGAAAATATATTTTATAAAAGACCCAAGAAAAAAAGCAAAAAATATTTTAAAATTAGAAAAGGAAAATTGAGAAAAAGGGGACTTCAGTAGCCTGAACTCACTCTCAGTAGCCTAAAGATTAAGTTCGGTAGCCTAAAGAATTAATGGGAAAACACAGCAAGTTCGCCGAGGCACCTCGGTCGCTTGACCCTGGAACCTCAGGCTCTTGAACCACTTCAGGAGTCTAACCCTATCTTTAGGCACCTGACCTTGCTTCCCAAGGTCAATTTTCAAAGGTTTAAGGAACTTTTGTCGCCTGGGCTTTCACCCTCAGACGCCTGAACCTGCGAGAAACTTAAAATTGTGATTTTTATTAAACGAACTCACGAGCTATTTTTTTGATCCAACGATTGACATCAATCTTAAGGGTAAGACACTATATATATTGAATATCTAAACCCTAGAATGAAGCTAAGACACACAAGAAAGAGAAGAACACATCTCATCAAAAGAATATTGGAAAACTTGCTCCTATTGCTATACGATTGCCTACACTTCAATCTCTAATCATCAAGCTTGGGCAATTCAACTCAGAATCTCAAAGGGAACTTGTTTACTCATCTGAATTCTTATTCTAGTATTAAGGTTTGATCATTCAAGTTATCATCTTCTAGAACTTCTCATCTCATTATTTGTTCATGATTATCTTTAGAAAAGTTTGATCTTGTGTGTGTTCATACATATTAAAAAAAATTGTTTTTAAAAAGATCATTACTTGAGAAAGTTGTTTAGCTATTAATTGATTGTTTTTGATTCAAGAGTATATACATAGTTTTCATGGAGTTTATTATTGAAAAATCTATTTTTGATTAGGTATTAAAAGGTTGATCTTGAAATTGCTTATAAATATACATATTTATTTTAAACAAGATCGTTACTTGGTTAAGGTTATGTTATTGATTTAATGGTTTGATTCAAGTGTGCATTCAGTTATAGGATTCATATTTTATACAAATTAAAACACTTGAGAATATATCCTTGGTATTCAAAAATATCTATTTTATTAAGGGATATCTTGTTTGGAAAATCTTATACTCTGGATTTTTGATCTTTGGATTACATATCATATATCTATTTACATATTACAAAGATCGGGTTGTGATTAAATAATTTGAAAGAAAGCCTTTTTATATATATATTGATAAAATATTCAAGATAAGGCTTTTAACAAGTTCACAATAGACATATTTGTGCATCTTTACAAAGTGAACTAGAACCCTAATATACTCAAAAGAATTTTAAATATATCTTTACTTAGGAGTTTTGGTTAAAGAGGGATTTATGTGTTGAAGCATATCATACATAAAACGATTGTATCGTTTTTCGTACATTTTGAGTTTCAAGTTTAATCATATGTTAATGTGTTAGGAAATTGAATTGTACTCACAAGCTTTCGTTAGAAGCATTGTTTTAAGTGTTGTTTTTCAGATTCTATTGTATACATGATTCGGTGTGTGAACCGGTGTGTGAGGAGAGAGTTGTATCTCTTACAAGCAGCGGAGTAGAAAGGAGATGTGCCTCTTGTAAGCAGCAGATTGTAAAGGAAGCTCCATCCCAATTTAAGGAACAGGGATTTAGTGAAATCTTTGAGTGGTTGCTCAAGGTGAGGACGTAGGGCAAGTTGGCTAAACCTCGTAAAAACTGTGTTTATCTTCTCTCTTCCCTTTACTTTTTATTTTCAGTACTACATTTAAATTGTGTATATTGCATGTATAGGTTGGATGGTCTTACACATAAGTAATTGAGTAACACGAATTCATTAGTAAATATATAAGAAGGGTTTAAGCAGTAAATAAGTGTCAGAATTTTTAAATACCCAATTCATCCCCCCCCCCCCTTTTGGGATTACACCTGATTCAACACATAGTTTTTAAATCTTTGCAATATTCAAAGTCGTCTATTTATTCAAAGATTCAACTTTACAGATTATTGATAGCAAGAATATAGATTTGCGCATTATCAAATATTAAATTTTGAAAGGATCTTATTTTCTATTCTTGGATAAAGTGTTCTAAAATCGAATCATACGTTTCTCCAAAGCATTTGTTTATAAAATCATTTTTGGGAGATATCAATTTATAGGATTGATTTGTGAAGCATATCATTCATATAACGATATCATCGTTACATACATACTGAGCTTCAAGTATTATCATGTGAATATGTGTTAGGATTTCGATTGTACTCACTAGCTTGTGTAGAAGCAATATTGAGTTTTTACAGAATTCTATTTCTATCTTATAATCACGGTTCAGTTTGTGAACCGGGTGAGAAGGAAGTTGTTCCTCTTGTAAGCAGCGGAGTAGGAGGAAGTTGTGCCTCTTGTAAGCAGCGGATTATAAGGGAAGCTCTGTATCGGTTAATGCAGTAGGGATTTAGTGGAATCCTTGAGTGGGTTACTCAAGATGAGGATGTAGGTCGGGTCGGCTAAACCTCGTAAAATCGTGTTTGCCTTCTTTCTTTCCTTAACTTTTTAATTTCCGCTTTTTTTTCATTATGAGCTCTTCCATGTTTATATATTGATTAATATTACATGCACTTGATAATTAATTGGGTATAATTGAATTTATTGAGCTAATAATTTGAATTAAATTCATGCCCTGGCAATTATTTTGTTAAATATTGAAATAGGGATTAAGTGGTAAAATAAACTTTAATATTTTTGAAATACCCAATTCACCCCCCTTTTGGGATAACACAATAATTCACATTTAGTATTAGAGCAGTTTTACATAGACTTAACTGTCATTTTCGTAAAAAGATCACATGGCACACGTCGGTGTAACCCCATTCGGTGAGGGACACTCATCCACTAGACCACCTATTTTTTGCGATGTAAATTACACATACTGGAAAATAAGAATGAGTATATATCTTTTAAATGTGGATTGGAAAGTGTAGAAAATTGTTTCCATGGGAAACCATGTCTCCATGAAAGTAGTTGATAAGGTAAATGTACTCAAAACTAAAGATGAGTATACTAAAGAAGATTGGAAATCTGTGCAAATAAATGCTACTGCAATGAACTTGCTATTCTGTGCACTAGATGTAAATGAGTTTAATAGTGTGATGGCCTGTAACACTGCTAAAGAGATTTGGGAAAAAATAGAAGTTACATATGAAGGTACTAAGGAAGTAAAAGATAGTAGGATAGACATGCTTACTAGTGAATATGAGGCATTTAAAATGACTGCTGATGAATCTATTCAATCCATGTACACTAGATTCACACACATCATGAATTCTTTAAATGCTCTTGGTAAATCCTACCCTACTTATGAGTTGATCAGGAAAATATTCAGGGGATTATTGCCAGTTTGAGAAGCCAAGGCTACTACAATAACTAAAGGAAGGAATCTGAAGGAGATGTTAGTTGATGAACTGATTGGATCGCTCATTACTTATGAGCTAGCTATAAATGAGAGGAAAATGAGCAGAATAAAGCAAAGAAAGTCACAGCACTTCAGGCACCATCTAACAGCTTTAGTGAAGGAAGTGATTCAAAATCGGATGATAACATTGCTCTTCTCACTAAGAAATTTGGAAAGTTCATGAGAAAGAACAAGAATTACACCATAAAATTCAAGGGCTCAAAAATAAAAAAGGGAGACACAAGTAGAAAGAATAGAAAGAAAGATTTTCCTATGCGCCATAACTATAGAGAAGTTGGGCATATAAAGCCAGACTGCCCCCAACTAAAGAAAGTGTCTAAGAAGAAGAAGAAGGCACTAAAGGTTGGTTGGGATACTCACAGTACCAGTAGTTCAGAATCTGAATCCAGTGATGACGAGATTGCAAATCTGTGTCTAGTGGCTCATGAAGACCACAAGGTATAGTCCTTTTGTTCTGCTTGATCTTATTATTCCAGCGATTCAGAAAATGAAAATGGCATGCTCTCTTATGATGAATAGCAATAGGAATATTTATATACATTTAAAATGCTTGAGAAAATGAATAAGAAAAATTCTGTGTTGAAGTTAATATTGAAGGAACTTTCAAAGTCAGTAGAAAGTCAAAATGAATCTCAGGCATCCTTAATAAGAGACTAGGACTTTAAAATTGGGGAGTTGGAAAAGAATTTGAAAGATAAATCTAAGATTATTTGTAAATTTACAGAAGGTCAAACTAATTTTGAAAAACTCCTTGGAGCTCAAAGAAATTCCCTCAATAAAGATGGACTTGGTTTTAATGGAAAATAAAATATGAAACAAAAACATCTTAACATGAGTTATTTTGTAAAAGAATCAAAGACTTATGTTCCATCAAAAGATTCTTATAAATATACCACATGCTTTAAATGTAAACTGATGGGTCATATAAAATTTGACTGTCCTTTTAAGAATAGAGATGTTAAGACGAAAAAGGTATGGAGAGTTAAAGGAGAGTCAAGCACTAACCCACGTGGACCCAAGAAAATTTGGGTACCGAAAGTAGTTTTCTAATTATGTCCTGCAGATGTGCTTAAGACTATCCAATTCGAAAGATAGATGGTATAGGGACAATGGATGTTGACGTCACATGAATGGGGATAGACCTAAATTCACATCCATCACACTAAAGGATGGAGGATTTATCACTTTTGGGGACATTGCAAAAGGAAGGATCACAAGTGTAGGTAAAGTTGGTAATGATTCATCTCTTATTATAGATGATGTTTTACTAATTGATGGTTTAAAACATAACTTATTAAGTATAAGCCAACTGTGTGATAAAGGTTACAAGGTATCTTTTAAACATGACAAGTGCATTGTTGAACATAAAAATGATAACAAAATTCTATTCACAACTGAGCGTCATGAAAATGTATATACCATTAGCTTTGACAATCTTGTTTCTCAACACATAACTTGTTTTTCTACTATGAATGAGATTAGTTGGATTTGACATAGGAGACTAGGACACGTAAACATGGACTTAATATCTAAACTAGTTAAGGAAGACTTAGTTAAGGGATCGCCTAAGACAGAATTCATGAAAGACAAAATCTATGATGCATGTCAACTAGGAAAACAAGCAAGATCCAGTTTTAAGAAGAAGAAAGTAATCTCTGCAACAAGGCCACTTCAAATGTTCCATTTAGATTTATTTGGTCCAAACCCAATTCAGAGTTTAGGAGGAAAATCATACGCATTCATTAAAGTTGATGATTATTCTAAATATACATGGGTGCTATTTTTAGGTCACAAAGATGAAGTGTGTGAACAATTCATTAAACTATGCAAGAAAATTCAAAATGCAAAAGGATATACAGTCAAAAAATATCTGGAGTGATAGAGGTAGAGAATTTAAAAATCAAGATATGGAAGAATATTATAATTCATTAATAATATCCCATAACTTTTCATCTCCTAGATCACCTCAACAGAATAGAGTAGTTGAAAGAAAGAATAGGTCTATACAAGAAATGACCAGAACTATGCTTAATGAACATAAGTTATCTAAGTACCTTTGGGCTAAGGCAGTGAATACCGTCTGCTATGTTCTAAATAGAGTTTTCATGTCTTTGGATGTAAATGCTTTGTGCTTAAAGACAATGAACACTTAGGAAAGTTTGATGTGAAATTAGATGAATGTATTTTTCTAGGATATGCCTTAGATAGTAAAGCCTATAGGGTATATAATAAAAGAACATTAACAGTTGTCGAATCCATTCACGTTGTATTCGATGAATCCAATCCATTTACTCAAAATACAGATGAAGATGAAATTGAGATAAATAAAGATTTTGAAAAACTGTCTATTGAAAATGATTCAGATAAGAGAAATGAAATTATTGAACCATCTGCTAAAAACAGTCAATTTGAAAATGAAGTTAATGAACTACCTCGAGAATGGAAGTACATAAAGAATCACCCCATTGATCAAATAATAGGTGAACCATCCCGTGGAGTAGCTACACGGTCTGTTGACTTTTCAAATTCGTTCCCTATTTTGATGCTGACAAAGCACCAGTATCCTCTATGTGCTTTTAGTGTGTGAACAGGTTTTCATTTCAGTACGAATGTAAGATATCGAAAAATGGATGCCAGCAAGAACATAAAGCTCACACTCTCCTAGCATTTTCTACGAAGATTTAAGAGCAAAGAAGATAAAGAAGACATTTGTTCTTACTTGTGTATGCATTTATTTTTATATTTGGTCTGTAATGATGCATACATCGTGCATGATATTTTTTAAATACTCAGATGACCGTAGAATGACCATAGGGACCAAATGACCTTAGGGCTGCCTTATGCCGGATTTTTAGGGTTATTTCTCAAAAGCCTTAGACTGACCTTAGGTCCCTGAATATTTCATAAAAATATGCCCTATAGGCTTAACATTAATCATTATATGAGTAGGGTTAATATACATAGGGAATAGGACTGAGATGCACTAAATATGCATGTTTGGTCAACCGAACCTCTCAAGCATATATTTGTCGATCGACCGAACCGGGACCGAGTCAGCACTTTTTCCACTACTCGATCGACCGAGCGATGCTAGTTCATTCTCACCCGGTCAACCAAACTCCCTCAAAGTCAACCATTTGATCATATGATCAACTGAGCCCAAAACGTAAGTCAACGCCCTGGTCGACTGAGTACCCACGTATGAGAATCCAACGCACTAGTAAATCGAACTTTATAGTTCAAAATCATCTAGTCAACTGAACCGCACGGAAATGGAAAATCGCCCTTGGAACACTAAGTTCGATCGACCAAACTTTTAGTTCAAATTTCGCCTGGTCGATCGAACTCAGTCACTTGGTCAACCGAACCTCGCATCTGGTCGACTGAGCCTCTCAGGTTGGTTAGTTTTTTTACCACAATAAAACGAGATTATTTTTAATTAAACATCATTAATCTTTTTCTAAAATGACCTCTGTGTTCCCAATGATCATAATTTTCACAAACTCTACAAATATTCCCTCGTTACTCCATATTAGTAACTTTGATTAACCTAAATTTTATCTCTTATCCATTGTTAATCAAAGTTCCCCCAAAAGGTTTTTTACTGTTTAAATCATTCTTTTGGGGCAAAATATTTTATACAAATTTCTCCAACTCTCTTTCATGCATTTATTTCAAAATCATCTTTGAGGAGAATACTTTATTTAAGGCATTTTATTTGCACATATTCTCACTAGGCACCAAATCTTTGAAAAATATTTTTGAAAGTATTGCTTAGGTTTTCTCTCGGTTATTTCTTTAATAAATATTTTTGGGAGAAAATTGTTAGTTGCACAAATATTTTCTTGAGCTTAACTCCTAGATTCTCTAACTATTTCTCATTTGCATAAATCTTTGTTAGAGAACATAGTACTCATTTTTCATACACATTCTATTTGTGCAAAAATCATTGAAAGAGCAAAACCTTAGGTTCTCCTATATTATTATTGAAATATATTTTTGGAGAAAACTTTTTATTAGGGTTTAAATATAGTGAAGCACCCTTACTCCCCTAAACATTATTTCATATCATTGGAACAAGCATTTAGACACTCTTTTGTTAAGGCTAGAGCCCACCTTCTCCAAGTGATATCCCCTCACTCGGTCACTTCTTCAAATAGGCTAGAGCCTGCCTCTCTAAGCAATATCCCCTTTCTTAGACAATGATCCAAACAATCCTTGGATTCGTCAATCTACAAGATAAAAATCAAATAGATGTGTACAAAGAGCTTGCTCCTCAAAGAGCTGATTAGTACAATTTACAAACTAGTATACTTCAAAGTAAATAACAATATGGAATTTTAACTTTGAAGCTCAAAGAAGTATATCACCGATTAATTCTTTCAATGATTGAAAGATTTAGAAGTTGTAGCACAATTCTGGTGGAAGAAGATAAGTAAAAACTCAATTGAATTCGTGCACAAGCTATGAGTAAGAGAGCCTCTCAATAAAGAGAGCACTTGAGAGAGTTTGATGGCTGATTTTGATTCTTGGTTCTTAATTCAATAATATTTGAGGCTTATTTATAGACTTGAAAAAGTATGTTACTTGATCCCCTAGTGACTTGGAGTATCCCCCAAGTTTTCATAACATATAGATTTAAAAAACTAATTTTTAGATTTTTCCCGTTGGAGGTCAAAATTTGAATTTCCGTAGGGTCAATAGGTTGACCAGGCGTCTGGGATGGTGTTTATGCTGGGTCAGATGATGGACAGGTGACTGGGTACATTCTGTCTCCCAAAAATCAATGCTGTTAACTGGTCCGTCAGCTAACTGAACACAGTTCATTCTGGTCAGCCGACTGACTAGACCAGTTTACTATGTTGCTGACAGCTTTGATCCCTCTTAAGTAATTTGATTATAAATTTTTCTATATAGATCTAAATTTAACCTTCTTAGTGTCAAAGGAAAGCTAAGAAAAAATCCTACAACTTTAATGTTAAACATTTTTTAAAATAATGAGCTTTTGATAGATAAAAATGCTCATCAATACGGATTTAGGAAAATTAAAAAATTTTGGAAAAACACAATTTTAGTGCTTTTCATTCCAAAACTGATTCTAACCTTTTTAAAACAAATTTTGGCCTTATATAAATACTTTCCAAGTATGTTAAAAAATATTTAGGTCCATGTAATTAATCCTAAGAGCTTCATGCTTCCATATTGAATTTACTTGAAGTACTTATATGAAATTTCCTTAAGATTCTAAATCCATCATCTTTTGAAGTCTTCATGCATGTCTATGCTTTGATTCCATCATTTCTTCAAGCTTTCATATCAAGTTCATCCTCTCATAGTCGTAAAGCTTTAATATATCATCCATTCCTTTAAGTATTCTTTAAGCTTCATCTTATCATGCTCCTTTGAAATATAAACTTCAATTGATCATTGTGAGTACTTGACCTTACTTTCACATATGTGAGATCTGAAATATCATCACTTAATCAAATATGTTAAGTTCCACTTGTTTTTTAGCATCAAAATAGGATTTCAAGCCTTGTAAGGCCAACACATATTTATTAAAAGACTTCAAAAGCTCGTATTCTTGAGTGCAAAACTTTTTTGAGCTTTCAACCCTAGCTTTCATTAACAATATTTTTTAATATCATTTTTAGAAGCAAGCTTTTAGGTCTTCAATATCTTTGAAAAACACTTATTGCATATCTCTTTTGTTAAAATCAAAGACCATATAATCTTCTTTGTGCAAGCACAACCTTATGTTCTCCTATACTTTATTTGAAAAAAAAAATTGAACAAAGATTTAATTGGGGTTTAATCTTTGAAGTGCATTATCATATATATTAGTTTTCAAAGATTATAAAATCACTTTGGGAAAAACACATACTCACATTGAGCTTATATCTTCTATCATATGTGAGCGCATTTTGAGCTATATTGTGTACACATCTGCTTATTATAGAAGCATCTTGTTAGCCTTACAAGGCTTAAAATCTTGTTTTGATGCTAACAAACAAGTGGAACATAACATTTTTGGTTGAGTGGTGATATTTTAGAACTCACAAAGATCACATATGTGAAAGCAAGGTCAAAGTGCTCACAAGGATTAAATGAAACTTATATTTCAAAGGAACATGATCACATAAAGCTTAAAGAATACTTAAAGGCATGGATGATATATTAAAGCTTGACGACTATGAGAGGATGAACTAGGTATTGTAGACACCCCATTTTTTACCCAGGCCCAATATATGTATTATTATTATTATTGTTATTTTATTATTATTATTATTATTATTATTATTATTATTTTATTTATTCTTATTATTATTTTCTTTATTATTATTATTATTATTTTTCATTAGTATTATTGATATTACTTTTATTTTTATTTTTTTACGTCTATTTTATTATTATTATTATTTATTATTTTCATTATTATTTTTAATTTTTATTATCATTATTATTAGTATTTTTATTACTATTATTACTATTATTTTATTTATTATTATTATTATTATTTTTCATTAGTATTATTATTATTACTTTTATTTCTATTTATATTGTTTATTATTATTATTATTATTATTTATTATTTTCATTATTATTGACATTATTTTTAATTATTATTAGTATTTTTACCTTTATTTATTACTATTATTATTATTATTTTATTTATTTATTTATCTTTGTTATTACTATTATTATTATTATTATTATTATTATTTCCTTATTTCTATTATAGTAGTATATATTATTTCCAAAAAAAAAAATACCATAAACCAAAAAAGGAAATGTTTTTAGGGTTTTTTTCAAAATTATTTTTATAAGAAGGGGGGCACGGGCGCACGCACAGGAGGGGGGGTGCACAGCCAAAAAGAAAAAAAAATTTTCCTGGTCTTCTTCTTCCTCTTCTTCCTTTTTCCCTCAACCGCTGCCTCCGGCGCACAATTCTTACAACCTGCCAGCAGCCATCTTCCCCACTTCCAGCTCCCACAGCCCCACTCCGTATCTCCTCTGCCCCGAACCTCCAACGCCTCCAACCGCTACGGCCCTGCAACCACTGAGTCTGCTGCGACTAGCCGCAAGCCTCCACGACCACCACCAGGTCCATCATCCTCGGCCACGGGCTCCACGACCACCACCATCCTCCAAGCTCAGACGCAGGACACCCGACAGACAGCAACCATCTCCACACACCGCCGACCAGCGTCTCCAGTGCCAGTTCTCTGCACCCACCACTGCACCCTCCAGACGAGCCAGATAGCCCTCCGACTTGCATCTCCGACGAGCCAACCCCACTCCGACAGCCTCTGCAGATTTCCCCGGCGAGTCCCTCTGTAAGTACCCGCTGCCATCCCCTGTACACACACACCACACACACACGCACACGGACCTCATGAACACTGCATCTCACACACACACAATACCCATATATATTTATATATTTATTAGTATTAACATATATACACATATATTG
Source organism: Malania oleifera (assembly GCF_029873635.1). NCBI lineage: Eukaryota > Viridiplantae > Streptophyta > Magnoliopsida > Santalales > Ximeniaceae > Malania > Malania oleifera. Next base: position 69,148,505 of record NC_080423.1, read on the forward strand.
GTTTTTGGTTTTTTACTTAAAGTTTAAATTTTTTTTTATCTATATGTATATACTATATTAACCATATTAGTATTATTATTCGTATATTATTGATAGTAATATTATTATTATTTATTATTATATTATATTGTTTATATATCATTATTAATAATGTTATAATTGTTGTTTATATATTACCATCAATAATATCATTATATGTTTGTATATTATCTCTAATGTTGTTATTATATGGGTTGTATTGTTGTTATGTTAATTGTATTAGTGTTATTACCATATTGTTTATGTATTAGTATTAGTAATATTATTATATAATTGGTTTATTAATATTAGCATTATTATTATATTAATTATATTAGTATTAGTATTATGTAGTTTGTATATTAATTTAGGACAGTTAATTTTGTTGTATTATTATTATTATTATTTTCTTACCATTATTAAATATTCATTGTTATTGTATGGGGCATTTTTAATATCATGGTATATTTCATCATATATATATATTTTTTTTTTTATTTGTATATTTATTCAGGATGTCCATATTTATAAATACTAATTTGTTTATCTTCATTATTGTAGGATTTTTCTTTTTATTGCCAAGGTAAGGTTTCAATTGTAATGTTTAAATGTGATAATTTATGTTGTCATTTTTTTAGTGCATAATATTTAAGTTGTATGTGTAATTTGTATTCTTAGGTTTCGGGTTTTTTTTTTTATATATTCTTGTGGTTCTTATGTGTAAGATTTTTCTTTTTTTTTTTATATATTATTCATGCATATATTGTAGGTTAATTTTATAGTATATGATTAGTATTTTAAAATTTTGGTCGTGTTATATATCATGTTAGGAGTTTTAGTAGATTAGTTGTAGTGGTATTTTAAAACTATAGTTGTCTGTGCATTTTAGAATGTTAATCATATTAGGTATTTAATAACTTAGGATTTATAAGTAACATCATGCATGTAATTTAGTATTTTAGGTAACTTTTAATATAGCATATTGAGTAATACTATATATTTACTATTATTATGATACTTTAAGTATGTTAATATATAAGGTATTATTTATTATGGTAAGTTTAAAACTTTAAGTAATATAATATATTTGGTGTTTTGGTATCATGCTATTATATGGTATGTTTAGTATATATAGTATTATAGTAATTTATTACGTATTATATTATTTGTGGATATTTATTATTATTATCGTGATTATGTGTATTATGGTATGTTTAAGTCTTTTTGTTTATAACGTACATGTAATATTTTTAATATTATGATATACTCATTATCTTAGTCTATATTATATGTTTATATTCTACTATTATTGGTATGTTAGATATTTTAGCTTCTATTATATATGTTGATTAGTACGTATTGTGGTATCCTAATACTCTAGTTTATTATTATTTTATTCATTTACTTATTTATTTATTATGTTTAAACTATTATATCTATTATCCAAAACCTCCCAAACTAGTATTTTCATACTTAGGAAAACCCATAAAATTTCTAAAATTTGGGAGCGTATTTTATAAAGTATTTTTGATTTTTAATCCCTATGATTTTAATGCGGGGGGTATGAGCCTTCGGGCTTCACGTACCTTAAGCTCTGAGGGAATATATGTATATATTTATTTATTTATTTTCCCTATGTATTTATAAATTCACAAACGGAGTAATTTAAAGACTTATTAGATTAATTTAGGGATAATTTCAAATTAATTAGGTACCGTTCGTAAGAACGGGCACGTAGGGGGTGCTCGTACCTTCCCCTCGTGTAACGGAACTCCCGAGCCTAACTCTGGTAATGTAGACCGATTCTACCCCTAACGGGGTAGTAATCATGTGTTCTAACCACACTAAAGGTTAGTGGCGACTCCAACATTCCAATTTTTCCTTGAAATATTAAAATGATTTTAATTTCGCCACCCGGGGCACACGCGCTCCCGGGACGTCGCGACAGGTATTAAAGCTTGAAGAAAGAGCCAAGACAAGTATGAAGACTTGAGTGTTTAAGAAAGTCAAAAATCTAACAAGCCTTTATGTAAGTACTTCATTCGATTTCAATATGGATACAAGAAGCTCTTAGGTTAATTTCATGGACCTAGATACCCTTTAAAATAATTGGAAAATATTTTTATAAGATGAAAAGATATTTCAAAAAGGTTAAAATTATTTTTGGAATGAAAAACACCAAAAAGAGATTTTTCCAAATGCTGACATTTTTTCTACATCTGCATTGAGGTGAATTTTACTCTATCAAAAACTCCTTCTTTTAAAAGTGTTCAACATTAAAGTTATAATAGTTTCTCTTACCTTTCTATTGACACCAAGAACACCTAATATGGAGTAGTATAAAAAATATTATGACAACAATATTGAAGGGGGGTCGAAGCTGTTAGGTTTTTTGTTTTTTTTTTTCCTGAGGAGGCAGTGTACCCTCAGAAGACTGAACTTCAAGTTTAGATGACCAAACCCAACACTTTAGAAGATTGAACTTCACTTCAGTTTTCTGACCCTATTTCTAGACTAAATTGTTCAATGTTTAAAGCAACTTCAGAAGACTAAACCCGATAGTTCAGTTATCTGAACACTATTAACGGACATATTTTTAAAAAGTTTTTAAATACAAACTTATATTTTTTGTGCTCCAAACTTTCCATAAACTTGGGAAAAACTCCAAGTCACTTGGGGAACACAAAATAGACTTGAGTACTCATCTATAGATAACCCTCCAAGGCTATGGAATATTTACACCAAGAAAATACAGCAAACAAGCTTTCTTACTCTCAAATCTCCCAATTCTCTCAAAGCTCTCTTGTGCAATCAATTTCTGAGTTTCACTACTGAGATTTGCTATGAATTTATTAAGAAAATTCCGAGTCTACTTTTAGTTCTTTTAACCTAGAAAGAAGGCTTACAGTGATATCTTCTTGAGTTTTATATTTCTATATTGTATATTTGATTGAAGTATATAGATTTAACTTGTACTAATCAACTCTTTGTGAGAGCACTCTTTGTACACGTATATTTTTTGTATCTCTTGCAGATTGTGATGAGTCCAAGTTATTCGGATCGTTGGCTAAGCGAGGGGATATCGCTTAGAGGGGTAGACTCTAGCTTAATTGAAGGAGTAACTGAGTGAGGAGATATCACTTGGAGAGGCGGGCTCTAGCCTACTAAAGGAGTGTGTAAACGGTGTTGTTCCATCTGGAAAAGGAACTAATTTTAGTGAATCCTTTGGAGCTTTACCAAAGGCAAAGACATAGGCTGGGTATAAGCCAAACCTCGTAAAACTCCCGATCTCACTCTCTCATTCCCTTGCTCTTTACTTTTAGCACATATATTAACTGCTTTGATCTTTTAAATTCCTAAATCATATATACTATGTAATTTTGGAAATTAAGAAAAATTAAAGTTTAGTTTTGATTTGGGTTTGCGGAAACCGAAAGGGAGTACGTTAGTTGATTAATACTTTGCAAAAACCTCAAAGGGAGTACGTTGATTGGTTAACACCCAAAGATAAATTAACTTAGAGTTTATTTAAGTTCTGAATTTTAGGTAGAGTGTGGATGTTGTGTCAAATATCAAATAGAGAAACAAATTACATTCTCTACAGGGCTTACAATTTCATTCACCATAGGGCTGCAAACAAACTAAACATCTTGATTGAATATTGTGTAGCTGATTGATTGGTTACTTGCATTTCGGTTAATTAGTTTGAGTGGTTGATTGAATGTTTATTTGCTTTATGGTTGTGGATTAGATAAAAAGAATTTAGCTTTTATTGTATGATTGCTAAATCAATAAGAAATCAAGATTTCGTTGAAAGAATTAAATTAAGTTAAAGAATTCATAAAAAGTTTTAAAATAAAGTTTAAAACCCAATTCACCCCCCCCTCTTGGGACTACACCTTAGTTTTCAACTGGTATCAGAGAGGGATTATAAAAAATCTTAATTAGTAGCTTTAAAAAGATCTTAATGGCTCATATAGGCATAGCTCCCTTTGGAGAGGGACAATCTTCAACTAGACTTCCTATCTTTTGTGGACATAACTACATTTTGTGGGAAAAAAACGAGTGCAAATCTATCTTCAAACTATGAATTGGAAAGCTTGGGAGGTTGTCACAGATGGTGACCTAATTCCCCATAAACTAGCAGATGGAAAACAAGTTCCTAAGGAAAAAAATGATATGACAGACTTAGATCATAAGATGTTGTAAGTTAATTCTATTGCTATGAATGTTTTGAATTGTGTTTTAGATGCTAATGAATTTAATAGAGTAATGGCTTGCAAAATGGCTAAGGAAATTAGGGATAAACTAGAAGTCACTTATGAAGGCACTATAGATGTTAGGGATAATAGGATTGATATGCTTACAAGCACATAGGAAGCTTTTAAGATGAACCCAGATGAATCTATAACTAACATGTACACTAGGTTCACTCACATAATAAATTCCCTAAATGCCTTAGGAAAAACCTACACTACCTATAAGATGATAAGAAAAATTCTCAAAGGGCTACCACCTATATGGGAACCAAAGGCCATTGCAATAACAGAAGGTAGGAACCTTAAAACCACTTCTTTAGATGAACTTATAGGTTCTCTCCTTACATATGAAATGGCAATGAATGAAAGAAGTGGAAAAACCAAAGCCCAAGAATCAATAGCCTTAAAGCCTAAAAAGAAAACTCTAGTAGTGAAGAAGAAATGGATGAAGATGAGCTAGCCTTCATATCTAAGAAACATGCAAAAATTCTTAAAAGGAAAGAAAAATTCAAAAGAAGAAACCAACACTCCGAATCAGAAGAAGAAGAAATCAGCAAAAAGAAATCTAAAAATAAAACCCCCACGTGTTATACTTGCAACAAAGCTAGACATATAAAACAGGAATGTCCACTACTAAAGAAAGAGTTTAAGAAGAAAAAAAAAAGCCATGAAAGCCACTACTTGGGACAACATGAGTACAAGTACTTCGGAATATGAATCAAGTGACCAAGAGGTTGCTTATACTTGTTTTATGACATGGGCCGATGAGGAAGGCTCCTCATCCAAATCCTTAACTAATTGTTGTAGTGATTCTTCAAATGAATCCAATGATGAGTATATGTCATCTTATGATGAATTACAAAATGATTTATTCAAAGTACATAAGATGCTAATCAGAGTAACTAAACAAAACACATCATTAAAAAATAAGAACGATGGAATAATGAAAGAGCTAGAATCAATTAAGAGTGCTGAAAATGATAAAAATTCAAAACACAAGAAAATAGAAAATAAGTATGAAGTTGCAATAAAAGAATTAGAAGCTAAAAATCTTGTTGAAAAAGAAAAAAATTTAAAAATCAAGAAACTAGAAAGCAAAAATGAAAAGATGATAGAAGATCTTCGATCCCTATCCTCTATGGAATATAAGAAAGACATATACATTTCTGGATTAGAGGATAAAATCATAAAATTACCTCAAGAATTAGAGAAATCACAAAAGAAGGTTGATGACAAGAAAGTTATTGAGATAAATGATCTCAAAAATCAAATTAAAGATGAAGAAAAGAGCATTTACAACTTCACAAAAGGAAAGTAAAACTTTGACAAAATGATAGGCTCGCAAAGGATGTCCTTAAACAAAGAAGGCATTGGATTTAATGGGGTTGAAAATAAAAAGAAAAAGAAAAAGAATCTTTACATAGGATATTTTTCAAAAGCTTCCAAAGATTATGCTAGTGCATCTTCTAATGCATACACTAACACCATATGCTACCTATGCAAGAAAAATGGTCATATAAAGTTTGAATGTCCATTAAAGAGAAAGGATGTAAGAATTAAACAAGTATGGAGAATAAAAGAAAAAACAAGTCTTATGAAACCTTCTGGACCCAAGAAAGTATGGGTACCTAGATAAAAGGCCTTAAAAATCTCAAATAACTTATTAGAACAAATAAAAACACAAATAACATTATTGGCCAAAATCATAGGATGATTCATACAAGCTTAAAATAGAGAGTTTTAAAATTTGGAAAGAAAATTCATATGAAAGCAAAAATCAAGCATATTACATGAATATTTTGATAAGAAACATTTTAAGAATGAGAGATACTTGAAGACAACTTGAGCAATATGACAAAGCAAATGAAAATGAAATACATGTTGTACTATTTGCTATATATACTACATGTATGATCATGACTTTACTCATATTAATAATGTATGACTCATTATATTGCAAACTTGAGCATGACTATGAAGCTAAATCTTGATATAAGAAGTATGGAGTTTGAGCATGAGATTATTGAGCATGAGCATGAATCTTGATATAAAATTAATTTTTGACTATGCATGCTAATAATGAATCAAGTGGATAAATTTGTCATGTGTTGCTCTTTATATTGGTATCCATGAGCTATGAATGATATTTTTTATATTCATGAACTATGCATGATGTGATATTAGCTTTGATATCTATAAAGTATTTTTGGTGTCACATTTTAAAAATTTTAATTGGTATCACAATTTAAAAAGCTCAATTGGTATCATAAATTGATATTTAAGAATGATAAGCATAATTGAACTCATGAGCATGTTATGATATTGATGATGTTAACATGATATTGGTATTTGATGATTGTGTTCATGAAAACACACGGTATATGAATCAATATGTGAAGCATGGATAATAAAATTAAAAGCATAATTGGTATCAAATCTGAATGTATTAAATTTAGGGAGAGTATTATGACTTATTGCTTGTATTATGTTTCTTCCCAAATTATTAAATTGGAATCATGGAATAAATAATTGGTTTCATGAATTATTATGCAGGCTGAAGTTTAAAGTACTATACATTTTATGGTTGCTCATAGCCTTAGAATTTAAAGTCTTACTCTTTTTGATTGATGTCAAAAGGGGGAGAAGTTTTGGAAAAAAATTGAGCATGATATTAAAAATTGGAAGCTTATTGAAATGATATATCAAAAGGAGGAGAAGTACTTGATTTTGACCGATATTGATATTAAATAATGGGATGAACATGATAGTAAAAGAGTTTTTGAAATTGATCATGATATTGTTAAGTTTTTCAATATGATGCTTTTTGAAAGGGGCAGCCTTCTTAAGGCTTATTCAAATTTTTGCTTCTTGTTTGTCATCAACAAAAAGGGGGAGATTTTTGGCCTTACAAGGCTTAAAATCTTTCTTTGATGCTAACAAATAAGTGGAACATAACATTTTTGGGTGAGTGGTGGTATTTCAGAACTCACAAGGATCACATATGTGAAAGCAAGGTCAATGTGCTCACAAGGATTAAATGAAGCTTATATTTCAAAGGAACATGATCATATAAAGCTTAAAAAATACTTAAAGGCATGGCTGATATATTAAAGCTTGACGACTATGAGAGGATGAACTTGATATTAAAGCTTGAAGAAAGAGCCGAGACAAAGCATGAAGACTTGAGTGTTTAAGAACGTCAAAAATCTAAGAACTCTTTATGTAAGTACTTCATTCGATTTCAATATGGATACAAGAAGCTCTTAGATTAATTTCTATGACCTAGATACCTTTTAAAATACTTGGAAAATATTTTTATAAGGTGAAAAGATATTTCAAAAATATTAAAATTATTTTTGGAATGAAAAACACCAAAAAGAGGTTTTTCCAAATGCTGTCATTTTTTCTACATCTGCATTCCAGTGCATTTTACTCTATTAAAAGCTCTTTATTTTAAAAACTTTTCAACATGAACGTTGTAGGATTTTTTTGAACCTTTCTTTTGACACCAATAATACCTAATTTTGAGTAGTATAGAAAACGTTATGACCAAAATATTGAAGGCGGGTCGAAGTTATCAGGTTTTTTGTTTTTTTTTTTTCTTGAGGAGGTAGTGTACCCTCAGAAAACTGAACTTCAAGTTCAGATGACCGAACCCAACACTTCAGAAGACTTCAACTTCACTTCATTCTTCTAACCCTATTTCTAGACTAAATTTTTCAATTTTTTAAGCAACTTTAGAAAACTGAACCCGATAGTTCAGTCGTCCGAACACTGTTAACGGACATATTTTTTAAAAGTTTTTAAATTCAAACTTATATTTGTTGTACTCCAAACTTTCTATAAACTTGGGAAACACTCCAAGTCACTTGGGGAACATGAAATAGACTTGATCACTCATCTATAAATAACCCTCCAAGGCTAAGGATTAATTACACCAAGAAAATACAGTAAACAAGATTTCTTACTCTCAAATCTCCCAATTCTCACAAAGCTCTCTTGTGCAATCAATTTCTGAGTTTCAGTACTAAGATTTTCTATGAATTTATCAAGAAAATTTTGAGTCTACTCTTAGTTCTTTCAACCTAGAAAGAAGACTTACGGTGATATCTTCTTGAGCATCATATTTCCATATTGTCAATTTGATTGAGGTATACAAATTTAACTTGTACTCATCAACTCTTTGTGAGAGCACTCTTTGTACACATATATTTTTTGCATCTCTTGTAGATTGTGATGATTCCAAGGTATTCAGATCGTTGGCTAGGTGAGGGGATATCTCTTACAGAGGCAGGCTCTAGCCTAATTGAAGGAGTGACTGAGGGAGGGGATATCACTTGGAGAGGCGGGCTCTAGCCTACTAAAAGAGTGTGTAAACGGTGTTGTTCCTCCTGGAAAAGGAACTAATTTTAGTGAATCCTTTGGTTTTTTATTAAAGGCGAGGACGTAGGCTGGGTATAAGCCAAACCTTGTAAAAATCCCGATCTCACTCTCTCTTTCCCTTACTCTTTATTTTTAGCACATATATTAACTGCGTTGATCTTTTAAATTCCTAAATCATATATGCTACATAATTTTGGAAATTAAGTAAACTTAAAGTTTAATTTTGATTTGGGATTGCAAAAATCAAAAGGGAGTACGTCAGTTGATTAATACTTTGTGGAAACCTCAAAGGGAGTACGTTGATTGGTTAACACCCAAAGACAAATTAACTAAGAGTTTATCTAAATTCTGAATTTTGGGAAGAGTGTGGATGTTATGTTAAATATGAAATAGAGAAAAAAATTGCATTCTCTACAGGGCTTACAATTTCATTCACCACAAGGCTGCAAACAAACTAAACATCTTGATTGAATATTGTGTAGCTAATTGATTGGTTACTTGCATTGTGGTTAATTAGTTTTAGTGGTTGATTGAATGTTTATTTGTTTTGTGGTTGTGGATTAGATAAATAGAATTAAGCTTTTATTGAGTGATTGCTAAATCAACAAGAAATCAAGAATTCGTTGAAAAAATTAAATTAAGATAAAGAATTCATAAAAAGTTTTAAAAGAAAGTTTAAAACCCAATTCACCTCCCTCTTGGGACTACACCTTAGTTTTCACATCTCTTTGTACAAAAATATTGATATCTTTGTATTCCCAATGTGTTGGTCAGAAGAAGATTGCATTGGCCTGTAACGTGCACCAGATTGCCTAGAGCCCATTAAGATAGCACTTGATAGTTCAAACCCGATTAGGAGGACTAGGAGAACTATAAGGTGTAGTTGTAAAGGTTGGGGTTAGCCCTATGAATGTGACTTTTGGTATTCCCTTGCCCAATAAGGAGAGGATATTGTAATCAGTGTCACTCCACCCATAAGCGAGCACTTAGTGGAATCCTCTTGCTTGTTAGCTTGAGGCAGGGATGTAAGCAATATTGGCCAAATTTCGATAACATATCTTGTGTTGGATCTCTCTCTCGCATCTTTATTTTATTTCTGCACTTTCAATTTTAGCATATGTATGTTTACATTTGATTTATCATATGTTGTACATGAGTTTAATTGTTTGAATATTTGATTGGGTTTCTGATTGTATAGAAAAACCCTAGGTTTGTGTAATACTATTTGTGGAGTTTGATTTACCTAGGAAGAAATGTTAAAATCTCTAGTTCACTCCTCCTCTTAGGAATGTACCAATTCCAACAATTGGTATCAGAGACTTGTTGCACTAGACTTAAACGATTTTGTAAAAGATGGTAATGGCTCATATTGGTGTATCTCATTCAGAGAGGAACAGTCACTTACTAGGCCCCTAGTATTTTGTGGTGTCAATTACACCCATTGGAAAATTATAATGAGTGTTTTTATAAAATCAAAGGTCTAGTGATCCTAGCAAGTGATTGATAAGGGAATTTTTATGCCTGTAAATAAAAATGATATCGATTTAAAGCGTGCAAATTCATATGCCATGGAATTGTTATATTGCGCTTTAGATTCTAATTTTTTATTAAGATTATGGCATGCAAAAGTGCAAAGGATATTTGGGAGGAGGTCGACAAGAAATACGGAGAGACCTAAGAAAAGGAGACCACCACTTCGGAAGTGTCAAGCTCAAAAGATCTTGAAGTGGTAAATCACAAGGATAGTGCATTAATAGAACATGAGGTATATGATTCTCACTCTATTTCGATTGATGATTTGTGTGTTGATTGATGTGTTATTTCATGTGCTGAATCATCTATTGAATATTGTGATAATTCTGTTACTGATGCACTTGATGTTTCTCATGTAGAATACTTGAATATATTATGTAATGAATCATCTGTTAAATTTTGTAATAATCCTGTTGATAATGTTTGCAATGATTATTGTATTAAATTTGATAATGAATCATGTGCCAATGTTAATGATGAAAGTATGCCCTCTAGTGAAAAACTAGAAAAGACTTTATTGAAAATGAATAAATTTCTAGTTAAGTTATCTAAGTAGAAATCATTTCTGAAAATTAAGAATAAAAGGATAGCAAAGCAATTAGACGAATTAAAAGATTATCATGCTATTCTTGAAAAGAAAAGGATTGAGACGATTTTGGAAATCATCTGCTTAGTGGAGGAAATAAATGATTATTCTAGAGTTATAATCAAAGTTAAAAATAAAAAGAATAATCATAACAAATGCTTTAGATTTAAAAAGAGAAATATTTTCATAAAGGGTTCATGTTTTGTTCATCACACCCACAATCATGCCTCATCATGTAAAAATGAAACAAATAAGCAAGATGCTAGAATCATAGATAAAGAGATGGTGTGGGTAATCGGGAAGGCAAACTTCTCGGGGCCTAAGGACAAATGGATTCAAATAAAAATTACATAAGTATTTTAAATCCTTCCTTAGTTTCTAGGTTTAGAGGTAGTGGTGACTAAAAGGCTTAGGAAGTGGTTTGGACTTAAAACGTAAAGACTTCGTATATGCATCCACTTCCAAATGAACATGGCATCTTTGCTAGGTGAATGATTCTTTTGCTTAACTCATGCCTATATATGAAAATAAAAAGTTAAGCATACTTTTGTCAATTGCACAAAATTGAGTTCTAGGGATCCATCATATATCATATATCACTTTACCCTACACTCATTTTTGTCTGTAAGAGCCTAAAATTAAAAGCATCCTCCAAGGGATTCAAGTTTTTTTAATGGTAAATCAAATTATTCCCTTTGAGCTTTAAATATAAAAACTCTCTAATTTCAGTCTTCTCCATAGGAAACCTTTTCCATTTCACGATCATATTCGGCAAAGACTCTTTCTATCCCTCGGTTCGTATCCTTGCTCTAAATTGTAATAATGTCAAAAGGATACTATCCATCCTCCAAAGAGCATTATTTATAACGCTCACATACTCATAAATGCTCCTTGCCCAATTTGTTTGGACATGTTCTCTTCCATGAATACATTTTGAACTCTGTCCACTCATAATCCTCTTGAATACTCTTTGAACTTAATGATAATTTAATTGTTAAGGTATTTATCCTATCTCACTTCATAAGCTCTTAAACTTTAAATCAAATCAATTAGGGCTTATGATTGGTATCATGTGGCTAAAATGATTGCTATAGGTTTCAACATACATGGAAATGCAAATGACAAAGAAACCCATGCACGTACAAGTAAATTCGAACACTATTTGAACTTGAGCCTCCCACGAATTGAAATTCATAAGAAAAGAGGCTGAAGTAGGCTTATTACTCTTCAATCGTGACTTTTTGGTACGATAAGCCTATGCATCCAAAGTCAAGTCTAAATCATTGAAAATTTTAGAAGTCTTGGCTAAAGAATTTGAATAATAAAGGCGTAAACTGGAAATGAGTTGTAGTGCATAACTCAGGGGGAGCATCTATCTTTCATGGTCATAAATTGAAAATCTCTCATAAACATACTCTATGTTTATATGCCTTTATGAATAGCATAGCATCATACTATCCATGTTGTGTTGAATGATTAAATTTATTTGATGGATAGTTAATTATGATCATTACACTGAACTCAAATTATCCATTTTTTCCTAATGCTCATATCTTTTAATAGATGGATTATATTTTGGCATGATCTGCTATTTGAACTACTGAATTGTATGCTTGTATTGAATGCCTCATGCACAACGGTTGCAGTGATATGAATTACATGCTGGTAGTGGATCTAGGTTATTGCATGCTTAATATAAACTATTTGTTGAAAATAACCAAATTTCAGGTACAGGTTTTATGGGAAAATGCACAATTTACAAACGGCATGTTGCCGAAATTTTATAAAATTTCTCCAAAATAAAACCTTGTACAAATATGATTATGATAAAATAAATTTTAAAATATTTTTGAAAGGATGAGTGAAATTTAAATGAATATTAAATTTCATCCTTACATAATCATCGCATGCTTAGGGGAACTAAGCTCCATCCCTTGAAAAAGAGCATAAAGAACTCATCACACCACTTTTTGAATATTGAGACTCTTTTTAGAACCCTAAACATCTTATCCAGCTCTTAAAACTCAAATGAATTGATATGGATTGTTCTAGGCTATGTGCACAACTTTTTGCCTAAATGTATTATCTCAGATGCACTCATGACCTATAGGGATGATTATACTGGTTGCATGTCAAATATGATTCATTCAATATCCAGTATAAATCGGTTTGAAAGATTTAAAATAATTGCTTATGGACTAGCCTTATTAATGGAACTAATCTATGTCTGTTTTGAATTCACCATGTGGCTTATGCCAAAATGTATTGGTTTAATTGCACGTCTAAAGTTAATATATGCTACTTTGCCACACACAAACACACACAAACATACACATATATGTATACCTTTTAACGCATAGCTCGTTTGGTGATTACACATTAAAATGCATACGAACTAGTTAGACTGAATTTATGCTCAAACCCATTTTTTTGCTATCATATGCTACATGCTCTAAACTCTATTTTTTGGGGGTGGGGGGGGAGGAGGGGGGTTCTTATGTATTGATTGAATTTCAATGGTTTGAGGATAATTCTGGTCTGATCTTGTTTGTCATGCCATTTTAAATTTAAAAAACCAGTTACACTGTATCGTGTGCTTCACTGCCATATTTTTCAAAAATAATTATATTTTTGTGTTCACTTTTTGAGTCCAATCCCTATTTTAATTACGACAAACCATAGCATCTCATTTGTGTGTTTAGTTTTTGAAAAAAATTATAATGTAGAAGACACAAATGAGGGATGCAAAATGGAAGCCAAGGAGTACCTAATTGAGCACAAATTATGGCATATTCCATGGAGTATCAAGGATTAGAAGCATGAAGATTTTATTTATTCTTTAAGTTGTAATAGTAATTAGGTTTCAATTTGTGCATGCATAATCATATGACTTCAATTGAAGCTCTCATAAAATGACCAAGACCTTAGATTGACCTTAGGGGTATAAACTTTTCATGAAAACATTATTTCCAAAACAAGTTTATTTTTTTTTTCTTTATAAAAAACCCTTCATGTTTCTTCCATCGTATTTATAAGCACATTTCACTATCAATAACTCTTTATCATAAAAGGTGTCCAACATAAAAGTTGTGGAAGTTTACCTTAGCTTTTTTTTGATACCAAGTACGCTCAATTTGGAGTTATATAGTAAAAGTTATGTGCAAAATACTAAAAGGTGTCTGGCAGCAGAAAGATTCTCTTCATGTTTCTTCTGTCTCATTAATGAGCAATTTTGTCAATCCAAAACTCCTTATCGTAAAAGGTGTTCAACATGAAAGTTGTAAGATTTTCTCTTAGCTTTCTTCCAATACCAATGAAGTTAAATTTGGAGTTGTATAGAAAAAGTTATGTCTAAAAAACTAAAAAGTGTCTACACAAAAAGCCCCTCAATGACCAAAAAATGGTTAGTTTTCAAATTTATTCTTATTTAAATACCCCAACAGCCATAAAACAGCTATATCTCCAATTTTCCTATAAATACCAAGTCTATACACTTGGAGAAGATAAGAGAGACACTTGGAAAGTCTTGTTGAAAATTCTTTCATTCTTATTCATCTTTATACTCTCTTTACAGATCAAAATCTATTTTCTCATTCTCTTCTTTTTGAAAATATTTTTGGGGAAATTCTTTTGGATTATACAAACAAGGCTTGAGCATATATTTGATTCCATATATTTTTCTTGAGAGCCTTCTTACTATTTTTTTTTTAAAGGTCAATCTTAAAGAAATATTCTTCTCCTACTCTTCATTTTGAAAAATCCTTTGGGGAAAATATTTTGAGTTTTATAAGGTAGCTTTGAGAAAATCATTCCACTCTCTCATTTTTCCTTAAAATACATTTTTGAGAGGAATATCCTTACTCTACCAAGCTTCAAATTTTATAAATCATTTGAGAGTGGATTAAGGTTTTACATTTTACAACTCAACTTATTAAGAAGCATTTCATTGTACGAAAAATTCATTCCTTATATCATTTGTATTTATGGTTCGGATCGTGAACCGTGGTGAGGTAGGTACGCCTCGTGTGGAAGCAATGGATTATAAAATGGTAGCTACACCTTGTGTAAGCAATGGATTGTAAAGAGGTAGCTACGCCTTGTGTAAGATGTAGATTATAAAGGGAAGCTTCGCCATGGTAAAAAGCGGAAAGTAACGGGAAGCTTCGTCCATGTTTTAAGGAGCGGATAGTGGAATCCTTGGGTGATATGCCTGAGGCAAGGACGTAGGCCGGAGTTACTGAACCTCATTAAAAACTTTGTGTTTGTACTCCCTCTTCCTTACTCTAATTAATTTCTATACTTTACTTTCCGCACTTGTATGCTTATGTTCAGTTTGTACTGAATGTTATATTTATTTTAAATATTTGCATACATTATTATTTGTGGGATTCATGCTTGTTTATAAAAATATTAGGTTGTGTTATACTGATTGTGGAATTAAAATAGGGATAAATTGACATAGAAAGAGTTTTTTAATACCCAATTCACCCCCCCCCCTCTTGGGAATAAACCATAACTCTCAATTGGTATTAGAGACTTGTTACAAAAAAGTTTAAACGCATTTGTTAAATATTGTGATGGCTCATGTTGGCCTAACAAGGCTTACGACTCTTAATTTTGATGATAACAAAGTAAGATAATTTAATATGCTTCAAAGTTGTGATGTTTCAGGAAAACTATATCTTGGAACTTAGCATAACTTATATGATCACAAGGAACATTGTGAAAGCTCACATCAATACAAGTGATCAAGAATGTAAGCTCGAAGAATAATGAAGCTCGGGAGCAAGAGAACTTAAAGCAATAAAGACTTCAAGGAGTTTAAGAAATTAAGACTTGAATGAATCTATAGGACATATTTTGTAAGTACTTCAAGTATACTCAAATATGAAATTCGTTGAAGCTCATTAGGTGTAAGAGACCAAGATACCTAAAACTTAATCTTGGAACATTTTTTTAAGTAAACAAATTTAAATGCCAAGAATTGAGAAGCAAAGAGAGTGATAACAAAAATATTTTAAAAATAGTATTCTTGTACTTGACAATAGCTTGACAGAAATCCTCAGTAGGCTGACAATTTAGATGTTTTTAAAATGCACAGACAGAAGGTCGTTAGGCTACTATCTAGACCCTGACAGGCACCTGATGAGGCAAACTAAGAAGCTTGACTGGGTTCTACCAAGTGACTACCACCCTATTGACTTTGAAATTAAACTGTGTATTTAGTGATAGGCACCTGACCAAAAGGTGACAGGCTACTGCCATGCAGGAAATTTTAAATTTTTATAATGGAAATATTTTTTAAATAAGATTGCTTGGGGCTCAAACTTAATTAAAACTTTGGCACTACTCCAAGTAAACTTGGGGATCAAGTAAATTCATTTTATCAAGTCTATAAATATCCTCAAGATCAATGTTTTTAAACACCAAGCATCAAATTCAGCTCTCAATCTCTCTCAATTGCTCTCATCATTCAAAGGCTCTTTTGCAACCACATTGTGCACGATTTCTACTGAGTGTTGCTAATTTTCAATCACTGATCTTGTGCTTCAAATATGAATCTTTTAATCATTAAAATAATTAATCGATGATGAAATTCCTGGAGCTTCAATTTCAATTTCATATTGATTTACTTTGAAGTATATAGTTTGAAATTGTACTAATCAGCTTTATTGGAGAGTATCTTGTGTATAAAATCTCTTGATTATTTTCTTGTAAATTGTTGACGATTCCAAGGTGTTTGGATCGTTGGACCGAGCGAGGGGAATTTCTTGGAGAGTGTGCTCCGCCCTTAAGGAGGGAAATTTGTAAACAGTTTGCTCTACCCGGAAAGAGTGTTACTAGTGGAATCCTTTGGTGGTATTGACCAAAGGCAAGGACGTAGGCTGGGGATAAGCCAAACCTCGTAAAATCGTGGTGTCGTTCTTGCCTTATTCTTTTAAATTTCAGTACTTCATATATTGTGTGTGTATGTGTTAGGTGCAGGATGCAGGGCTCAATCGTTGAAATAAAAAGAAGACTCTTAATTTAATGAAAGTACTTTTCAATTAAGCATTTTCGGAAACCCACAAGAGAGTACATTGGTTAATTTTCAAAAATCTTAATAAAGAGAATGCAATAAAATCAATTAAAAAACAAGGCTTGCAAATTGCTTACATGGCTGCTTACAAAAGCAAAAGCTAAAATTCCATAAAGATCTCCAAATTGTGATTGGTTTGGTATTTGTGGTTGGTTATTATTAAATTGGTTGGTTGTTTAAGTTTTCAGTTAATTTGTGGTTTATTTTAGTTGTGAATTGATTGGTTTGCTTAAGCTTTGCTGTGTATATATATCAAACAAGTAAAAAATTGAAAAAGGAACTTAAAGTTTTAATAACCCAATTTAGCCCCCTTTTGGTTCACTATTCCACTTTCAATTGGTATCAGAGCTAAGTTGTAACAAATCCTAAACAGTAGTTACACAAAGATCTACGTGGAAAATCTAGGAGTAGCTCCCTTTGGAGAGGGTCAATCCTCAACACCCTCACCTATCTTTTGTGGATTGAATTATACTTTTTGAAAACAACGTATGATAATCTACCTTCAAACTATGGATTGGAAGGCTTGGAAGCTTGTCATGGATGGTGACTTAATTCCTACCAAGCTGGTAGATTGTAAACAAGTCCCAAAAGAAGAAAAAGACATAACTGAACTTGATCATAAAATGCTTCAAGTAAATGCAAGTGCAATTAATGGCCTATATTGTGCACTAGATATCAATGAGTTTAATAGAGTCATGACTTGCAAGATAGCTAAGGAAATATGAGACAAAATTAAAGTAACCTATGAAGGAACCAAAGATGTAAGAGATAATCGAATAGATATGCTAACCAATGAATATGAGGCCTTCAAGATGAATCTCGACGAATCCATCACAAGAATGTATACTAGATTCACCCACATAATAAACTCCCTAAATGCTTTAGGAAAAACTATGAGATGATCCAAAAAATACTTAGGGGTCTTCCATCCAATGGGAACCAGAGGCTACGACCATTACCGAAGGGAGAAATCTTAAAACCACGTCTCTAGACGAACTTATAGGATCACTACTCACTTATGAAATGGCTCTAAAAAGAAAGAAATTATGAAAATAAGAATAAGAAATCCATAGCTCTTAAAGCATCTAAAGAAAGCTCAAATGATGAAGATAGCGAATCAAGTGACTTAGATCAAGATGAACTGGCCTTTATTACTAAAAGACTTGGAAAATTTTATAAATGAAACAAAGAGTTCTCCAGAAAATTTAGAGGATAAAAAACTGAAAAAGGTGAAACAAGTAAAAAGGAGAACAAAACCAGGAATGATCCACCAACGTGTTATCACTGCAAAAAGGTAGGACACATCAAGCCGGACTGTCCTCGACTCAAGAAGGAAAAGAAGAAGAAGAAAACTGCGATGAAAGCCACATGGGATGACACAAGCTCGAGTGAATCATAAAACGAGTCAAGTGATCAAGAAGTGGCCAACATATGCTTCATGACACACAAAGATGAGGTAAACTCCTACTATTCATCTAATGAATCAAGTGATAGTTCATGTAGTGACTCTAGTGATAGCACGCCATCATACAAAGAAATTCAAGCTGAGTTATTTGCTCTTCACAATAGATTTATAAAAGTTACAAAAAGGAATATAACCTTGAAGTAGCAAAATGAAAATCTTAAAAGCCAACTAGAATCTTCTAAATCCATTAAAAAAGAAAAAGAATCACATATTGATAATCTAATGGAGAAAATAAATGATATTTCAAAAGAATTAGTCAAATTACTAGTAAATGATCAAAGCAAGAAAGATTTAGAAATAATTGATCTTAAAAAAACAATTGAAGATAAAGAGAAGATTATTTACAACTTCACTATTTAAAAAGATTGTTGGACAACAAAAATGAATGGTAATAAAGAAGGAATCAGTTTTAATTGAATCACAAATAAAAGAAAGAAAAAATTGTTCATGGGTTATTTTATAAAAGAGTTGAAGCACTATGCTAGTACATCCTCAACCAACATACATAAACATACCGCATGCTACTTGTGTAAAAACAAGGGAATTGTCCTCTTAAAAAGAAGTATGTCAAAGTTAAAAATGAATGGAAAGTAAACAATAGAACTAGATATGATTTAAAGAAAATTAAGAAAATTTGGATTCCAAAAAGTAACAACGGGAATCCTTCATTGTAGGTATGCTTTAGGACAACACCATCAAAGGAAAAGTGGTACTTGGATAGCGGATGTTCAGGACATATAATCGAAGATAGATCCAAGTTCACTACATTAGCACAAAAAAGATGGGGGATGATATGTAACCTTTGGTGACAATGCTAAAGGTAAAATTATTGGAATCAGTAAAATAGGAAAAGAACCCTCACTCACTATTGATAATGTGTTTTAGTAGATGAACTAAAACATAATCTTTTATGTATAAGTCAACTTAGTGACAAAGGTTCTAACATAATCTTTAAGCAATATAAATGTTTAGTTCAAAATCCTAATTAACAAGAAATCCTATTCACAACTTAGAGGGTTAATAATATATATTGCATAAACCTTAACAATCTAGTTAATCAAAGTGTAACATGCTTGGCTGCCATAAATGAAGCCATTTGGCTTTGGCATAGAAGACTAGGTCATGCAAGTATGGACTTACTATAAAAATTATCTAAAAAGAATTTGGTCAAGGGATTACGTAATTCAAAATTTATGAAGGATAACATTTGTGATGCATGTAAACTAAGAAAACAAATTAAACCAAACTTTAAAAAGAAGAAACATATCTCTTCTAGTAAGCCTTTAGAACTCATTCACCTACACTTGTTTGGTCATACTAGAACCCAAAGCTTAGGAGGTAAGCAATATGCTTTTGTAATAGTATATTACTACTCTAAGTTCACTTGGGTATTATTTTTAGCCTCCAAATATGAAGCTTGTAACTTAGTAATAAATTTATGTAAGAAACTCCAAAATGAAAAAGGATATAAAGTGACAAACATAAGGAGTGATCAAGGTAGAGAATTCAACAATAAAGATGTTGAAAATTTTTGTAATGAACATGGTATTAATCATAATTTTTTAGCACCTATAACTCCACAACAAAATGGAGTTGTAGAAAGAAAGAACCGAACAATACAAGAAATGGCTAGAACTATGCTAAACGAACATAATCTACCGAAATATTTTTGGGTTGAAGCGGTAAATACCGCATGCTATGTAATCAATAGAGTATCTATAAGATCAAAGTTAAATAAGACACCATAAGAACTTTGGAAAGGTAGAATGCCAAATATTTCATACTTTCATGTGTTCAGATATGAATGCTTCGTATTAAATGATAAAGATGAGTTAGGAAAATTCAATGCAAAAGCTGATGAAGGAATATTTTTAGGGTATCCATGGAAGAGTAAAGCTTTTAGGATATACAATAAAAGGAATCTTGCTATTGTTGAATCAATACATGTGAATTTCGATGAAGAAAATATTTTTAGCAAAACATCAAAAGCGGAAGAAGGACAACCCACTCAAAAATCAGAAGACTTAGATATAGTTGAAGCAAAAGTAGAAGAAAAAGAAATAATTCTAGAAAATTACACTTAAGGAACTAGTGAATTACCAAAAGAATGGAGATATGTTAGAAATCATCCAAAATATCAAATAATTGGAGAACCATCAATAGGTATAACCACTGGGTCATCCTTGAAAAATCTATGTAATCACTACGCATTTTTATCTTAAGAGGAACCTAAAAATATTGAAGAAGCTTTAAAAGATGACTCATGGATAATTGTTATGTAAGAGGAGTTAAATCAATTTAAGAGAAGTATAGTATGACAATTAGTACCTAAAACTAAAAATCATTCAATCATAGGAACTAAATGGGTATTTAGAAATAAAAAAAATGAAAGTGGTATAGTTGTTAGAAATAAAGCAAGACTAGTAGCTAACGGGTACAAGCAAGAAGAAGGAATAGACTACGACGCAACTTTTGCCCTTGTAGCTAGAATGAAGCAATTGGAATGCTCTTAGCTTACGCATCCCACAAAGAATTTAAATTATACCAAATGGATGTTAAAAGTGTTGTCTTAAATGGATATATAAATGAGGAAGTTTACATAGAACAACCTCCAGGTTTTGAAGAGACAAAAAATCATGATCATGTATTTAGATTAACTAAAGTTTCGTATGGTTTAAAACAAGCTCCTATAGTTTGGTATGAAATGTTAAGTAAATTCTTACTAAATAATGGTTTCTCAAGAGGAAAGGTAGATAGTACCTTATTCATAAAATCCAAAAACAAAGATATGCTTATAATTCAATTCTACATTGATGATATAATATTTGGTGCAACAAATAAAAACTTATGCAATGAATTTGCAAAATGCATGCAAGATGAGTTTGAAATGAACATGATGGGAGAATTAAACTACTTTCTTGGATTACAAATAAGCAAGCTAAAAATGGAACCTTTATAAATCAAACTAAATACATAAAAAACATGTTGAAGAAATTTGACATGGAAGGAAGTAAGCCGATAGGGATTCCCATGAGCACCTCAATAAGCCTTGATAAAGATGAAAAAGGAAAATCTGTTGATACAAAATACTATAGAGGCATGATAGGTAGCTTATACAAAATATTTAGATATAATGTTTAGCATATGCATGTGTGCTTGATTTCAATCTGTTCCCAAAGAATCACATCAAATTTCTGTTAAAAGGATACTAAGATACTTAATAGGAACTCTTGGTCTAGGATTATGGTATCTCAAAGACATTAGTTTTGAAATAATTAGTTATTTGGATGCAGACTAAGCTAGATGTAAAATAGATAGAAAGAGCACTAGTGATACTTGTCACTTTCTAGGACACTCACTAGTCTCTTGGTTTACTAAAGAGCAAAATTCCGTAGCATTATCCACAGCCGAAGCTGAATATGTTGCAGTCATGAGTTGTTGTGCACAAACATTATACATTAAACAATAATTAAAAGATATCAATCTTGAATATCAAACAATACCAATTAAGTGTCATAACACAAGTGCTATAAATATTTCAAAAAATTTAGTATCTTACTTAAGAACAAAACACATTGATATTAGACATCACTTCTTGAGAGATCACGTACAAAAAGGGGAAATAACCCTTGAGTTTGTTAATACAAATGATCAATTAGAAGATATTTTCACTAAACCACTTTCAAAGGATCAATTTGTAGTTATTATACGAGAATTAGGGATGTTGCATGCTCGGGAAGTCGTTTAGGAAAGAAATTCAAAACAACCTGCATAACAAGTGACTGCCACCTGAAAGTTAGGCACCTGCTAGGCTACTGCCTGATGAATATGAATCATCAAGCGTCTGACTCTTCGAGTGGTAGGGGCCTGACTTGCAGCAGGTTACTTACTTAAATGCAAAAAATATTTCATTTTAAACACAGTAGCCGCCTGACTCTGTTCCTTCCATCTCCTAAACTTTTTTTCTCTCTCTCTATCCCTTATTACTCTTTCTTCTTCCAAAAATCCTTCTATTCCTCAGTTCGTACTTCACTCCATCAAACCCTAAGTATCAAACTCCTAGGGTTTTGGAATCTAATTCGAAGAAAGTTCTTCACTATGCCGCGAACAAAGACGATCAGACATAAAGAGAAGGCTTCCTCCTCTCAACAAGCAAGTGACGATGAAATAGAAAGATGGTTAACCTCTCCTCATGCTAAATCCATGTATCGAAATCATATTTAGAATATTGACCCCAAATTCGATTAAGTTCTAGATGTTCCCTTCTTTGAGTTTGATTTTCCTGAAGTTTTAGCATTATTCAAGGATATTGGCTAGGACAAATTTATTCAGAATCAAGCCAAGTGATATTATCCAGACTTGATCAAAATTTTCTATGCCAATATAGTGAAAAAGGAAGTAGGTTTTTCAACTGACCTTATAGGACATTCGATTACTCTCACACCTCAATACCTAAGAAAATTGCTTCAAATAAAACGAGGAGAGTATGATTGTAATCTTGTAGAAAAGCGATGGATTATGGAGCAAGACTTCACCCTACAAGAATTTTTGCCTCCTGTAATGAATGACCAACCCATATACTTTGGCAATCCTCCACTTTAGAAACAACTCAATCTACGAGCCTTAATCTTACACAAGCTAATTGCTTACAATATCCTACCTAGAGCCGGATCATATGACCATGTTTCATTCCTAGATTGTTTTGTCATGTGGTGTTTGCTCAAAGGGAAAAAGTTGGATTTCTCTGGCCTAATGATTAAGTGGATGGTAATGAAGATAGAAGCTTCGCGTGTTGTTCTTCCCTACGGTGGTATTCTATCCTTGCTTTTTGCACACTACCAAGTCATCACTCCATCTTCAAAATTCGTAAAAATGACCCATTATGATCTATTTTCCTCCACCACTCTAAAATTGATGGATTATAAGAAACATACACAAGGATGGCTTTATAGAGGAAATAGGCCACCTCAGTAAGACCCAGAAGATCATATTCCTGTTCTAGAGGAAGCATACATGCCTGTGTGGTTCCTCCCATTCTATCATCACTACTCCAGTTTCAGTAATGACATGCGAGTTGGACTCACTTCTCTTTAGGAAAAAGTTACCAATGTGCAAACTTAGTATTCTTCACTTGATCAGCGCCTTGAAAAGTTGGAAAAGAATATTACTAGCTCCTCCAAGGGTGGAACCCTCATGGACATTAGTTCTGCACCTCCTAGTGATGCTTATGAATCTGATGAAGAGTCAGAAGAAAATGAGGAGAGTGGTGAAGCCTCCAAGGAACACTCTGTTGAGGATTATGAAGATACTGAAAAAGAAGATGAAGTCTTTAAAGAAGGCTCAGAAGAAAATGCAGATGTTGAAGATGTTGATACCAGATCTGATGATTGATTTAGATCTTTTGTGATGTTTTGACTGTGACTTGTTGCTCACTTTGTCTTCCTATGGATGTACTGTAAAACTTTTTTATGTTTATTATGTTTTTTTATTTCTCCTTTTTGAATGATGTCAAAAGGGGGAGTATCATTATGAGAAAAAGATGGTTACCTACACCTACTAGATGATATGATGATGATTATGAAATTTGGTGCATAGCATGCATGATGTTTATGAAATCATGATGAGTATGATGTTTATATGATGTTTATCAAATCATGATGAGTATGATGTTTATGACATATGGTGCATATGACATTTATGAAATTATGGACTGAATGCCATATTGTGAAATGAATACTATAATGAAACTTGATAATATTTTTTATGCTTATTGTAAGGGGGAGCCCCTTAAGGTTCACTCTCTTTTTTCTCCTTATTTGTCATCATCAAAAGGGGGATATTGTTGGCCTAACAAGGCTTACGACTCTTAATTTTGATGATAACAAAGTAAGGTAATTTAATATGCTTCAAAGTTGTGATGTTTCAGGAAAACTAGATCTTAGAACTCAGCATAATTCATATGATCACAAAGAACATTTTGAAAGCTCACATCAATACAAGTGATCAAGAATGAAAGCTCGAAAAATAATGAAGCTTAGGACCAAGAGAACTCAAAGCAATAAAGACTTCAAGGAGTTCAAGAAATGAAGAGTTGAATGAGTCTATAGGACATGTTTTGTAAGTACTTCAAGTATACTCAAATATGAAATTCGTTAAAGCTCATTAGGTGTAAGAGACGTAGAGACCTAAAAATTAATATTGGAACATATTTTTGAAGTAAACAAATTTAAATTCCAAGAATTGAGAAGCAAAGAGAGTTCTTACAAAAATATCTTAAAAACAGTATTCTTGTTCTTGACAGCAACTTGACTAAAATCCTTAGTAGGCTGACAATTTATTTGTTTTAAAAATGCATAGACAGAAGGTTGTCAGGCTATTGTCTAGACACTGACAGGTGCCTGATGAGGCAAACTGAGAAGCTTGACTGGGTTATGCCAGGCAACTGCCACCCTGCTGACTTTGAAATTAAACTGTGTATTTAGTGACAGGCGCCTCACCAAAAGGTGAAAAGCTACTACCATGCGGGAAATTTTAAATTTTTATAACGAAAAGATTTTTTAAATCAGATTGCTTTTGGCTTAAACTTAATTGAAACTTGGGCACTACTCCAAGTAAACTGGGGGATCAAGTAAATTCATTTTATCAAGTCTACAAATAGCTTCAAGATCAATGTTTTTAAACATCAAGCATCAAATTCAGCTCTCAATCTCTCTCAATTGCTCTCATCATTCAAAGGCTCTCTTGCTACCATATTGTGCACGAATTCTACAAAGTGTTGCTAACATTCAATCACTGATCTTGTGCTTCAAATCTGAATCTTTCAATCATTTAAAGAATTAACTGATGATAAACTTCCTTTAGCTTCAATTTGAATTTCATATTGATTTACTTTGAAGTATATAGTTTGAAATTGTATTAATCAGCTCTATTGGAGAGTATCTTATGTACAAAATCTTTTGATTATTTTCTTGTAAATTTTTTATGATTCCAAGGTGTTTGGATCATTGGACCGAGCGAGGGGACTTGCTTGGAGAGGGTGTTATGCCCCTTAAGGAAGGAAATTTGTAAGCGGTTTGCTCTACCTGGAAAGAGTGTTACTAGGGGAATCCTTTCATGGTATTGACCAAAGGTGAGAACGTAGGATGGGGATAAGCCAAATTTCATAAAATTGTGGTGTTCTTCTTGCCCTATTCTTTGAAATTTTTGTACTTCATATATTGTGTATGTATGTGCTAAGTGCAGGTTGCAAGGCTCAATCGTTGAAATAAAAAGAAGACTCTTAATTTAATGAATGTACGGTTCAATTAACCGTTTGCAGAAATCTTAATTAAGAGAATGCAATAAAATCAATTCAAAAACAGGGCTTGCAAATTGCTTATTGGGCTACTTACAAAAGCAAAAGCTGAAATTCCATAAAGATCTCCAAATTGTGATTGGTTTGGTATTTGTGATTGGTTATTCTTAAATTGGTTGGTTGTTTAAGTTTTCAGTTAATTTGTGGTTTATTTTAGTTGTGAATTGATTGGTTTGATTAAGCTTTTCTGTGTATATCAAACAAGTAAGTAAAAAATTGAAAAAGGAACTTAAAGTTTTATTAACCCAATTCACCCCCCCTCTTGGGATCACTATTCCACTTTCAACTCACGTTGGTGTATCCCTATTTTATGAGGGACAATATTGTTCGAGGCCTCCAATTTTTTTTTGGTGAAAATTTTACTATTTGGAAATTAAAAATTGGGTTTTTTATCAAATCCATGGATTGGAGGCCATGGAGAATAATAACTCAAGGGAATTTTGTGCCTATGAAAATTGTTTTTAATATTGAAATTCCTAAATTATAGAATGAGTTAAATGAGTTTTAGCCTTGGTGCAATCCGAAGAGGGGGTGAATTGGAAATTTAAAAATTTATCCCTAGGTTTATCTAATCCAACAATCAGTATTATGCAGCCTAGGGGTAGTCTAAGCAATTTCAAGCCCAAACAAATATTTAACCAAAAAGCATAAACATACAGGTGCTGAAAATAAAGTGTAGAAAATGAATTGACACCAAATATGTTATCGGGGTTTGACCAAAGTACCTACATCCCTGCCTTGGCTCACCAGTATAAGGGTACCACTACGGCTCACTTAACGGGTGGAGCGGTACCGGTTACAATTGAGTCAATTAGCGGGGCTCACCTAAACCTACACTTTACCAGGATGGTGCACCTAGCTTACCTAACTGGGTCTAAGCCAATTCGGTACTAATCCAAAGGGCTAGTCTCCTTCTTCAGACCCACGCCTGGAATACAACAAATGTATGAAAATTGTGCGTACGAGGAAATGCTTCTTACACAAGCAAATATGTACTACGATACAATCTAGATAATATGCAAGCATAGATGATAGTAAATATGCTCAGTTCTTAATAATGTAATAAAAACTCAATCTAATGTAAATCTACAGTTAATGATCTAGAGTGTATTCCTAAGAAAACTTTGAAATAAATAATCAAGGTAAATCAATCAGCACAAGTTTCAAAGTATTCTAACAATAATATTCAAAATATGTCAAACAAGATTTTCTCAAAACAATGGTTCAAGAGATATTTGAAAAATATGTAAGCTTACGAAAAATATTATACAAATCAAAATCACACAAGCTTGATGAGTCTTGCAACCAAGATGCAAAGACTCACTAGCTACAAGGGTTTTCCCACACAAAGATTTATTATTAAAATCGAGGGAAAAACCCTAGCTAGAACTCTCTATAAAAAAAATCAATCAATCATCAACTAGGAGAGTTCAAGAACTTTGAATCACTCAACAACACTCTTACAAACTTGGATTTCTCAAAGGATTAGCAAAGAGTGGATGTTTAGGCTTATATGTGAAGAAAAGGAACTTAAAATTTCAGAGAATTTTCAAGTTAATCTTAGTGCTAATCATATCTTAATTTTGCAAATGAGACCCTGTATATAGACTTGGCCAATTTTATGACCGTTGGGTACCTATTAGTCATTTTAGAAAAGTTTAAGTGAGGTTAATAAAAATAACAGCGTTTTTAACCTCAGTAAATTTCGACAAATCAAGAGCATTGGTCTACCATCTTGATTGTTCGGTCGACCGAAGTGCTCAATTTGGTCGACTAGGGAAAATTTGAGAACTCCACAACAAAATGGATTGACTGATAGAAATAATAGAACACTTCAAGAAATGTCAATAACAATGTTGAATGAACATAATCTACCAAAATACTTTTGGGCTGAAGTTGTAAACACTATATGCTATGTAATAAATAGAGTTTCTATAAGATCAAATTTCAATAAAACCTCCTATGAACTTTGGAAAGGAAGAAAGCCTAACATCTCTTATTTTCTTGTTTTTAGATGTAAATGCTATGTATTAAATGATAAATATGACTTCAGCAAATTTGATGCAAAAGCCGATGAAGGGATATTCCTAGGATATTCATTAATAAGTAAAGCCTATATGTTGACCTGATAGGTCACACCCTATTTTGATCATGACAAATAATCTTGGTAATGATGGTTGTACTAAGGCTTGCATGATGGTTCACCTTGTGCGCGTACTCGAACTGAAAGACATATCATGATGGCATGCGGTGTTTGTGCCGATGAATGAAGAAGTTTTTTGTTGTATTTGTAATTCTTTTTCACTTTCTTCATTTTGATATGTAATATTATTATGGATTGTACACACTTATGGCTTGTAATAATTTGCATCATGCATGATAGGTAGGTATGCTCAAACAAACCACAGTTGGACCTTAGGTACCTACACTTAGTGCATATAGTCCCCAACATCACTTATTATATATGGGGAATTAAATAAGGCAAAATTGGACCTTAAATTGAAAAACTTGAGAGAGCTCGAGCGACCAAACCTGTGACATTTAAAATGCCTCAGGCGACCGAATCAATTTGAACGTATCGTCCTCGATCACTCGAACCCGTGTCAAAACACTTTTCACTAGCCTAGGCGCCCGAATGTTTGCGTTCAAAAAGGCCTCGGGCGATCAAGGTGGACCGTTCAGTTAATCGAACTTAGTTGTGGGAACCTGAACCGTGGATAGAAATTTTTTGTCCTTTTTTCAAGTAACCAACCATGACTTCGGGCACCAAAACCTTTAAAAACTGATTCGGGCACCCGAACCTCTCAGGTTAAATTAATTTTTACTGAAAATTAAAAGCGGTAAATTGGGTTAATTTTTTTAAACTTATTTTAAACTTTTCTAACTATCCCCATTGAGTCCCCAACAGTCAAAAATTTCCCCTTGCCTATATATGCATGTTCATTTGCAATAATTAGTAAGGATTAACAATTTGATTAAGGCCAAAATTCTCTCAAATTCAAAAATCTCTTTTCAGCCTATACTACTCCCAAACACTCCAGAACTTCACTTTCCTAAATCTTTTAAGTGTTGTGAGTATTTCAAAAGTGATTGTGTTTAATCTTCCTAACTAGTATTCTCATTTGCTATATCATTTGGTTGATTTTATTTGAGAGTATAACATTAAGTTCTTCCACAGATTTCATTTGATAAATCTTTTGTGGGAAGACTTTGAGGGATGTGGTTCTTGCATTATCATTGCAAGTTACGTGAGTCTATATTTTTGCGTGCAAAAATCATTTTCAAAGTTTGCATTCAAACACGCCTTGTGCTTAGTATATTGAGAACATCTTGCTAATTTTTTTTGAATCAACTTGCTAGCATATTTGAAACCTTGATCTGATATTGTGATATTTAAATATTATGTTTCAAATCTTGCTTAGATATACACTCTTGATCTAGATTGATTATCTATACTTATTTGAGTGTTTAGCACACATTAGAGTACTGAACTTATTTACATATCATACGTGCTTGCATTATTGCTTGAGCTATATTGTTGTACATATCTGTTTGTGAAGAAGCATATTTTCAGGTGCAAAAATTTCATATCATTTGTTGTATTCTAGGCGTGGGCCTGAAGAGGGAGATTAGCCCTATGGAATAGTCTCGGATTAGCATAGATCCGGTTAGGAAAGCTAGGTGCACCACCCTAGTAAAGTGTAGGCTGAGGTCAGCTCCGCTAATTGACCTAGCTGTAAATGGTGCCGCTCCACCTTTTAAGTGAGCTTTTAGTGTAATCCTTGTGCTGGTGTAGCCAAGGGGGGGACGTAGGCAATTTAGCTGAAAGTTGATAACATATTGCTTGTATTGTCTACTTTTTCGCACTTTACTTTTATTGCACGTATATGTTTATTTATTGATCCCATAGATTGACCCTAGGTTATGCAATAATGCTGTTAAACCGATTGACCTAGGTGATAATTTTTAAATACCTAATTCACCCCCCTCTTTGGGTTGCACCAAAGCTAACAATTGGTATCAGAGCCTCGTAACTTAGAATTAAACATCATTTAGTAAAAGATCATGATGATTCGTGTTAGTACATCCCCTTCATGTGGGGGAAGATTGATCACACACCCACCAGTATTTTGTGGTGATGCCTATGCTATATGAAAATTCCTAAATGACTGTGTATGTGAAAGCTTTAAATTGGAAATTTTGGAATGTCATTGATCAAGGTGATAGTGTGTCTATTAAATCCTTTGGTTGTACTAGTGTTCCTAAATCTGAGTATGAATTGAATGACCACGATAGGAACTTAGTGCTGGTAAATTTTGATGTCATGAATACCTTACTACATGCTTTAGATTCTAATATTTTATGTGAAGTTATGGCGTGTCGCAATGCTAGGAGATCTGGGATAAACTTGAGAGGAGATATGGAGCATCCATGCAAAATAAAGTGATTTCTTCGTCTGACTCAAGCTCTACTGATCTTGAAGGAGGAAACTAGTGCTTTGTTGCCTTAACTGATAATGAGGTTATCTATGTTCCTTTTTCTTTAGTAGATAAATCTAAAAATGATTCATGTGTTGATTTGAATGATATATCTAATTATGAATCATATGATAATGCTGATGATGAAAGCATGTCAACTTATGAAGAATTGCAGATTGAATATGTTAGGACTCATAAGTTACTTGTTAAATCTAACAAGAAATATTCTGCTTGGGAAAACAAGTATGAAGGATGCATGAAAGAATGTGAATCTAAGGTTCTTGCTGAAAGAGAAAATGACCAGAAAATTAAAAAATTAGTAAGCAACAATGAATCATTAGTAATAAAGACCATTTGATTATAGAACTTAAACAAAAAGCAAACAATATGACTAAGGAATTTATTAAAATTCAAGACGTGTGCAAGGGTCTTAAAAATTTGAAAATAAAAGAGCTAGAAAAGAAAGTTGAGGACCAGTCTAAGATCATTTACACTTTCACTAGAGGTAAGGGCAACTTTGATAAGTTGTTAGGATCACAAAAAATGACCTTAGATAGGGAAGGTATAGGTTATAATGGAATTAGAAATAGGAAGAAGAAAAGCCTATACATGGGGTACTTTGTTAGGGAGTCCAATGATTATGCTAGTACCTCTTTTGGTCCATACACCCATACCTATTGTGCACTATGTAAAAAGAGGGGTCATACCAAATTTTATTGTGCATTTAAAAGAAAGGGAGTTTGGAGAGTGAAATCTGATCCCATCTCTTCTTGAACCTTAGGTGTTCCTTTGCGTCCATTAGGTAGGTTAGGAAGACTCCATCAAACCCTAGATTTTATATTTAAATCATAGGGGGCTTTCCATGTGGGAATTGGTCAAAGGAAAAATGTAAACCAAGTTCAG
Source organism: Malania oleifera (assembly GCF_029873635.1). NCBI lineage: Eukaryota > Viridiplantae > Streptophyta > Magnoliopsida > Santalales > Ximeniaceae > Malania > Malania oleifera. Next base: position 69,179,563 of record NC_080423.1, read on the forward strand.
GATACCGAACCCATTTGTGCTTTGGCACTTCAGGCAACCGAACTTGTAAGTCTGACCAAGGCATTGACCATCCTTCGGGCTGCTGAACTTTATAGTTCAAATTTATTCAGGGGGCCGAACCAGGTTCGAGTAACTGAATTTATTTTCAGGTAACCAAATGAGAATTTTGGGTGACCAAAATCTGTATTTGATTTTGTGTTCAGGCTGCCGAGCCTCGGTTTTGTAAAATGGTGCTTAAACTTCAGCCAACCAAACCATTGTTTGGTCAATCGAGCAGACTCAGTGGGCTCTGCAATCATTTCTATTCGAGTGACCGAACCCATGCTTAGGAACCCGAGCTACATTGCTATATAAGAAAATCCAAGCGAACTGTTCATTTTTTTTATCCACTTTTGAGAGCTCTCTTGCACTTGCTCACTTCCAGCCACTCCATTTTTCATTTCCACCCTAGTTCCTCTTAGAAAAACTTCCTCTTACCATGTCTAGAGACCATAGACGTGTTGCAGTAGGCATTCCGCTTGAGCAGTGGTTCCGTACACCCGAGAGATAGATCAAGTAAGATAAAGTTTTTTGCCTCAAGGATCCCATCCTCGATAAGATCCTGGACATCGAATTTATATAAACTCACTTGAACAATGTGTTGGACATGTTTAGGTATCAGGGTTGGTACAAGTTCGTCGCTTTCCAACCTAGGGGCATGTATCCTCTGCTCGTCAGGCTATTCTACGCCAACCTTGGGTAGGAAGGCCAGGGTTATTATTCTCGGGTACTCGAGATTGACATCCACTTCGACGAAGCATACCTAGTAGAGGCGTTTGACATATGGCGTGGCAACTTTGTTTGTCCCAATTTTTCCTCCACCTGGATTAATGAGCAGGACTTTACGGTGAGCACTTTCTTGAACCTTGTTATGTCGCATCCTGTAGCTGACCTAGCACACACACCTAGCTAGAGATCTTTGACTTTGGAGGCAAAGGTGGTACACCACCTGATTTCATACAATATACTGCCAAAGTTGGGATCTAGGGATCATGTGTCTTATTTGGAATACTTCACGATGTGGTGCTTATTCATGAGAAAGAAGTTAGATCTCCCTAGATTGATCCTATGATGGATACTCGTTAAGACTGTGGGAAAGAAGATCATACTACCCTACGGGGGTATTCAGTCTAGGTTGTTTGTTTAGGATAGGGTTACTAGGACTACATTTGCAACTATCAAGAATGTTAGGCCCTTTGACATCCTTAACTCTACTACCCTGAAGCTAATGGGGTACGAGCTTGCCGACAACATGTGGTTGCCCATTGTTCCTAAGAGAGGTCCAGGCGCTTAGGAGATCCCACAGGAGTTGCCCCATGTGCCGTCTAACGCCGAGATCATGGAGACCATCATCGATCTCACAGCATCATTTCAAGAGTTCAGGACTTCCATGACAGAGCATGCGTCCTCCTCCCAAGCTAGACTTGATGCTCTCTATGGCGAGTTCTCTGAGTTCCAGTCCGATGTGCGGGCAAACTTTCATATCCTCCGTGAGCGCTTAAGAGAGATGAATGATGAGGATATTGGGGAGGATTAAATGGAGATGAGTGGTGATGAGGATGACGATCACGATGATGGGGTGACTTAGAGATGAGTCGTAAGGATTAACTGCTCCACACTCTATTTATACTTTATCATTTTTATGAGTTTTGCACATACAAATACTTTATATATATATATATATATATAGAAATATATATCTGGGGTTGTAATAACTTTAAACTGCTTTTTATTTTTACTCTTTCGGCTGTACACATTCACCACACACATACATAAATTGATACGGATAAGTCTGTTCTGGTGATTGCCATTTTGATCATGCTTATATATACCTGTAATGATGATTGGCTTGCATGCTTTGTATAATTACTTGATTATTCTACTAAAATGCATGCTTGTGATGAAAGCCTCTTGCATGGTGAATGCAGTGATTGAGAATTGCCTGCTGGTAGAATTAGGTTCTCGCATGCTCAAAACTCTCGATATACTGCTTGTTTGAGAATCTTTTTGTGTAGGTTAATTTGGGAAATGTCCTGTTGACAAATGGCATGCTGCCGAATTGTTTGTAGACATTTTCCCAAAAATGTTGAAATATTTTTCAAAATTGAATATATATATATATATAAATATATATATGTGCATGAAAATTTGGTTTTGGATTTTAAATTATCTGCACTTAGCTCATTTAAAACTTAAATCTTATGGAGCTTCTTGTAGAGAGATATATATATATATATATATATTTTGAATATCACTGGGTATCCACAACCGTCAACGCATGTCCGTTTTACGGTCCGCACGCACCGGTCGTGACTAATCCCACGCCCTGTAGTAGTGCCCAACCCACCACAGAGAGGTAAATTCAGGAGCTCGCCATAGGAATTGAACCCGGGGGGGGGGGGGGAGAAATCCCTGACCTCGTGAAAGGCACCCACCGAAATGCTGCAGAAATTTTTCCAAATGAATGCACATATTCTAAATTTTTTTTCTTAGTGCTGAATATCTTAAAACTTGAGTTGTGCTTCAAAATAATGATTGCATTATGCTCAAGATAATTTTAAAGAAAATGCATATTGTTAGGAGGAGCCATTTCACTTTAATTGTTATTATAACGGGATAATAAGTGGTATCATTTTTCTTATAACTAATGGTTTCTAAGAATTTGTGTTAGATTTTTCTGCCATGTAGTTATAACAATTGGTATTAGTCCCACATATCTTCTCTTGTTTTATACCTTGTGGGAATGCATAGTTTTTCAAGCAAGCGAAAATAAAAAATGATTATGATAGATTAAATTTTATAATCTTTTTGAAAAAAAAATGAATGAAAGCCAAATGAAAAATTAATTTTCATCCTTGCATAATCATCAACTGAGGGAGAATAGGAAATTTAAACTACTAAGTCCTTTGTGCTGCATGATAATATTAGCCTTTGACTTATGTACTGCTTGAGTTGATTCGTTGAAATGTGTTGTAGATTATTGGTTGAAACTCAAAACAGGTCACTTAGGTACAAAGTTATCTTGGGAATGGTCTATTTTCAAACGGCATGCCATTAAATTTTTGTTAAATCCTCCCAATATACTCTTTGTATCTAAATGATGTCCTTCACCTCCATGCTACATTAGTTAGCCCTTTTTACTGTTGCCAAAGGGGGAGAAGAGGCAAAACTGGGTACCTTGGAAAAACTGGTTACATTGTACATTGCTAAATTCAAATTTAATTACCCATTGATAAATCATTTAAATTGAGCTTTAATTGTCTTTATACATAAAGTCAGGGGGAGCCTTTCTTGGCTGTACCCAATTTTGCATAGAGTATTTGTGATCATCAAAAAGGGAGAGATTGTTGATCTGATAAGTCACATCTAGTTTCGATCATGACAAATACTCTTGGTACTGATGGTTGTACTAAGGCTTGCATGTAGGTTCACCTTGCACGCGTACTAGAACTGAAAGACATATCATGATGGCGTGCGGCGTTCATGCCGATGAATTAAAAATTTTTGTGTTGTATTTGAAATTCTTTTTCACTTTCTTCATTCTGGGATGTAATAGTATTATGGATTGTACACTCCTATGACTTGTAATAATTTGCATCATGCATGATAGGTAGGTATGCTATAACAGACCGTAGTTGGACCTTAGGTACCTATACTTAGTGCATATAGTCCCCAACATCACTTATTATAGTCCCCAACCAACCCTGACTTTGGGTACCTAGACCTTTAAAAATTTATTTTTTGACTGAGTCTATTTAGGCACCCGAACCTTAGACTAGGCACCCGAATCTTTCAGGTCAAATTAATTTTTACTGAAAAATTAAAAGGGGTAAACTGGGTTAATTTTTCTAAACTTATTTTAAAATTTTCTAATTATTCCCATTGAATTCCCAACGGTAAAAAATTTCCCCTTGCCTATATATACATGTTCATTTGTAATAATTAGCAACGATTAGCAATTTGCTTAAGGCCAAAATTCTCTCAAATTCAGAAATCTCTTTTTAGCCTATACTACTCCCAAACACTCCAGAACTTCATTTTCCTTGATCTTTTAAGTGTTATGAGTATATATACATGTTCATTTGTAATAATTAGCAACGATTAGCAATTTGCTTAAGGCCAAAATTCTCTCAAATTCAGAAATCTCTTTTTAGCCTATACTACTCCCAAACACTCCAGAACTTCATTTTCCTTGATCTTTTAAGTGTTATGAGTATTTCAAAAGTGATTGTGCTCAATCTTCCTAGCTAGTACACTCATTTACTATATCGTTTGGTTGATTTTATTTGAGAGTATAGCATTAAGTTCTTCCACAGATTTCATTTGATAAATCTTGTGTGGGAAGACTTTGAGGGTTATGGTTCTTGCATTGTCATTTCAAGTTACCTGAGCCTATATTTTTGTGTGCAAAAATCATTTTCAAAGTTTGCATTCAAACACTCCTTGTGCTTAGTATATTGAGAACATCTTGCTGAATTTGTTTAAATCAACTTGCTAGCATATTTGAAACCTTGATATGATATTGTGATATTCAAATATTGTGCTTCAAATCTTGCTTAGATATACACTCTTGATCTAGATTAATTATCTATACTTATTTGAGTGTTTAGCACATTAGAGTACTGAGCATATTTATATATCATACGTGTTTGCATTATTGCTTGAGCTATACTGGTGTACATATCTTCTTATGAAGAAGCGTTTTTCCATGTACAAAAATTTAATATCATTTGTTGTATTCCAAGCGTGGGCCTGAAGAAGGAGACTAGCCCTATGGAGTAGTCTTAGATTGGCTTTGATCTAATTAGGAAAGTTAGGCGCACCATCCTGGTAAGGTGTAGGTTACCAGGATGTAGTTTGTGGTTAGCCCCGCGAATTGACCTAGTTGTAAATAGTATTGCTCCACCCGTTAAGTGAGCTTTTAGTGTAATCCTTATGCTAGTGTAGCCAAGGCAGGGACATAGGCAATTTGTCCTAACCTCGATAACATATTGCATGTATTGTTTACTTTTTTGCACTTTACTTTTTCTGCACATACATGTTTATTTATTGATCACATAAATTGACACTAGGTTGTGTCATACTACTATTAAACTGATTGACCTATGTGATAATTTTTAAATACCCAATTCACCCCCCCCCCTCTTGGGGTTGCACCAAAACTGACACTAGAGGATATACAATAAAATAACTCTTACAATTTTGGAATCAATTCATGTAACCTTTGATGAAGAGAGTCCATTCAATAAACTAATAAAAATTGAAGAATTACAAGCTACTCAAAAAATCAAGATGAGTTTGTAAAAGCAAAAGAAGAAGAAAATGAAGAAAAACCAAATGATGTTGTTGAAAATATTGATTACCAAAAGAATGGAAATATATAAGAAATCACCCAAAAGATCGAACAAGAGGAAAACAATCAAGAGGAATAACTACAAGATCCTCTTTAAAAAATCTATGCAATCACTATGTTTTCTTATCTCAATATGAACCATAGAATGCAGAAGAAGCTTTAAGTGATGATTTATGGATAATTGCCATGCAAGAAGAGTTGAATCAATTTGAAAGAATCAAAGTATGGACATGAGTCCCCAAATCGAAAAATCATTCAATTATAGGAAAAAAATGGGTATTTAGAAACAAAAAGGATGAAAATGGAATTGTAGTTAGAAATAAAGTTAGACTTGTAGCTAAAGGATATAACCAAGAAGAAGGGATAGACTATGATGAAACATTTTCTCTTATAGCTATAATGGAAGCAATTAGGATGCTTTTAGCTTATGCATCTCATAAAGAATTTAAATTATGTCAAATGAATGTAAAGAGTGCATTTTTAAATAGTTATATTAATGAAGAAGTATATGTAGAACAACCACCGGGCTTTGAAGATATACAAAAACCTGAATATGTGTACAAACTAGCTAATGCCCTATATGGTTTGAAACAAGTCCCTAGGGTTTGGTATGAAAGACTTGGTGGATTCCTACTAGATAAAGGGTTTTCTAGAGATAAGGTTGATAGTGCTTTGTTTATCAAATCTAAGAAAGATGACATGCTTATAATCCAAATTTATGTAGATGATATTATTTTTGGTGCAACAAATGATAATCTATGCAAAGAATTTTCTAAACGTATGCAAAAAGAATTTGAAATGAGCATGATAGGTGAGTTGAACTACTCCTTAGGATTATAAATCAAACAAGCTAAAAATGGAACCTTCATAAGTCAATCCAAATGTATAAAAGATATGCTCAAGAAATTCGATATGGAAAATAGTAAGCCCATAGGGACCCCCATGAGTACTTCAATAAGCATCGATAAAGATGAAAAAGGGAAACCGATATATATGAAATACTATAGAGGTATGATAGGAGGTTTGTTATATTTAATAGCTAGTAGGCCCGATATAATGTTTAGTGTTTGCATGTGTGCACATTTTCAATCAGCAACTAAAGAATCACATCAAATAGATGTAAAAAGAATCCTAAGGTACCTGATAGGAACAATTGAATTAGGACTTTAGTATCCTAAGGAAATAGAATTCGAAATGATTAGCCATTTGGATGCCGATTATGCTGGGTGTAAGACAGATAGAAAAAGTACAAGTGGGACTTGTCACTTTCTAAGACGATCTCTAGTGTCTTGGTTTTCTAAGAAACAAAACTCTGTAGCCTTATCCACAACTAAAGCTGAGTATGTAGCAGCTGAGAGTTGTTGTGCACAAATCTTGTACATGAAACAACAATTAAAGGACTACAATTTACAATACTCCACCATTCTAATTAAGTGTGATAACACTAGTGCGATAAATATCCTATATCACACTCAAGAATAAAACATATTGACATAAGACACCACTTTCTAAGAGATCATGTTCAAAAAGAAGATATCATACTTGAATTTATAAACACAAATGATCCACTACAAAAAATCAGAATATTAGTGACGGTTTCAAAATAGTTGCTATATGCATCGTTACTAATAACTTTTAGTGACAAATATAACTTTCATCACTAATAACGGAATATTAGTGATGGATATAATCCGTCACTAAAACCCTAACACCATCACTATACGGCTCAACTCAAATTCATCACTAATAGTAGGGGTATTAGTGATGAAAAATAAATTCGTCACTACTAGAAGAGTATTAGTGACGAATTAGAAATTCATCACTACTAGTTAAGTATTAGTGACGACTTTGAAATTCGTCACTACTAGTATGGTATTAGTGCCGAATTAAAAATTCGTCACTACTAACATTGTATTATTGACGAATCTGAAATTCGTTACCAAAAGTAAGTTATTTGTGAAGGATTCAAATTCGTCACTAATAGTAGGGTATTAGTGACGAATTTGAATCCTTCACTAATAATTAGAAAAAAAAAAACCTTTTAATACTACTTTTTTTTAATCATGAATTCTTATATAAAAATCTATAATTACATTTTCAAATACATAAACTCAAACCATTCAAAATTTCATAAAAATTTAATTAAAATGAAGAAATAACATATGTTCAGATAACAAAAATTATTTAAAAATATTCAATATTCAAATACAAATACTAGTACAAATTCAAATTAAAATACAAAAACTTCATTTGTTCAAATAAAAATTAAAACTATATTGAACAGTAACACAAAAAGCAAAGTTCAGATAAAAAAACAAATTCATCTGAAAATCTTTTGAGAGTCCAATGCCTGAAATGAGATATGGGATTGAGAAAAATGAAAACAATCTCTAGGCAAAAAAACTTTAGGCAGCACCTGCTCCCTTTCCCTTCTTTCCCTTCTCTGGATCTTCTTCATGTAGAATTCCAGCTCTTTCCCCTCCAAAATATATCTGCAAAATCATTTAACCAATGCATTTAGCCGAGATGCCAAACATAAAAGAAAAATCAAAACAAATACAGCAATATTCAATAGTATAAATTGATGCTTGACAAATTTTCCATGCAAAAGATACCCCCCTCATCATTGAATATCAGAAAATGTAACAGCTAGTTTAGTATTGGAAAATAATTTTTGTTTTCTAATTTCAAAATATAATGAAATAAAAAATGTCAGCACATTTCTCTGTTTTGAAGACATCTATATTAATTCAAAAAAAGGTTATATATTGGTCATTTTAAATCTAAAAATGAAAAATAAAAATTTGTTTTTAATAACTAAACAAGCCCAAGCTACTTTCACGAGCTGACCACAAACAACTAACAAAAATAGGGCACCTCACCACATGAGAACAATTGACATCAGATGATGAGTGGGATGGCTCATAAAAGTTCACCATATACATTGAGGTTTTATTGGTTCACTTAATAGCTATTCCTACGAATAAAACGAAATTTAAGAAGATATCTAGGAATAGAGATAATAGTCATTTCATATTTATTCATCATTCTTCCACTCAACATGGAATATGGAAGGTATATCTATGATGAAATTATAGTCATTCCTTGTCTACTCTTTACTATGATAAGAAATTATAAATTTTCACTTGTGCATTATAATACATTTTTAATACAAATTATCAAGTTCTTCTATTACAACTATTTCTATTCTTAGGAATAAGCATTCTGCAAACTAAAGATAGTCCAACGGATTTATAGTGTTCACTCAATAGCTGAAAAGCCACTAGATCATGACAATTTTTTTTTTTTGCTCGAAAATGGCAAATGTTTTTACTCATCCTTTCAAAAATATTTTAACATAGAACTAAGCCCATCTTTTTTTTTTGTGTGGGAAAATTTTAACGCAATTTTGGCAGCATGTCATCTGTAAATTAGACATTTTCCCATAAAACCTGCACCTGATAGGTTCAAATAGAGCATTTATAAGAAGCTGAAGGGACACGAGAACCTATATCCACTACCAGCATGTAATACACATCAACTGCATCTGCCGTGCCGGAGGCATTCTAGACTAGCATGCAATCATGTAGCATATTCACGACAGTAATACATCTAACCATATTTTAAATTCAAAATATAAATAGCAAAGAACAGTGGATAGTATTTGGTTCAGTGTAGTATTATTATTCATCCAGGCATTTGGACATGAATGTTATGAGATGATGAGAGCATTTAATTTAAATAATTATGAAACTGATGCTTCCTGTGAGTTATGTATATATTCAACGTACCACTTTTTCAAATTTTCAAATCCTCAACCAAGTGTATATAATATTTTCAATGATTTCAGCACGGCAATAAATGCTTTAAGCTTATCGGACCGAAAACATATAAATGAATGTCCGTTTTAAATTAACTAAGTCTACATTGTCTCATTTATTATGATTCTTAAGTTTCACTCATCCTTTCAAAAATATTTTAACATTAACAACTAAGCCTATCTTTTCTTTTTGTTTGGGAAAATTTTACCTTAATTTCGGCAACATGCCGTCTATAAATTGGACGTTTTCCCATAAAATCTACACCTGATAAGTTCAAATAGAGTATTTATAAGAAGTTGAAGGCACACGAGAACATATATCCACTACCATCATGCAATACACATCAACTGCATCCACAATACAGGAGGCATTCTAGACTAGCATGCAATTATGTAGCATATTCACGACAGTAATATACATGTAACCATACCTTAAATTCAGAATATAAATAGAAAAGAACAGTGGATAGTATTTGGTTCAGTGTAGTATTGTTATTCATCCAAGCATTTGGACATGAACGTTATGAGATGATGAGAGCATTTAATTTAAATAATTATGAAACTGATGCTCCCTGTGAGTTATGTATATATTCAACGTACCACTTTTTCAAATTTTCAAATCCTCAGCCAAGTGTATATAATATTTTCAATGATTTCGGCACGACAATGAATGCTTTAAGCTTACCGAACCAAAAACATATAAATGAATGTCCGTTCTAAATTAACTAAGTCTACATTACCTCATTTATTATGATTCCTAAGTTTCACTCATCCTTTCAAAAATATTTTAACATTAAACGACTAAGCCTATCTTTTCCTTTTGTTTGGAAAAATTTTAACGCAATTTCGGCAGCATGCCGTCTGTAAATTGGACGTTTTCCCATAAAACCTACACCTGATAGGTTCAAATAAAGCATTTATAAGAAGTTGAAGGTACACGAGAACCTATATCCACTACCAGCATGTAATACACATCAACTGCATCCGCCATGCAAGAGGCATTTTAGACTAGCATGCAATCATGTAGCATATTCATGATAGTAATACATGTAACCATATCTTAAATTCAGAATATAAATAGTAGAGAAGATGCTTAAGTTTCCATTTGTTGGACGAGGAGAAGATAAGGCAGTGTAATTAATGGCGAAGGAGGGAATGAAGTGGAATTGGACTTGTGGGTTAATGGGTATGTCTGAAAATGTGACATGTTTGAACTCAGCTCCTGTAAAAACATCTATTTTTGTCAACTCTTGATATGCTATGCTCATTTGGCAGCCACTTAGGTGGGACAATTCATGAAGTTTGAAGAAGCATCCGAAACATCTTCAAGCCATGGTGGGATGACAACTGCAAGAGCAGTTCCTATCCCTAAGTTGCCAAAATTACAAGAAAATGTGTGCAACTCCATGTTCTTTTGTTGAATGGCTTGGATAAACTTCTTTTGGGGGGGGGGGGGGGGGGTTTAAAATGACTGAACACAGCATGCATGACTTTTGTATAGTTTCTGGATTTTGTTCCGTGTGTTGGACAACTTGAATCTTTAGAAGTAATAGTAGAGGTAGTAGTGGTGATAAGCAATAAAAAATCTTTATGCAAAGTTGTTTTGGAAAAACTGAACATAATTAGTATTTTCATAATTTTTTAGGACAAAATAAACACCAGAATAATTCAGACCCACAAGAACTATATATGAAAAGGGATCCCCCTATCAAAATTAAAAACTTAAATTGTACACTTTAAAAATTCATTAGATTTGAGCCCTTTTCATATGTAGTTCTTGTGGGTCTGAATTATTTTAGTGTTTATTTTGTCTTAAAAAATTGTGAAAATATTAATTATGTTCAGGTTTTCCAAAACAACTTTGTATAAAGATTTTTTACTGCTTATCACCACTACTACCTCTACTATTACTTCTAAAGATTCAAGTTGTCCAACACATGGAACAAAATACATAAACTATACAGAAGTCATGCATGTTGTGCACAGTCATTTTAAACCCCCCCCCCCCCCCCCCCAAAAAAGAAATTTATCCAAGTCATTCAACAGTAGAACATGTAGTTGCATATATTTTCTTGTAGTTTTGGCAATTTAGGGATTGGAACTGCCCCTGCAGTTGTCATCCCACCATGGCTCGAAGATGTTTCGAATGCTTCTTCAAACTTTATGAATTGTTCCACGTGAGTGGCTACCAAATGAGCATAGCATATCATGAGTTGACAAAAACAGACGTTTTTACAGGGGAAAAGTTTGGAAATAAGTTCGATGTGTTAGAAAACTATTCCATCTCTGAATTGTTATCAAACATAAATCAGGATAAAATATTTTCTAAGTTGACAAAAACATACGGTTTGGTGCAAAAAGCCAATAGATAAAAGGTACCCAAATCATATCAAAATAATTCAATTATCATTAAAAGCACATTTGCAAATCGTCTATAAATTAGACGTTTTTCCACAAAACCTGCACCTGATAGGTTCAAATAGATCAATTATAAGAAGTTGAAGGCACACGAGAATCTATATCCACTACCAGCATGCAATACACATCAACTGCATCAGCACTGCAGGAGGCATTTTAGACTAGCATGATTTAACATGAAACTCAATTTGTGATCATAATACCTTATAATCAATCAAAGGAGGCACCCACATCATCTTGTCCATATTGGCACATCCTTTCCTCTAACCATGCGGTCCTATCCATCATGGCTTTTTGGGCTCGAAAGCTGGAGACCTCTGATCTCAATTTCGCGTTCTCCTTAGCGATCATCTACATCTGTTGAGCCATTTCCTACTTATCATACTCGGCCTCTCGACTCTGTCGTTCCATCTTTGCATGAGCCGCCGCACCCATGGATGATGATGCTGTTTGGGCAATGTAACCACTTCCAAGACCTTTCACCCAGCCCCCCGCTTGTTGCCCAAGCACCTGGGAAGTGATCTCCAAATCTATCATGTGCGGACTCCCCTCTGAAACAGGTGCATCCCTCAACTGGACCATCTGTGCCTAATTTCAATCATGAAAATGATAAAAAGGAATAACTAAGACTACAACTTTGATGTTTTGAATAAAGTAATAAACTAAATCTTTTGCTTCACTTACATGTCGGTCCTGAGCACCCTCGCACCACTCCCCTGATCGCCGTTGGTGTGTTCTCTGATATAGATCCGGCAGCGGCTGCTCTGCTCCAGTCTTGATATCACGCTACATTATCATATAAGTCATCATTAGTATTATGTCATGTAATGGTCAGATAATTTTATATATAGTAATTACCTAGCAATGATATACGAATAGCCTTGATCCAACGCAATGCATCGTAAGGAGCTTGCTGCGGTTCGTAGCATTTGTTTTACATATGGCCTACAACGAAGATGTAATGATGACATATTAGCGACATCATTTTGAAAAATTAGTGATTATAATACAAACACATCACCTGATAGTGCAGGTCGCGAAAATGGTGACACACCACGTCCTTATCTTCTTGAGATATCTTATCGTATGGCCACGCTCCTGCTTCATCTCCCATTGCTCGAAAATGGGAGTGCATTTTCGAGCGATAGCTCTTAAATTTATTACACAATTGGACGTCGACCGCCCTTCTCACATGGTCATCCTCGAGGATGTCCATATCAAACTCCTCCTGCATATATAGGTAATACAATTACAATGTTAGACAGTTGTTAATTGGCTAGTATATTAAAAGTAAAAAAAAAATTAAATTAAGAACAACTATATAGGGTTAGGGAACTTACCGAAATGTGCATGTAAAGAACCATGCGCTGCTCCTGAGTCACCTACGGCTAGCTAAATGTGATGACTGGAGCATACTGTCGGCATATAATGCTGAGCTCCCTCGTTCACGCAGTGCACCAATCGTTTAGCGAGGCGGTATATCCTAGAGGAATGTCGATTTGAATCCACTGTTTAGTCCTATCCAGGTGCTTCTTCAGCGACATGTTCTTTGCTGCACCACGGCCTGACCTGATCGTGGATGTAGATACTGAAAGTAGAGTTAATTTAAGAACAACATTATAATCATACAAGTGAATAACTATCATCAACAGTTGACATGTATATAACTTTCGTATCCAAACAAACACTGCTTATGATGGTCAGCAACTCACCCTACATGTCAGTTTGCATAAGTGGTATCCATGTCTGGCCGAGGTTCCGATGGCTCAGACAATGGTGTCGCCGCATCAAAACCGACGGGGTCCACCGGTTTGGAGGAGGATATCGGATCATCCTCATGCAATGTACTCGTGTGCCTGAAAGGATTTCTCCACGTCGGCCGTCTAGTGCCATATTTGCAAATTAATAGACAAGTATATACAAGAAGTACGAATATTATATGGATGCAACATACATCTATTTTTAAGTTATTTACACATGTCAGATACATAGTGACAAAAATAACATGTTTACTCCCCCTATACGTCCTCAATATAGGTAGCATCCTCACTTTCTAAAATTTCTTCCTCTTCACTAAAGTACTCGACCCCTGTTTCATCTTCCCCATTAGTTTCTTCATCGTCGATGAAGTGAACATCAAAAGAAGGTTCAATTGTAATGTCAGCAGTCCCTACGTGTTCTGCCCTGACACCATCCCTATGTAATGGTATCGCATCGGCGCTTTCTTCGACAACATATGTAGCAGATTGCACTGCTACATGGATAGATGGCTCATCTTCTTGGAATGCAGTCTCACTGGCACTCATCTCACTATCTATAACTTCTGCGATTGCGTACAAACTTTGGGGAGGAATCTTTTGGGCCACTTGAAATTCACCCTTCAATTTAGTGTCTTTAAGGTAAAACACTTGTTCTTCTTGCGTTGCAAGCATGAAAGGGTCATTTTGATACTAGGTCTTGCTAAAATTGACACTGGTGAAGTAGCCATCAGTGTTTATCCAAGTATTTTTATTGCCGATGTCCCACCAGGTACACTTGAACAGGTGGATGACTCTACTTGCTCCATAGCTAAGCTCTATAATGTCATCCAACACACCAAAGTAGTCAATTTCTTCATCTCGTTCTGTGCCTAGCACCGCAACCCCTCAATTTTGGGTTCTTCTATGTAGTTCGAGGGACTTTGTATGAAATCGTAACCCATTAACAATGCAACCGCTGTAGCAATTAACTCGTTGATTGGGGCCACATGCCAACGCGTACAAATCTTTACTTGTCGTTGGTTCCTTATTGTAAAACATGACTTTCATCTATTAAATAAACAAGAGTTTAGAAGAATACAATCAATAGTGAAAACATACATTGCTTCTCACTCAAGCAGTTTTTGTTACTTACACGACTCCCAAACCAATTGATAAATTCCTTCTTATGTCTTTCATCAACATTCCGTTCATTTTGGGTCAGGAGTTTAGCTTTGTGTTCACTATATGCAATAGTAGTACATGTTAATGTCAAGTAAGTATATAATTATGCATATGTAAATACAATGCAAAGTAAGGAGTTTGGAACCACGTACTCGATCTATGGAACAGTTTCATCATAATTGTTGAGGACGTAAAAATGAGCCTTTTTTAGGTCATCCATATCAATGAAATCGTAAAATCATGCACCGAGAGGCCGAACATTTTCTCGAAATATAGAGCTCCTGGGTTCTTCATCTTCGGAATTAATAGAATGAACGTTTACATTTCGCTCATCACGAGTGAACATTGAGTCAATATCATGTAGATACAATTAGAAAAATGCAAGACATTCACTATCAATGTACGCCTCAATGATTGAACCTTTCGGCCGTGCCTTATTGCACACGTACCCCTTCAAAGTGGACAAGAACCTATGCAATTTACGTAGCATTATAGACTTGTAGACACAATAAAGAAAAAAAAATGCAAACAGGGAAATCACGTGACTATTATACAAGGACTTTATACTTTACCTCTCAATAGGATACATCCAACGATATTGAACAGGTCCTCCAATTATAGCCTCCCTTGGTAAATGGATAGCTAGGTGGACCATCACATTGAAGAATGTTGGTAGAAAAATTTTCTCAAGCTTGCAGAGTATTATCACGATGTCATCCTCTAACCGTTCAAGTACGTTTACACTCACTTTTTTTTAGCACAACTGCCAAAAAAAGAATCCCAGCTCTGTTAGCACCGAGCGAACATCTTCAGTCAAGTGTTCATGAAGGAAAACGGGTAGAAGCCGTTGTAGAAGGATGTGACAGTCATGACTTTTCATTCCTAGCATCTTCCCTTCCATCGGGTTTATACATCGAGCTATGTTCAATGCATATCCATCGGGGAACTTCACTAATTTCAACCATTCGAAGAATTTATTCTTCTCATCCTTCGAAAAAGAGTAACAAGGTGATGACATGAGAATTTTTTCCCCATCACGAAACAAGTGCAGCTTAGGTCGTATTCCCATTTCTTCCATATATCGGCGAGCATTTGCAGTTTCCTTTGTCTTCCCATTTATATCAAGCAATGTACCAATGACATTCTTACAAATGTTCTTTTCGATGTGCATGACATCCAAGTTGGGGCATAGTAGAAGATCTTTCTAGTATGGCAACGTGAAGAAGGTGCTTCTCTTTGTCCAATTCAACTCCCACTCAACGCGTTTTCTTTTTCCACTGGTTGGTGGTTTCCCAAATTTCACATCTCCGATCAACCTTAGCTGGTTTAATATCTCCTCCCCACTTAGCTGCTTTGTCGGTGACCTTCATTCAGGTTTTCCATTTAAGCTTCTGACGTCACGAGTCCTCCAAGGATGTCCAATTCGTAGAAAACGGCGATGACACATAAAGCATAACTTGCGGCCATGCTTCAAGGATAAGGACCCAACATCCTTATTACATACTGGGCATGCTAAGTAACCTTTTGTGCTCCAACCTGACAAGTTGCCGTATGTAGGGAAATCATTAATTATCCACAAGACTGCAGCATGCATCCGAAATGTTGTCCCGGTTTCCACATCGAATGTCTCCACTCCTTTTTCCCATAATTCTTTCAACTCATCAATTAACGGATGCAGGAAAACATCAATATCATTACCAGGTACTCTCGGTCCGGGAATCAGCAGAGACATATAAATGAAAGGCTCTTTCATACATCACCATGGCGGCATATTGTATGACATCATTATAACTGGCCACATGCTATATGGGTTGGTCATGTTACCAAAAGGATTGAACCCATATGAAGCAGGGCCAAGTCTGATGTTGCGAGAATCACTAGCAAACCACGGATGCATTTTATCAAATTCAGTCCAAGCTTCAGAGTCCGCTGGATGGCTAAGGCTGTTTCCATATTGAAGAAGTTTCTCTTGATGCCATCTCATATCTGTAGCCATCTTTTTGCGCATATACAATCGTTACAGCTGCAGGATTAATGGACAATATCACAAAACTTTTTTGGGGATCTTTTTACCCTTCTTGTGATTAGTTGTATACCTCGGTTCACCACATTCTGCGCACTCGTTCACATTTTCATGTTCACCATAAAAGAGTGCAAAAGCATACCTACACGCATGTATTAGAGTGTAACTGAGACCCAATTCACGCATGTATGTCTTCACCTCATAAAAAGACTTAGGAAGTGTTTCACCATCAGGCAGTGCTGCCTTAATGAGGCTTAAATGTAAGTTGAATGCGCTCTAAGATAACCCATGCATTGTCATCGCATGAAGCAACTTTATTAGAAACTCTAATTTTGAGAACTTTTTACAATTTGGATATAGGGGTACCTATGCATCTCTCATGAGATTAGCAAATGGTTTACCGAATCGATTCAACGTACTAGGATCGCAAGGTATGGTACTCGCTGAAGTAGTTTTATCACCAGTACACGACACACTGACATCACCCGTGTCCACTGCAATCCCCCTTTGCAATTCACCTAACATTTCGATTAGCCCTTACGAACATGTATCACCACCTACTATATTTTCCCCCTCATCTTCATCATCATCATTATTGCTCTGAACTGTGTAATCTTCACTGTGAAACACCCATCTTGTGTACCTTTTCTCCATTCCAAAGTCTAACAAATGTGAATGGATCAGATCTTTGTGTTTGAATGTTATGTTTTGGAATTTCTTATAAGGACACCTTATTCTACTGGCTCTGTCTACACGAGGATGCGCAAACTCAATGAAATCATGTACCCCTTTCATGTATTATGGCAAAAGCCTACCCCGAGCGTTCGTCCAACTCTTATCCATGTTCATTAATTACCCTATAATATGTTCAAGTAAATGGTGTTCATTATATTCTCATAATGTTTATCATGCATGCATCGTGAATCCTATAATCAACCATCATACTCTAAAGGGTACAGATCCTGTCCCATTTAGAAATGTTGCATTTACATTGCGATCAATCGCTCAAATTCCTTCGTCGTAGTCGTTATTAATTTCAGTAGCATCTCCCAATGGCTCTCCAAGTACACAAGATGGGGGAAGTGAAAATTTTTCTAGTTTTTCATCACTAACAAATTGTCACGACACCTCACTATTCACCTAGAGAACACAAGTAGAGATGCGCTTGAAATATATAATGACAATTGACAAAACATGAACGATGACAACAATGTAAATACAACTTCCTAAACTGTCCACATTAGACAATCCAAGAATGGTTGAAATACAAACATTACTAATCATAAGTGAAATAAATAATTAACATGTTCAAATGATTATTAGTCAACATAGTATGACTAATAATCAATTGAAATATAACAATTGATTTGTCTCACATGAACGATTAGGAATGAATGTATAGTAACTGTTCTTGGACGGGTCTAAGCTTCAATGAATACATGAAGTTGAAAAAAAAAAAAACATGCAACGGGCTACGATTTCAGACTTTGGTTTTGAGGAATATAAGACATATCCATGCATTGCATGTACGCATTTGTTTTTTAATAATATGTGTAAGGACGATCAATTTTATCTAATGCAATGGACGACTTAAAATGACATTTTTTTCAAAGTGGTGTAAACTCATTTCCTTTTTTAAGGATTTTCGATATAAAATAGTTAGAATGGAGAATAACTTTCATTTTTATGGAAATTAGGAATAGCTTCCCAAGAGGAGGGGGGGCAATTGACTTTTAAAAATTTCTTTTAATTCCTTTTTAGAATTCTTAAACTTATTTTATTTCTTTTAACCAATTTGTGACTTATTTGTTTAATTTGTTAAGCACTCAAGAACTTAGTTTCTTTATTTAATTCTTAACCATACAAACATCCAATCATTCAACTAAACCAATCAACTATAATTAGAAAGCAAACAAACAAGCCAATACACAGCACTTATGTAATATAAAAACTCAAAATGGTTGTTTGTTGATATTAGCCAAATTTGAACCAAACCCTGTAGTGAATGAGAATTTATGCTTGCTGATGTAAAGCCCTGTATAAATGAATCCAATTACTCTTTCTAAATATTTAGAATTCAAATAAACTCTTGGTAAATTTATCTTTGGAATGTTAGCCAAATAACGTACTCCCGTACGGTTTCCACAAGATATAGTGTAACCAACGTACTCCCTTTCGGTTTCCGCAACCCAAATCAAAATTGGACTCTAAGTTTACTTGATTTCCAAATATGTGTAGTATGTATAATTTATATATTTAAAACATCCACGCAGTTGTATTTAAAGCTTTCACGTGCCATCAATGTATCTGCTAATATAGACTTGCACATGAACTAGATCTTTATTAAATACAGGAGTATTTGTCATTATCAAAACCAGGCGTGATCTATAAGGTCAACACTCATAGACATAATCATGCTCATAAATAATTTGACTTTGTGATACCAAGTGAGCTTTTAGATTTGATATCTATTGAAATTTTCAACATGTGAAACCAAAAATACTTTATAGATACCAAAGCTTAATATCACATAATGTATAGTTCATGGATACCAATATAACTACTATATCTTTCATAGCTCATAGACAAAAAAAAAAAAAAAACAGTACGTTTATCCATGTGATTCATTTAAAATCATGCATGTTTAAGAATTATCCTTATATCAAAAATTTGTGCTTAAGCTCAATAATCTCATTCTCAATTTTCAACATAGGGAACCATACTTTTCAATATAAATCAAGTCAAGTTAATTAATACACATGTAGCATATAGCATATCAACACATCACATGTAGGCAAGTAAGCATGTAGCGTGTAACATCAAGGCACTTACATAATAAGCTCAAATTTGATATTTTCTTTATATTTTCTTAAGTTAAGCCTTGTAAAAAGTCATCCTATGATTTTGGCCAACAATGTCATTTTCTATTTTATATAGGTGTAAAGTCATTATTTTATTTTTGGTACCCATATTTTCTTGGGTCCGGAGGATTTTTCAAGGGAGGTTCCTTTTATTTTCCATACTTGCTTGGTTTTAGCACCTTTCCTCTTAAACGGACATTCAAACTTTATATGCTTATTTTTCTTGCATTGATAGCATATGGTGTTTGTGTAGGTATAGTCTTTGGACTCTTTCGAGAAATATCCCATGTAAGAATTCTTTTTCTTTTTATTTTCAATTCCATTTGAAACCAGTGCCTTCTTTATTTAGAGACATTCTTTGTAAGTCAATCATCTTATCAAGGTTTTTCTTTCCTTTTGTGAAGTTGTAAATAATTTTATCCTTATCTTTGATTTGATTCTTGAGATCATTTAACTCTATGTCTTTCTTATTATCAACCTTTTTTTAATGATTTCTCTAACTTTAGAGATAATTTTCTTATGTTATCCTCCAATTCAAAAATATTCATATCTTTCTCATATATGGTAGAGGATAAGGATCGAAGGTCTTCTATCATTTGGTCATTCTTGCTTTCTAATTTCTCAATTTTCAAGTTGTTTTTTCAACAAGATTTTTGGATTCTATTTCTTTCATTGCTGATTCATACTTATGTTCTAATTGCTTGAGTTTTGAGACTTTATCTCTTTCAACATTCTTTAAGAATTCTAACTCTTTCATTAAACTTTCATTCTTATTCTTCAATGAGGTGTTTTGTTTATTTGCTTTCATCAACATCTTATGTACTTTGAATAGATCATTTTGAAGTTCATCATAAGATGGCATGCCCTCATCACTTGATTCATCACTACAAGAATTATTTGAAGATTTAGTTGAGGAGCTTTCTTCGTTATCCCATGCTATAAAACACATGTAAGCAATCTCTTGGTCAATTAATTCATATTTCGAACTACTTGTACTATCCCTAGTAGTGGCTTTCATGGCTTTCTTGTTTTTCTTTTTAGACTCTTTCTTTAATAGTGGACATTCCGGTTTTAAATGTCCAGCTTTATTGTAATTGTAGCATTTAGGAGTTTTATTCTTTGATTTCTTTTTGCTGAAATCTTTTTCTTCTGATTCGGAGTCTTGATTTCTTCTTTTGAATTTGTTTCTCCTTCTTAGTTTCCTGGCTAGCTTTTTAGATATGAAGGCTTCTTCATCTTCATCCATTTCACTACTTCAGTTTTCTTTTAAGGCTTTAAAGGCTATTTTTTTCTTAGGTTTTGGTTTTTCTTCTCTTTTCATTCATTGTCATTTCGTATGTGAGGAGAGAACCTATAAGCTCATCTAAAAATGTGTTTCTCAGATTTCTACCTTTCGTGATAGCAGTAGCCTTTGGTTCCTACATGGAGGGAAGGTCTCTTAGAATTTTTCTTATCATTTCATAAGTAGTGTAAGTTTTTCCTTCATAAGTAACTTCTAGCTTATCCCATATTTCCTTAGCTGATTTACAAGCCATTACTCGATTAAATTCATTAGCATCCAAGGCATAATATAAAGCATTTATAGCACTTGAATTTGTTTGGAGCATTTTATAATCTTGATCGGTCATATCTTTCTTCTCTTTTGGGATTTGTTTTCCATCTACTATCTTAGTGGGAATTTGATCACCTTCCATAACAACCACCCAAACTTTCCAATTCATAGTTTGAAGATAGATTTGGATTCCTTTTTTCCAGAAGGTATAGTTCAAACCACAAAAGATAGGAGGCCTAGTTGAAGATTGTCCCTCTCCAAAGGGAGCTATGCCTATGTGAGCCATTACGATCTTTTTATAACTTCTAGTTAAGATTTGCTATAACCCCGCTCTGATACCAATTGAAATTAGGAATAGTTTCCCAAGAGGGGAGGGGGGAGAATTGGCTTTTAAAAATTTCTTTTAACTCCTTTTTAGAATTCATAAATTTATTTTATTTCTTTTAACCAATTTGTGACTTATTTGTTTAATTTGTTAAGAACTCAAGAACTTAGTTTCTTTATTTAATTCTTAACCATACAAACATCCAATCATTCAACCAAACCAATCAACTATAATTACAAAGCAAACAAACAAGCCAATACACAGCACTTATGTAATATAAAAACACAAAATGGTTGTTTGTTTATATTAGCCAAATTTGAACCAAGCCCTGTAGTGAATAAGAATTTATGCTTGCTGATGTAAAGCCCTGTATAAATGAATCCAATTATTCTTTCCAAATATTTAGAATTCAAATAAACTCTTGGTAAATTTATCTTTCGGATGTTAACCAAATAATGTACTCCCGTATGGTTTCCGCAAGATATGGTGTAACCAATGTACTCCTTTTCGGTTTCCGCAACCCAAATCAAAATTGGACTCTAACTTTACTTGATGTCCAAATATGTGTAGTATGTATAATTTATATATTTAAAACATCCACGCAGTTGTATATGAACTGAAAATAAAGAATAGGGAAAGAGAGAGTGAGACGGGGATTTTTACGAGGTTCGGCTTATACCCAGCCTACGTCCTCCCCTTTGGAAAACCACGAAAGGATTCCCTAAACCTGTTCCATTGACGGGTGGAACAAAACCTTTACAAGCGATACCCTACGCTCAAGCACTCCTTCACTAGGCTAGAGCCCGCCACTCTAAACGATGTCCCCTCGTTTGGTCACTCGTTTAGGCTAGAGCCCGCCTCTTTAAGCAATATCCCCTTGCTTAGCCAACGATCCAAACAATCCTTGGAATCATTAATCTACAAGAAAAAAAAAAAAATAGCTGTGTAGAAGAAACACTCTCTAAAAAGAGCAAGTTAGTACAAGTTCAGCACTATATACTTCAACGTAAAATATAAATATGAAATAGAATGAAACTCAAGTGTAGAATTCACCAATATCCTTCTTCGATGAGGATTAAGCAGTAGGAATTCAGAGGAGGAAAGATTAGCACTTCAGAATATCTTAGCAAAAGAGTTTTGCAATGAGTGAGCAAGAGAACTTGTAAGAACAAGGGTGCTTTCAGCTTCACAAACAGATTTTTCAATTCTTGAATGTATTTTGATTTGCAAAAACCATGTATTTATAGGCTTTTAAACTTGTTTCCATGTTGCTAAGGTTTCCTTAGAAAGTTTCTCAAGTTGTTAGAAAATTTGGAGCCCAACAGCTATATTTTAAAATATTAGATTTTTAAATAATTTGCCCGTTAAACAGTGTTCAGATGTATGAAGATTCAAGTTCAGTCACATGAAGTTCCTGAAACTCTTTAAAAAATGAATTTGACACAGGGTCAGATGTTTGAAGTGAGGGTTCAGACGTGACAGCTGTGACCCCGCTTCAGTATTTTGCTCATAAATTTTTATGTATAACTCCAAATTAGGTTTATGTTGAACACATTTTAAAATAAGGAGTTTTTATAGAGAAAAATTCACCTTAATTCGGATGTATAATAACTGAAAGCATTTGGAAAAACTCTTTTTGGTGCTTTTCATTCCAAAAATGATTCTAACCTTTTAAAAATAATTTTTGACCTTATCAAAATATTTTCCAAGTATTTTAAAAGGTAACTAGGTCCAAGAAGTTAACCTAAGAGTTTCAAAATATTTCAAACGATATTTTAAACATTAAAGCACTTACATAAAGACTTCTAAGACTTTTCCCATTTTAGGTTCTTGAGTCTTCATGTTTTGTCCTTGGATTGAGTCCATCTTTTCTTCAAGCTTCCATATTCTTTGAGCTTTCTCACTTTGCCTTTCTTTGGCTCTTTTGACTTTAATATTCCTTGGCTTTCAACAACTCATTCATGTCCTCATATTCTTCAAGGTTTAATATATCATCTTTAAATCCATGCTTTGACTCATTCAAGTTTCATTTGATCCTTGTGAGTACTTTGACCTTACTTTCTCATATATGAGCCCTGAAATATCATTACTCATACAAATACATTAAATTTCACTTGTTTATTAGCATCAAAACAAGATAACAAGATTTTAAGCCTCGTAAAGCCAGCATTTACTAAATCGAAAAAGGGAATATCGCACCAAAGTGAAATGCCAAAATACTAAAAACTAGTAGAATCGCACAAGAAATATAAATATAAATAGGGGAATAGCAGAATTTACAAGCAATAGAACTAAACACAATAAAATAGCATTATTTCATCACCTTGAAGCAAAATACTACAATTTCATTGGAAGAGAAATCTCAAATAACACATTGATCATATAATCGAAATGTGTGAGTAGCTTAAATACCCAAAAAAAAAATGAAAACTAAAGTTTAATGATTGCTCATATAACTATTAAAGAGAATATCTAGTTGGTAGGCAATGTAACTAAATTTATATATCCTTAATGTGATTGTGCTTACCGTACTCTCTAACAAGTAACCCTATAAGACAGATAGGACATACTCAAGTCTTTCTAGATTTTCAATGCTTAATTCACAATCCAATGGCTAAGAATACTTTAAAAATTAGGTATTAAGAAGTATCATATTGCCTTGTCAATAGTATTTATCAAAATACTACTTGGCCTATGAAAGTATCTAAACTAGAATGCACTTTTCTAATGCATATGCTATAAAAATATATTGTGTTAGTACCAAGTAGGTGTGATAAGCATACTCAACATCAACTAGTGAATTTGAGAGTACTTGATTCGATTCTAACATGGCCTACATATTGTTATCAAAAACACATTAGGATTGATTTTTTTTCTTTCTTTCTTGATAATCATAATAATCCTCATACGATCATTTAGTATATAGATAAATATGTTTTTAATACTATATTGATGAATTAAATCCCAAAAATTCCCATGACCTATCATCAATACTATAAGCGCAGAGAACGAAAACGAAACGGAGAATGGAACAAATCATGGAAATAGAAATGCAAAGACTATTTAGGTAAAATATACTTAATTTGATAGACTTAATTTGTGAGCTATTTTAGATGATAGAAAAATGAGAGAGCGTTGTCAAAGCTTAGGTGAATAATTATAACAATTTATTGTTAGAATTTTAATGGTTAGAATTAACTATCTGTTCAATTGTGGAAAATATTTTTCATTTTTAATTGTTCAAATGATTGCAAAATGTCGTTTTCTTTTCAAGTTTTTCAATATTCGTATATGAAAGTTCAAAAAGAAGAAGAAAAGATTTTGTTTTGGTGGCGTACAAATTTGAAAAATGCTCATATAAAATAATTTGCCTATAGGTTAACTTTTTAGTAACCTATTAAAGAATTGAGAGCATTTGACAATGAAAAAGAGTACAAATTAACATTGAAAAGTTTAAGATGTCGAAGGGTAGAAGTTAGAGGTTCAAATATTTGTTTCTGACCATGAAGGGCAACCATCTTTACATTTTGGTTCAAAGTTAAAGTTTCAAGGCTTCCATGTCAAATCTTTAAGCATAACTGTATAGAGAATCCTAGTGTTATTGCTTCACATCCATCAAATCAACCAAAAATTTTATGACCTCACTACTATGAAACACATTATAAATAATTAAGATAATTGATCAAAGCCAATAAGTCAGGCGATGAACTCTCACATGCACACACAAGCATCCACACACACACACACACACACACACACATACAAGTATCAATGGTGCAAATCATCATGTAAATATGAATATGGTAACTTATTATTCAACCAAAATACACTTATTGTATGTTTTCAAATGCCTTGAATTTAGAATTGTATTAAATTTGAATAAAATGTAGTATAAAATTATATTCAAATTTGTCCAAATCCACCCAAATCTAAATCCAACATCTAAAATTCTTACTCCCATGCAAGTATTAATAGTGCAAATCATTTTGTAAATATGAATATGGTAACTTATTATTCAACCAAAATACACTTATTTTGTGTTTTCAAATGCAGTGAATTTGTAGTTGTATTGAATTTAAACAAAAAAAATAGTATAAAATTGTATTGAAATTTATCCAAATCCACCCAAATCTAAATCCAGGATCACCCATCCTTACTCCCAAACACTACTTTAATTTTGTCATAAAGGAAACACAATTTTTTATAAGTAAATTTATTTTTTAACTTTTATTCACTCCACATCAAGCCTAGTGGAAACAAGTATGAATAGTGCAAATTATCATATAAATTTCATTTTATAAGAAACACATTTCTTTTTGGATATAATATTTACCATACTATACTGCCACACACAAGTATGAATAGTGCAAATTATCATATAAATATGAAAATAGGATAAATGAGAGTTCAATTAAATTAGTTTCCCCACCCTATGAGACTTCCCTGGACAAAGTGATAGTTTTCCAAACTTGCAAATTCATTTAGAACTAATTTTAGGGCTATTGTAAAGATACCTATTGAATTTGGGATAGGATATTAAATGCCCGGCTTCCTAAATTTTGATATATTGTCGAATTGTCATCAAGTGATGGGTGTATAATTCTAAAATAATCAATATGCTCAGATAAGCTTACAAGATTTGAACCCCAAACAATACACATTGATTCCCATATCAATATGCAAAACACCTAGAGGAGCTTCTTTTCCACCAAGAGGAGCTAGCACGATCAATGCTGACCACACTAAAGAACAACTTTGTCAATCTAATTGAAACCCTCTCAAGACTCAATAAATATATCTAATCAACCACAATAAAAATGAATTCATCACCATGTGGCAAGCCAAGGTTTTGAACTCCACCTACACAAAACTATGTAAAATTATAACCACTTGTTGGTCGCAAATTTCCTCACCAGCTAGCTTTGCAGCAATTGAGGCATACATTCACAACTCCATCCCCAATACTGCTCATGTCATGTACAATAGTTCCTTGATTGATGTCGTCTATAGTTGGTCAGCTCTAGGTTAGTATTCAGAAGGATGGAATTTAGGATATGGAGTTGGATGTGTGACTTAAAGTAAACTCAACACAATATTACACAACATTTTCTTCAAATCCATAAAAATTTAAATCTAAGTTGCAAAATCTATTCCCAAACACAGGGTTAAGGCATGAATCATTATTAATCAGTAAAGATACAGGGTTAATAGTGTCATACTAGGACTACCCTAACACATTGTATATTGAATTCACACTAGTGTTTGATACCCAAACTTTAGTTAAGTTCAGGGGGGAGTCTCTTAATAATATCCCTAATTGTTTATAAATTGCATCGAAATGACATTCCTGCATACAATCTTGATTAAAAAAACAAAGGCATCAAGGCAATGTAACCCACACACATGACAAATTCAGGTGGCGAATGAATTAACAATGGCCAAAAATAAAATAAAACCTTCAAAAATGGTTTCTGCACCTAAATTTGTTGGATTCCACACTATAAATACCAAGTGCTAGTTTGTAACCCTTAGTGCTGATAAGAAATCACCAACCAGTTCTACTCCATCGGACACAAACCACTGAACAAAATAGTACCTAATAATAGAAGACAAACACATCCATGCAATGTAAGAAAAGAACCATTCAAGCAATACAACAGCAACCATCAAAATCGAACATAAATAATGCATCAAAACAATTCATCAAATTATGGCCTAGTTCTTTCCAGGATAATTATTGATTCAATCCCCATTGAGTAAAGTCAGTTTAATAAGATAGTTGGAGATCATGGGGCTTGCCCAAACTTTGTATTCAATAAACACAAACAAATATTATTTTTGTATTTGAACAATTAATCAACCAAAAATAAGTAATACCAACAAATTAAATCAAGTTTGAATTTTCAGCTACAGCAGCGTTTGATCTCAATAGAAGTTTAAATCATTCAAATCATTCACAAATCAATTTTGATCATTCATAGAATTCCCAAATCATATTTAAATATTCATAGTAGATAAAATCAAGAAATATATGCTTGAAAGTAAAAAAATAAAGGGAAAGAAGAACCTCGAGATTTTTTACAAGTTTCGACAACGTGTCTATGTCCTTGCGATGGCCACGATGACTCACAGGTGGTGGCTTGCGGCCGAGAGCAAGGGGAGACTAGGAGAGAGGATTGTCGGAGCAGGAGGGGTGGCTTGCGGCCGAGAGCAGGGGGAGACTGGGAGAGAGGATTGCCGGAGCATGAGGGGTGGCTTGCGGCCCAGAGTAGGGGGAGACTGGGAGAAAGGATCGCCAGAGCAGGAGGGGTGGCTTGCGGCCGAGAGCAAGGGGAGACTGGGAGAGAGGATCACCGAAGCAGGATGAGGCCAGGGAAGAAGAAGAGCTGGAGCAGTGGCTAGCGGCCGATTGAGAGCAGGGGGAGACTAGGAGAGAGGATCGCCGAAGCAGGATGAGGCCAGGGAAGAAGAAGAGCTGGAGCAGTGGCTAGCGGCCGATTGAGAGCAGGGGGAGACTAGGAGAGAGAATCGCTGGAACAGGAGGGGAAGAGGAGGAGCTGGTGCGATGGCTTGCGCCGGAGAGCAGCGGGAGATCAATTGGGAGCTAGAGAGGTTCATAGGAGCAGGCGAAGGGGAAGGGGAAGAAGCCAGCTGGAGAAGGAGGAAAAATATCCTGCGGAAAGCAACAAGGGTTTTTGGGCATTAGTGATAGTTTCAAAACCGTCACTACTACTATCCGTTTATTTTTTTTTTTATAAATAAAAAAGCATTAGTGACGGTCCAAATTCATCACTAATATAGAAATTCGGCACTAATAAGACAACAATGGTGACGACTTTATAAATTCGTCACTAATATTTTGAACTTAAATTTTTTTATATTTTTTTTAAAAAGGAAGTATTAGTGACGAATATACAACATCGTCACTAATACTCTGAATTGAAATTTTTTTATTTGTTTTGAAAAAAGGATTTATCAGTGACGGTTCCCAAATCCGTCACTAATACCCTTAACCAAATTTATTTTATATTTTTTAAATAAAAACTAGTAGTGACGGTTTAAAAATCGGCACTAATATCCTCTTATTAGTGGCGAATCTCCCAATCTGTCCCTAATACCCTTTATTTAATTTTTTTTTATATTTTTTTAAATAAAAAAACTAGTAATAATGGTTTCAAAACCGTCACTAATACACCATTATTAGTGATGGATACCCCAATCCGTCACAAATACCATTAACTAAATGTTTTTAATATATTCATAACTATTAGTAGTGACGGTTTGTTAATTGTCACTAATAAGTGACTTTTAGTGAAGAATTTAATCTATCACTAATACCAAAGAATCGTGGCTAATATTTTCCCAAAAAAATATTTACCGTGCAGTTTTTAGTGACGAAAGTATTAGTGACGGTTTTAAAACCGTCACTAATGCTTACACTATTAGTGACGGTTTTAAAACTGTCACTAACACTTTCGTCACTAAAAACCTGTTTTTTGTAGTGATCAATGGGCAGATATCTTTACAAAACCTCTCTCTGAAGAAAGATGTATAACCATTAGAAGAGAACTTGGGTTGTTACATAATGAAGAAGTGAGTTAGGAAGGTTTTAGGTTAAGAATACAGAGAATTTTGAAAGTTTGAGGGCTTTAGGCAACTAAACTTGAAAGTTCAGGGACCTACACAGTGGCTCAGGAGTCTGAACTTCAGACCTCATGCGACTGAGGTGCTACTACCTACTGATATTCACCTTCTGAAAATCTTTAGGCGACTGAGCTTATACTTAAGGAGCCTAAAGTCACAGGTACTATATATATATATATATATATATATATATATATATATATATATATATATTAGTGCAAAAACCCTAATCTTTTCATATTCCAGGCTCCTGAACCCTACTCCACCACTCACCCGAAGTACCCACTTATAGTTTCCTTTGATCCAAGCCTCCCAAACACGATTCTACAACTTCTCCCTCCGATTCTAGGGTTTCTTTTGGCTGATCTCTTCAATCAAAAATCGAAGATGTCTCACACAAAAACAACAACAAATAGGGGTTCTTCTTCAGGAAAAGATGACACCAACATCGCACAATGGTTGGTCACTTGGCTATCAAAGCATATATATCGAACCCGTCTTCGCTCTATAGATACAATCTTTGGTAAATTTATTGACGCACACTTCTTCGATTCTAAATTCCTAAAATCCTACCTTTATTTTGAGATATCAGTTGAAAAAATTTTGTTGTTTATCAAGCCACAGGCTTATTTCCCAACCTCGTCAAAATATTTTATGCGAATATGGTTCATGGAGAGAATGTTTTGACCACCAAATTTAAAGGCAAGAAGATAGTTATAACTCCTCAAACGTTAGCTGCTGCTCTCTATATTACTCCGAACGAATTTGAATGCCCCGACTTTGCCCAATCATGGATTCTCGAACAAGGCTTCACACCTAAAGAATTTTTGCCACTTATTATGGTACATGAGCCTGTTTACTTTGGGCATCCACCTATGTACAAACAACTAAATTTGAAAGCTCGGATACTTCACAAGATCATCACCAATAACATCCTACCACACGCCGATTCGTATGATCATATTTCCTACTTTGATTGTTTTGTGTTGTGGTGCTTGATGAAAGGAAAGAAACTTGATTTATCTAGCCTAATTCTGAAATTGATGTGGGCTAAGTTAGAAACAAATCAAGTCACCCTTCCATATGGTGGTGCTCTCAATATTATCTTTTCCAATCTTAGTATTACCACTCCTTTAGAACTATTCATCAAAAGGACTCAGTACGACCTTTTTACTTCCACAACCCTCAACAAATGGGCTATGAAAAAACATGATCAGGGTTGGTTCTCAAAATGAGGGAGATCACGAAGGCTAATAGTTGTACCTCCTCCTCCTCTTCCTCCTCCTCCTCAGGATTAGCACCAAGGCTCTGCAACTAAAACCCCTTCATGGTTTGTACCTTTTCACACTGAGTTCACATCATTCAGCCGTGATATGCATTCAGGTATTCAGTCCCTTCAGGATAATTACTTTTCACGAGACCAATGTCTTATGCATATTGAGCATACTAGGGCTAGTTTATCTCGCAGTGACCCTATGGACACTAGCTCTATTCCTCGTAGTGACGATTCCTTGGATGCAGAAGAAGGTAGTGAGGAAGGAGATGCAGAAGAAGAAGAGGCTGAGGATGATGATAATGATAATGATGATGCTGATGATGTTGATGATGCTGATGAAGGAAATGATGATAATGTTGATGATTAGCTTAGCATTTTTTCGTTATATTACAAAACAACTCTATGTTATCATTTTGTCTTGTACTGCTTTGCTTGCTTTTTGTGTTAAGTTTGTTTTGTAACCTTAAAATGCTTATGACTCGTTGGGCTTTGATGCCTATATATATATATATATGCTTATGCTACTTATGTTTCAACTCTTTGTATTATTGGTTATTATCTCTTTTTGATTGATTTCCAAGGCAGAGAGATATTCTAGAGAGCAAATATATGAACATGAAAATATAAAACATAAAGGCATATTACCTATAGCATGAGGGAGAGAAAGTACAACAAGGATATAAGCAACATAAAAATATATTTTAATGAATGACATGATGTTATAATTCATATGATTTTTGAACTTATATGAAATCATCACTTTGATATTGTTAAAAAGTATGCTTGTTGTAAGGAGGAGTCTTTTTCAAGGCTTTCTCATTTTTGCTCCTTATTTGTCATCATCAAAAAGGGGGAGATTGTTGGCCTAACAAGGTTTTCACATATTGTTGTTATGGTAACAAATAAAGGATGGATTAACTAATTCATGTTCAAGTGATGAGATTTCTGGAACTCTAAAATGACAAATTCAAAAAGATCAAGAAAGAATGACCAAAGATCACCAAGTGCTTAAAGTCATACTACATTTACAAAGTGATCAAGTGGAAGCTCAAGGAGACTCAAGATAGTTAAAGCAAATGAAGTTCAAAGAATGATCAAGCTCAAGGGGGAAAAAAGAGAGGATATTCATGAAGACTTCAAAGAACAAAAGAGTTTTTAAGTTTTAGGAAACTTCATATAAGTACTTCAACTCTAAATATCATTTTGGATGAGATGAAGCTCACTAGGAGATAAAATGGACTTAGAGACCTTATTTTAAAAACCCCAGAAAATATATTTTAAAATGTAAGAAAGCAAGAAAGCCAAGGGTTTTGAAAACAAAGATAAAAACAGATTTTCATTTGTTCAAGCAGCTAAGGAATAAACCTCAAGCGAATGAAGATTTTCCTAAAAGAATTCTAAAGTGGCATTGTAGCCATTGGCGATTGAAGTTGGACCTCAGGCGCAAGACCTTGTTTTCAACAGAAAAAATAAAAAAGTGTGCTGAAGGCTCGGGCAACTGAACTTATAGTTATGGCGACCGAACCTCGACAACGACTAAATTTTTTAAATGTTTTTATTTCAAATATAAATTTCTTGCGCCCCAAAATTTCTGGAAACTTGGGGGACACTCCAAGTAATCTTGGGCAGCACGAATAAGACCCTTTCTAATCCTATAAATACATGGTTTATGAAATCAAATTATACCAAGAATTTAAAATCATCCCTTAAAGCTCTTTTGCTCTCAAAGCTTTCTTGCCTACCGAATTGCTGCTAATCAACTAAGATTATTCTGAGTTTCTAATTTCTTCTCTGAGCAAAAGTTATGAGTTCTTGAATCTTATCAAGAGAAGAATAGCGGTGAAATAATTCTTAAGCCTCATACTTCATTCTTTTTGATATTGTGATTGAAGTATATTAGTGAATTCAAATTGTACTAACCAACTCTATTTGAGAACACTCTTTGTACACACATATTTGATCTTCTTCTTGTAGCTTTTGATGGTTCAAGGTTGTTTGGATCATTGGACCAAGCGTGCGGTATCGCTTGAAGAGGGGGCTCTACCCTTGAAGAGGTTTGTAACGGTTTGTTCCGCCCGGAAAAGAACGGTATAGTGGAAACCTTAGGTGGTATTGGCATGAGGTAAGGATGTAGGCTGGGGATAAGCCAAACCTCGTAAAAAATCTCGGTCTCAATCTTAACCTTTCTTTTTATTTTCTACATAAATAAATTTTGTGGTGTGTCTTCAAAGTGGAGGAAGTTAGAACCAAGATTGAGAATACTTTTGACTTAAGAGAGTGCGTTGATCAATTGCAGAAATCTTGGTTGAAAGAAAGCAAACAAATTTCATTCTTAATGGGGCTTAAATCAAATATCCACAGGGCTATAACCAAACTCTACTTTGAGTGTTTGGAATCAACCAAGTGTTGTAGCTTGTTTATTATATTGATTGAATTATTTGGTTGTTGTTGCTTGTGTTGAGATTGAGTATGGTTTGTGAATTGGTTAAATATCCAAGTATTATTGTTTGATTGGTAAAAAAAGTTGTGAATTCATAAAATGTTTATAAAGAAAAATTTAATAACCCAATTCACTCCCCCTCTTGGAACTACACCTCAACTTTCAATTCCAAAACTTCACCATATCTTCCCTAGTGTGTACACGGTCATTCCAAAAGGTATGAACTTCAAAAGGTTTAAATTTAGAGAATCTTTTCAACCGATATTCACTATTATGTAAATGATAGCTCTTCCTTCTTTTTCGTCCACTATGTTAAGAAAAATCCCAATTCTGAATTGGCCAAACATAGATCATTTTGCTTTGGAGTTTGAGAGGTCTGACTCATTAAGTAGGTCAGTTTCCAAGTATTTTTCCAAGATTATCTTAATTTAAACATTTTGATGTTGATGCCTTTGGAATGACCGTGTACAGACCAAGGATGTTGTAGTGAAGTTCTACAATGATTGGACTAATTTTTTAAATGTAATAGAGTTTGAGAGATCTTTTGAAGTTCTTCATTATCACAGTACTAAAAAGGAATGGGATGCACGCGAAAGAAACAGTTTGGTTCAAATATCTATGCTTGAGTGGGTTACTCATGAAGATGATTACAATTCAGATGGACAGTAGGAGGCTATCTTCGTAGCAGTGGACAGATATGAACAGTTGCTGATATTGGTTAGGAAGCAAAACAAGAAAGACTATTAGTGACAGTTGAATAAATTCGTCACTAATAATAGACTATTAGTGACGGTTTTCAAAAACCGTCACTAATAATATACTATTAGTGATGGTTTTTCTAAACCGTTACTAAAAGGTAGTACCCAATGCACAAGGCACCCACTTTAAGTGGGGTCTGGGAGAGGCGGATGTCGGCAAGCCTTACCCCCAATTTTGGAGAGGCCACTCCCAAGTCTCGAACCCAATACCACATGTACCGAGGTGGAGGCACTTGCCGTCGCACTAGGCACGACCTCTTTTCTAAACCGTCACTAATATAGTTAAATAAATTATTTTTATATTTTTTAAATAAAAAAACACTACTAGTGACAGTTTAGTAAATTCGTCGCTAATAGTAGACTATTAGCGACAGTTTATCAGAATCGTCACTAATAAAAGACTATTAGTGACGGTTTATGAAAACCATCACTAATAAAAGACTATTAGTGATGGTTTTCATAAATCCTCACTAATAAAAGACTATTTGTGACAGTCTTTCTAAATTGTCATTAATATAGTTAAATAATTTTTTTTTTATATATTTTTAAAATAAAAAACTCTATTAGTGACGGTTTATTAAATTTGTCGCTAATAATAAACTAATAGTAATGGTTTGCATAAACCATTACTAATAGATTTGATTTTTTCTTAGTCAATAAATGCATTATTAGTAACGATTTTTTAAATCATTACAAACACAAGACTAATAGTGACGGTTTCGAAAAACCGTTACTAATAATGCATTACTAGTGACGGTTTCTAAGAATCGTTACTAATATTATTGACTGTTTCTCAGTCAACATGCATTATTAGTAATGACTAATATACCAAGAAACGTCGCTAATATTTTTGCGGCATAGTTTTCGCGTGAAAAATGGTTTCCCGCGATGATTTGAGCGGGAAAATTGACTTTTAATGATGACAATATTAGTGCCGGTTTAAGAACCGTCACTAATCGTGCAATATGAGTGACGGTTGTCAAAACTGTTACTAATACGCGCTTTTAGTGAGTCACTAATATTTTTGTTACTAAAAATCAGATTTTTTTTTTTTTTTTATTGTCGTGTAATGAATAACAGTCTATTGAAACATGGAGGATTCAAGTAAGGTGGAGGGAAATGGGGAAAGAGTAGAAAACGAATCTTTGATTTCAGTGAATGAAAATTATTTAAAGACATGGTTATTTATAGGTTTATGTGTACAGAAATTTCTCCTTAATTCAAGAAAAAGCCATGTGTGATTGCCTTTGCGCTCATCCTGACGCCTGCATGCAGGGCATGCTTATATAGTCTCAGTGGAAGCACTGGTTTTGCCATTTAATTATTTCCCTTTCTCAGTTTTCCATCCACCACTATTTGCTCACTAAACCATCAATGGGCAATTCACCCTTTGGTTAGTCTAGCTGCAAAGAAATCATGGCAAATTTGAAAATGAAATTTTTTAAAAATTTATTCTTCTTCTCCACTGATTCCCTCTCACCTCATCAAAATTTATTGTCCACCAATCTCTCTCTCTCTCTCTCTCTCTCTCTCTCTCTCTCTCTCTCTCTCTCTCTCTCTCTCTGCGTTTGACAAGCAATATCTTTTTCTTAATTTTCCTCGACTACAGAGGGGCTTTGGGTCACCAACAATATAACTCTCTCTCTCTCTCTCTCTCTCTCTCTCTCTCTCTCTCACTCTCTCTCTCTGAAGCAATATCTTTTTCTTAATTTTCCTCGACTACAGAGGGGCTTTTCGCCAACAGTAGGGGTGAGCATAATTCGGTGAAAACCGAATTAACCAGCCAAAATTGGTCGGTTCGGTTCAGGTAAAAAACTCGGTTCGGTCAGTTCGGTTAGGATTTTACAAAAAGTCAGTTAATCAGTTTCAGTTCGGTTAACAACAAAAAATAATTCGGTTAACCGATTAACCGAATTATTAATTAATTAAATTTTAAGTATAAATTATGAGCTTGAGAGTCTCGGCGAAGGGGATGACGACGTCGAGCATGGTGTGGCTGCGGAGGAAAGTGATGGTGTTCCGGCAGACGAAGAGGAGGATGAGAGTCATGTTGAACTTGAGAGTCTCGGCAGCGCCCTTGGCGGTGGACCGATGGTGACGCATAAGCCCATGACGTTGAACACCAGCCGGTGCTTGTACTGGATGAACTTCCAGGTAAAGAGGGTGGCACAGACGGCGAGCCACAGCAGGATCCGATCACCCACACGCACTTCCAGTTGTCCTCCACGAAGTACTGGAGGTTGCGGTAGCCTCTCTGGAGCAGGTTGGGTACTTGGGTTCCGTGGTGGGCACCAACTTTTGACTCAGTAATTGGCTGTTTGTCGCTAGGTTCGCCGACTGCCCCGGCGCTTGCAGGCTTGCAGCAACAGTATCTCCAGAGTCCAGCCTCTCGACCCTCAGCGTCTCAGCCACCAGCTCGCCGTGCAAAACCAGACCCCAGCGTCTCAGCCACCAGCTCGCCGTGCAAAACCGGACCCCAACGTCTCAGTCACCAACCATCATTTTTATTAATAAAATTAATAAATAAGGTATTTAATTAAGCTGGATTTGATATTTTTAATTTTTTTATAATAATTAATTTTAAATAATTTCGGTTAAAATTTCGATCGGGTTCGGTTCGATTTCCTCCTCCAATTCGGTCGGTTCGGTTAATGGTATTATTTAACCGAAATTTTCAGTTAATTTAGTTAATTACCCGAATTTGGTCAAACCGACCATTTGCTCACCCCTAGCCAACAGTATATCGCTCTCTCTCTCTCTCTCTCTCTCTCCCTCTCCCTCTCCGCGCGTTCTCTCTCTCTCTCTCTCTCTCTGCGCGTTTGACTAGCAATATCTTTTTCTTAATTTTTCTTGACTACAGAGGGGCTTTGGGTCGCCAACAGTATATCGCACTAAAACCAAAGCTCGTGGTCGCAAAAAATAAAAATAAAAAATTGCCCACTTGGACGTCACATCATTAATAACAGTTGCTAAAGATAAGCTACATTATATTCATATTTATTTCTATAAAGTCGCCACACTTCGCCTCCACTTTCCATTAGGATAGATCCACCTGCCTCCTCGCAACTTACAACTCTCCCATGGAACTGACCTCTCTCCCCTATTTCCTCGTCTTCATTTCACTCTTCCTCTTCCTCTATCTTTATTTATTCCCTTCACTCAACAAACCCAAGCCAGCCAATGGCTTCACGCTCTACCCCATACTCGGAACTCTACCGGAACTCATCCGAAACCGTCACCGCTTCCTAGACTGGATGACCGAAGTCCTCAGCTGCTGCCCCTCTCAGACATCCGAATTCCGCCGCCCCGGCAAGCTCCCCGGCATCATCACCGCCAACCCCTTAAACGTCGAACACATGCTCAAAACTAACTTCGAAAACTACCCGAAAGGCGATCGATTCATACCGCCTTTCAAAGACTTTCTCGGCCACGGAATCTTCAACGTGGACAGCGATCTCTGGAAGCTCCAGCGCAACACCGCGCTGTACGAGTTCAACACGAGATCGCTGCGAAAATTTTTTATGGAGACCGCAATGGTGCAGATTCAGACCAGGTTGATTCCAACCCTAAAGGATGCTGCCCAAACTAAACATGTTTTAGACCTTCAAGACAGTTTAGAGCGATTCGCATTTGACAACGTGTGTATGTTGTCTTTTAATGTCGATCCGGGCTGTCTCGGCTGCAACAACGACGTCAACAATGCTTTCATGCTTGCGTTTGGGGATGCCGCAATGCTTTGCTTCGGAAGGTTTCTGTATGCAGTTCCATTCTTCTGGAAGGTCAAGAGGTTTCTCCAGTTGGGATCGGAGCGGAGGTTGAGAGAAGCCGTCAAAACAGTTCATGATTTTGCAGATGGAATCATACAGTTGAGATTGGAAAAGAAAACGGATCAGAGCGGAGAAGATTTACTATCCCGTTTTATGAAAAACAACGAAAGCTCGCCGGAGTTTCTACGAGACATCGTTATCAGTTTCATTCTGGCGGGCAGGGACACGACGGCTTCGGTTCTCTGCTGGTTCTTCTGGCTATTATCGTCGAGGCCGGACGTGGAGGAGAAAATATTGGAAGAGCTGAACGCAATACGACGTCGTAGCGGGAAACGTATGGGCGAGGCGTACTCCTTCGATGAGCTCCGAGAAATGAATTATTTGCATGCAACGCTGTCGGAGACGATGCGGCTGCACCCGCCGGTGGCGGTAATGCAGAAGGCGTGTATTAGCGACGATACTTTTCCAGACGGAACTTTTGTGGGGAAAGGGTGGTCGGTGACCTACAGTTCGTATGCGATGGGGAGGATGGAGAGCATATGGGGGGAGGACTGCCGTAAGTTCCGGCCGGAACGGTGGCTGAAGGACGGAGTGCACCAGAACGAGAGTCCGTTTCGGTTCCCGGCGTTTAATGCTGGGCCGAGAACGTGTCTGGGGAAAGAAATGGCGTATCTACAGATGAAGTGCGTTGCAGCGTCTGTGCTGGAGCGGTTCGAGGTTGATGTGTTGGAGAAGAAGCGTCCGGAGACCTCATTGTCCATGGTTCATAGGATGAAGGGTGGGTTGCATGTGAGGGTGACTGAGAAGTTCGTGGAGTTTGCTAATTCCTGTTAAGATTGCTGGGGTGGCAATGTCGCTGGTCCTTTTTTTTTTTTTCTTTTGTTCTTAAGTTTTAATATTCAGTAATTAAATGCCTGTCTCCTTGTTAGTGGCAAAGAATTTTATACAAAAGATGATAAAACTTTCTATTGTTACACAGGGATGGACCCTACACGGTTGGGGTGAGATTTATCCAATGAATGTGTGAAAAATGGTTGATAGCACGTATGTATTATGACAGATTGTATGGTTAAGCATTTTCCTATGATTTGCCATAAGTCCCACATTACTCTAGTCGGTGATAAAATATTTTGCAATTGAGTGATTCTAAATTGAAAGATGTTGACCTAATCTTATGTTGATGATAACAAATCAATATACCTAACATGTTCATTTAAGTTTGAGTTTCAGGACTTCATTAATTTTATGATTTCAAGTGGATGTGTTGGAAGAGTTTGAATGAAAATCACACTTAAAACTATGAGACATGAAAAACATGAAGGTTCAAGTCATGTGAGACATGAAGGTTCATTGAAGTAATGCATAAAAATCAAAAGACATATTGAAAGCTTCACAATATGAAGACTTAGGAACGATAAAAAGTCTCATGCAAGTACTTCAAAATCCAATATTGAATGATTGAAGCTCTTAGGATATGTCATTGGATTTGGATACTTGATTTTATACACGGAAAATATTTTCTCAAAGTTCAAATTAAGTTTTCTAATACATGATTTTAAGTTTGAGCAAAAAATATTGAAAAACAAGTGTTGCTGAAAGAATAGGCGACTGACATCAGGCGACTGTGGTGCTACTGGTTTT
Source organism: Malania oleifera (assembly GCF_029873635.1). Taxonomy (NCBI): domain Eukaryota; kingdom Viridiplantae; phylum Streptophyta; class Magnoliopsida; order Santalales; family Ximeniaceae; genus Malania; species Malania oleifera. The sequence continues at coordinate 69,218,401 of NC_080423.1, forward strand.
GAAAATATACAAACAGAATAGGCATCGGTGATTGACCTATCGGGACTAGTTGACTGACTGCATTCTGACTTTCATAAGGTGCTAATTTTAAAAGACCACAAGAGAATGACCCTTTGAGTACAGTCAACTGATGCGTATGTTTAAACGAGTTACAACACTGATCTTGTTTCCATATCTTACTTGATTGTTTTCCAAATTGAGAAAAAAGTTTGGGGAAACTTTTTAAAACCCTAGTACACTATTTAAATGTACTATTCTCAGACATTAGGGCAAGACAAGAAAGAACAACACGCATATTTTTCCTAGTTATACTACTCCGGTGTTCTTGTTGTGAACAAAATAAATTTTGATTTGTTCTTTCGAAACTTACACTCGTAAATCAGATTTGAGGACTTATACTGATCTGCTCATTTGAGGAGCTTTCTCTTGTATAAGCAATTGTTGCTTTTTGTTGTATTGTTTTGACGATTCAGATATTGTAAATTGTTGCATAGCCAGAGGAGTGTTCTCGTTAGAGAGGCAAACTCCACCTTGAACAAAGAAGGGTTGTAGTTTCACCTGGTAACGATATTGGGATCCATCCTCACAATGGGCTACTTTAGCCAAGGACATAGGCTGCAGTCGAACCTTATAAAAATAACGATGTTCAACTTCTTCTTCCTTACTTTTTTTAATTTCCGCCAAGATATAAACAGCGTGCATGATTTTACTTTCATAACTTTCTAAATATTACCTCTTGCTAAATATTAAATTTTGTTGAATATTTGAGATTGTGTTGAATATTTAAGAACTTATTTAAAAGAGGAATGATTAAGCATTAAAGTTGCGTAATTAGGCATTTAAAACTATTAATTAAATATTATAATTTCACTTAAATGCCTGATTATGTCCATTATTTTAATCAGTAAGCTCATTTGATAATTTTTAGATAATTATCTTATTTTTATCGAAAATTTTCGGACACTCGTATTTTATTATTGCAGGATAATTTTTGGACGTTAAAGTTAAAATTAAAGCGTACGCAGGCCGTGTGTGAGATATAAAGGCCGTGGAGTACGTGAGGTTTGGAGAGGTCATGCATTTCTTGTGGAGCGGCCACATGTGAAGAAACAAAGGACGTTGGAGTCGTGAAGAATCCATGCACATGAATGCAAGAAAAATGAAGCCATGCAAAAGTTCATTTGGGCCGTATTTGGTTCGTGGGTTGCCAACAGAGGAGAAGTCGTGTGTGAGAAGGGCTATTGGGACGTGCATGCATGCACATGAAAGGAAGTGACCACGTGAACTTTGAGGGGAAGCAAAGAAGAGGGGTGGTGAGGAGAGATTAAAGAATATCAGGAGGAGTCGTGTGCGTAGGCCTGTGTGACAAGACCCACTCATGCAAGGCCAATGCGTCAAAGGCAATACGCTGGCTTGAGGGCTGCTTGGGCTTATGGGGTGGACGATCATGATGAACGTGAAGATGCACTGGGCAGTGGCAGCTGGCCGTAAAGGAGGGCTCCTTTTGTGTGTTTCAAAATGTTTTGGGGGTTTTGAAAAGGAAGGCTTTAGTAGGGTTTTCTTTTAGAAGCTTTTTGGGGAGGAGTGTGCTTTTCTGGGGGACGAGCGCCGCGCAGAAGAAAGAGGTGAAGAGGAACATGAGCAGCTCTCCAATTTCTCTCATGACCTTGCTTTCTTACTTTCTCTCACCTCATTACTCTCTTTACTTGAAATCTTAATTAGTTGGATTTATTTATTTTTATTGAAAAGTTAATTTGTGTTTCTTTTTATTTAAAGTATTTAAATTTTGTTAGTTTAGTCATTTTCACTCTCTCATCTCTCTTTTCTTTCTTGAAGATATTTTAAAGTTGAATTTTCTTCGAGTATTATTAATTTCTAGATTGTTTTTATTTCTTGCATTAGAATAGTTCTTGAACTTTAATTTTGTTTGGGTTATTCGGTTTATTTTGTTTTTCTTTCTTTTATTTAAAAATATTTGTAGGGATTTAAACATTGTCTTTGAGTAATTTTATTATTAAAGTCAATATTTTTCTTCAGTAATCTTGTTAGATTTTAATTTTTCTTGATTTCAAGATAAAATATAGTACTTTTATTTAGTTGAATTTTCATTATTGTTTAGTATAGTAGGTTTTTATTTAATTGAATGATTGTAGGTTTATTTCTTTCGTTATTTTGGTATTGAATCTGACATTTATTTAGTTATTTTATGCAAGTTAAAATTTTAGTTAGGGTTTAAGTTGTTCTCTTGTAAAAATCTCAAAAATCATAGGAACTGAATCTGAATTGTATTCAGTAAAATTTCTTTTCTTATTTTTTTTTGGGTTCACACATAGTTTGGAATTAATTTGCATTCTTCGAGGAGAGACGATATGGCCTTTCGGTTAAATATTACCCGACAGAACTCTTATACTTGAGATAACCTTTGCGTTGCTCATTTTTTTGAGTGAGTCAAGTTTTTGGTGCTGTTGCCGGGGAATGACATATTTAATTTCAAAATTGTGTTTTTCCAATTCTTTTTTAATTTTATTTAAAAAAGAAAAACAAAACAAAACAAAAATAAAAACAAAAATTGGAAAATTTGATCAATGCTATTTGTTGCTGTGTTGGTGAATTTCTACTATTTGAATTGATGTTTGATGCCTTGGGTTAGAGATATTTCGAATAGACTATCTAAAATTTCACTCAGCACCAGTAGTGACATACAGAGTACGGAGTCTGATTGTTTCCCTGTTTCTTTCACTAGTGAGGATTCTAAAATTGATTTGTGCAATCTTTTTGAAGAAAATTTTGAGGAAGTTATGCCTGCACCTGTACCATGCACTCTTCATGACTCTCTACAACTTACACGCATTACCACACCTTGCATTGCTTTACCACAAGATGCATTGAATTTCACAATTAAGCATGGAATGTTGTCAGTAATACCTCAATTCCACGAGGTGGAATTTGAGAGTCCTTACCAGCATTTGACAGATTTTGAGTTGGTCTGTACCACTTTCATTAATAGGGTTGGAACTAATAAGTATATCAAACTTCGCTTATTCCCATTTTCTTTAAAGGATAAGGCGAAGATTTAGTTTAACTCTTCAAGACCTAACTCTCTTACTAGTTGGACTAAAATGTAGGGTGAGTTTTTACATAATTTTTTTCCTTTTCAGGGAACACAGTTCTTGCAAGAGCAATCAGTAAGTTCATGCAGAAAGGTGACGAAACTTTCTAGGCTTGTTAGGAGAGGTTCAAGGATTTGATAAATATCTGTCCATATCACAGTTTTAAATCTTCGAGGTTAGTCAATTATTTCTATACAGGTCTTACTCTTGAATGCAAACAGTTTGTCTAAACTATGTGCAATGGAAAATTCTTTAGCAAGAAACTAGATTAAGCTCTATCATTCTTTGATTACTTAGCTTAAAGTGCCCAATAATGGAATTCACGATATGATTGGGCACCAATGGCAGTACAACCTCTCAGAGCAATTGGCCGTGGAGGTAAATATGAGGTCAAAGAAGAGACTGATCTCCAAGCTCATGTTATTGCTTTGACTAGGAAGATAAAGGTTATCGAGTTAGAGAAAGTGAAATTTGCGAAATCAGTGGAGGTATTTTCTCTTTGTGCTAATTCTAGCCATAAGACTCACGATTGTTCGATTATACCAATATAATAAGAGAATAGATTTGATCAGATGCAATCAATAAATTGGGTTAACAGAGCACCAAATCAGCCTTTCTAGAACACTTACAATCCGAGATGGAGGAATCGTCCGAATTTCCCATGGAGGAATAATTTGTTTGATCCATCTTCCTCATAGTTTCAGCAACCTCCTCAGTCTTATGCACCACCTTTGCAGCCAACATATCATCCAGTTGCTCCTCAACATCAGTATCAGCCACAACAGATCTCTCAAAGCTATGCACCTCCAGGATTTCAATCTAATGTAGCTTCTGTTCCATCGAAGAAATCTTTTGATGATTGCTAGCGCAGATGACGAATACTTTTCAGCAGTTCTTACTTTCTCTCACCTCATTACTCTCTTTACTTGAAATCTTAATTAGTTGGATTTATTTATTTTACTAAAAAGTAATTTGTGTTTCTTTTTATTTAAAGTATTTAAATTGTGTTAGTTTAGTCATTTTCACTCTCTCATCTCTCTTTTCTTTCTTGAAGATAATTTAAAGTTGAATTTTCTTCGAGTATTATTAATTTCTAGATTGTTTTTTTTTTCTTGCATTAGAATAGTTCTTGAACTTTAATTTTGTTTGGGTTATTCGGTTTATATTGTTTTTCTTTCTTTTATTTAAAAATATTTGTAGGGATTTAAACATTGTCTTTGAGTAATTTTATTATTAAAGTCAATATTTTTCTTCAGTAATCTTGTTAGATTTTAATTTTTCTTGATCTCAAGATAAAATATAGTACTTTTATTTAGTTGAATTTTCATTATTGTTTAGCATAGTTGGTTTTTATTTAATTGAATGATTGCATGTTTATTTCTTTCGTTATTTTGGTATTGAATCTGACATTTATTTAGTTATTTTATGCAAGTTAAAATTTTAGTTAGGGTTTAAGTTGTTCTCTTGTAAAAATCTCAAAAATCCTAGGAACTGAATCTGAATTATGTTCAGTAAAATTTCTTTTCTTATTTTCTTTTGGGTTCACACATAGTTCGGAATTAATCTGCATTCTTCGAGGAGACGATATGGCCTTTGGGTTAAATATTACACGACACAACTCTTATACTTAGGATAGCCTTTGCACTGCTTATTTTTTTGAGTTAGTCCAGTTTTTGGTGTTGTTACCGGGGAATGAAAGATTTAATTTCAAAATTGTGTTTTTCCAATTATTTTTTATTTTTACTTTGAAAAGCAAAACAAAACAAAACAAAACAAAAAAAAAAAACAAAAATTGGAAAATTTGATCAATGCTATTTGCTGCTGTGTTGGTGAATTTCTACTATTTGAATTGATGTTTGATGCCTTGAGTCAGAAATATTTCAAATAGACTCCAAAATTTCACTCAGCACCAGTAGTGACACATAGAGTATAGAGTCTGATTGTTCCCCTGTTTCTTTCACAAGTGAGGATTCTAAAATTGATTTGTGCGATCTTTTTGAAGAAATTTTTAAGGAAGTTATGGCTGCACTTGCACCATGCACTCTTCATGACTCTCTGTAGCTTACACGCACTACCACACCTTCTTGCATTGCTTTACCACAAGATGCACCGAATTTTACAATTAAGCATGGAATGTTGTCAGTAATACCTCAGTTCCACGAGGTGGAATTTGAGAGTCCTTACCAGCATTTGACAGATTTTGAGTTGGTCTGTACCACTTTCATTAATAGGGCTGGAACTAATGAGTATATCAAACTTCCCTTATTCCCATTTTCTTTAAAGGATAAGGTGAAGATTTTGTTTAACTCTTCGAGACCTAACTCTATTACTAGTTGGACTGAAATGTAGTGTGAGTTCTTACATAATTTTTTTCCTTTTTAGGGAACACAATTCTTGCAGGAGCAAATCAATCAGTTCATGTAGAAAGGTGATGAGACTTTCTAGGCTTGTTGGGAGAGGTTCAAGGATCTAATAAATATCTGTCCACATCAAAGGTTTAAATTTTCGAGGTTAGATAATTATTTCTATATAGGTCTTACTCTTAAATGCAAATAGTTTGTCTAGACTATGTGCAATGGACAATTCTTCAACAAGAAACCAAATCAAGTTCTATCATTCTTTAATTACTTAGCTAAAAGTGCCTAATAATAGAATTCACGATATGATTGGGTACCAATGACAATTCAACCTCTCAGAGCAATTGGTGGTGGAGGTAAATATGAGGTGAAATAAGAGACTGATCTCCAAGCTCGTGCTGCTGCTTTGATTATTAAGATAGAGGTTATGGAGTTAGAGAAAGTGAAATTTGCAAAATCAGTGGAGGTATGTTCTCTTTATGCTAATTCTAGCCATAAGACTCACGATTGTCCGATTATACCAGTATTATAGGAGAATAGATCTGATCAGATGCAATCAATAAGTTGGGTTAACAAAGCACCAAATCAGCCTTTCTAGAACACTTACAATCCGGGATGGAGGAATCATCTGAATTTCTTATGGAGGAATAATTTGTCTGGTCCATCTTCCTCATAGTTTCAGCAACCTCCTCAATCTTATGTACCACCTTCGCAACCAACATATCATCCAGTTGCTCCTCAACATCAGTATCAGCCACAGCAGATCCCTCAGAGCTATGCACCTCTAGGACTTCAATCTAATGTAGCTCCTGTTCCACCAAAAAAATCTTTTGATGATGGCATAGCGCAGATGACAAATACCTTTTAGCAATTCATGCAGATTCAGGTCATGACTAATAGTCAAAATACTTAATCCATCAAAGAACTGAGAGGCACTATTACTAAGATGAGTACACTGTTGAATACCTTAGAAAAAGGGAAATTTCTAACACAACCTCAGCCTAATCCTCAGGTATACCGATAACAATAGCAACCGGTGCATACTATTTCAGGGGATTCAATTGAAATAGGGAAGGTCGTTATTACCTTGAGGAGCGAAAAAGAAGTTTCTCGTCTTAAGATACCCATTGATCAACAAACAGTTGCCTTAACACCTAAAGTTGGAACTGAAACAGATGAAGCAAAAGAAAAATCAGATTAAGCAAACTTAGATTCAAAGAAATTAGTCAATATGGAGGGTGAAACTAGTAAGAAGTACCGACCTGTGGTACCCTATCCTCAAAGGTTGATAACTGATCAGAAGAACAAGTGTCACAATGAGATTCAAGAAATCTTCAAGCAAGTGAAGATCAAAATTCCACTTTTGGATGTCATACAACAAGTTCCTTCATAAGCAAAATTTTTGAAGAATTTGGGCACAATGAAAAAGGAAACTATATGTAAAGAAGAAGGCTTTCTTGATAGAGCAAGTCAGCGCGTTGATATTGAGTTAACTCCTAAGAAGCTTAGAGATCCTGGTTCTCCCACTATTTCCATTATGATTGGTGAATCTCGTATTAGGAGAGCTTTACTTGATTTGGGGAGTAGAGTTAACTTGCTACCAGAGCAGTTGGGTTTAGGTGAGCTGAAGAAGACATCTATGATGTTACAATTGGCAGAAAGATTAGTAAAAGTTTCACGAGACGTTATGGAAAATGTATTAGTTCAAGTCGACAAATTTTACTACCCAGTGGACTTTGTAGTCTTGGATATGCAACAGCCTGTCTCCACCATTTACCAGGAACTTGTTATTCTTGTGCGGCCATTCCTTGCTACCTCCAATGCATTGATCAATTGTCAAATTGGAGTACTGAAGCTTACATTTAGGAATATGACATTGGAGATGAATGTGTTCAATGCTCGCAAGGTGCCGAGTGGGTGTGATGATTCAAAGGTACGTGTAGTTTATGTGATAGATGACTTTGATATTTCAAAGACATTATCGGTATTTGATTCTGATGATGCATTTGAGAATGAATCTTCCGAGCAGCCAGATGTCTTAGATGATAAAGTTCCATTGTCTAAGGAGTTGACGAAATCAGAGGGGTAGTTCATAAAGATAGATGATTCCCCTCAATTGTTAGATGCAAGCTACATGAGTAGTTGGTGTAAGCCGACTTTTGAAGCTCTTAGCTTATTAGAAGTCATGAAGTCACCAAAATAATAAGTCCCAACACTTGAGTTGAAGCCATTACCTAAAGATCTGAAATATGTTTTTTTGGGTCCAGCAGGGGACACATTCTCAGTGGCAATTTTTCTCGCCTTACTTTAAAATAGGAAAATGAGTTATTGTTGGTGCTAAAGAAGCATCGAGGAGCTATAGGCTGAGCTATTGTAGATATCATGGGTATTAACTCTTTGATTTGTACTCAAACATCTTTCTGGAAGGAGATGCATGACCAGTTTGCGATGCGCAACGGAGACTGATTCCAACCATAAAGGAGGTGGTAAAGAAAGAAGTGCTAAAATTATTAGTTGTGACATCGTCTATCCTATCTCTGACAGTAAGTGGTAAGCCTAACATCGGTAGTACCTAAAAAATCTAGTTTGACTGTTATTGAAAATGCTAATAGAGAGTTGATCCCATCTAGGAAAGTAACGGGTTAGAGAATGTGCATTGATTATCGTAAGTTGAATTTGGTTAGCCGAAAAGATCACTTCCTGTTACCTTTCCTATATCAAATACTCGAGAAAGTAGCGAATAATGCTTTTTATTGTTTTCTGGATGGTTTTCTAGGTACTATCAAATTGCTATAGCACTAGAGGATCAAAAGAAGACCACCTTCACTTGCCCCTTTAGTACTTACGCCTTTCGCAGAATGCCATTCGATTTATGCAATGAACCTGCTACTTTCTAGTACTACATGATCAGTATTTTCTTTGATATGTTAGATGATATGTATGAAATTTTCATGGATGACTTCTTTGTGCTTGGTAATTCTTTTGATATCTGTTTGAAAAATTTGACTGTTGTTTTAAAAAATGTGAAGAAAAGAATATGCTGTTGAATTGGAAAAAATGTCAATTTATGGGAAGTAGTGGTTTGATACTTGAACATCTAGTTCCTGAGCGTGGTATAGAGGTTGATAGAGCCAAGGTAGAGCTAATTTTCCAGTTACATGTCCCTAAGACAGTTAGAAATATCTGTTCTTTCCTTGGCCATGCCGGCTTCTATAGGCATTTCATTTAGGGATTTAGTAGTATTACTAAACCACTGTGTGCATTATTGCAAAATGAGACTAAATTTTTGTAGACTGATGAATGCCAACAAGCTTTTGAGACACTAAAGAAACATTTGACTGTTGCACCAATTATGCAACCTCTTTGGTGGGACTTGTCATTTGAAATCATGATTGAGGCTAGTGATTTTGCTTTTGGTGTTGTTCTTGGTCAAAGGGTCGATAACAAGTTGTCTGTCATATATTATGCAGGTCGTACTTTGAATGATGCTAAAAAAAATTATACCATCACTGAGAAGGAATTGTTAGCTATTGTGTTTGCTTTAGAAAAATTTCATTCTTATGTTATTGGGTCACCTATCATTATTTTTATTGATCACTATGCTTTGAAATATTTGTTGGAAAATAAGGATGCTAAGCCTAGGTTGATTCGATGGATTCTACTTCTTCAAAAGTTTGATATCACCATTCCAAACAAAAAAAAAAAGTAGAAAATTTTGCAAACTATATTTCTCGTTTGTAGCTACCTAATGTGTCTATATCTCTTTCTCCCTTAAATGATGATTTTCCCGATGAGCGTCTTTTTGCAATGTCATGCGCTCCTTCGTTTACAAATATTGTGAACTACCTTGTCACTAACTTCATGCCAGAACATTGAGTAACTCAGCGTAAGCATAAGTTCCTTACAGAGGTGTGATACTATTACTTTGACAATCCATATCTGTTTAAATAATGTTCTAATCAGTTGGTGCGTTGATGTGTTCCTAATGACAAGTTTACTTCTTTGATGCATTCTTGTCATAGTGAAGCGTGTAAAGGCCACTTTGCTGCAAAGAAAACTTTTTCAAAAACTTTGCAAAGATGACTCTACTTGCCTACTATGTTCAAAGATGTTGATAATTTTTGTAAAACCTGTGAGTCTTGTCAGAAACTTGGAAAAATCATAGCAAAGAATGAAATGCCTCTTTCTCCTATTTTGACTCTTAAAATTTTTTTATGGGACCTTTCCAAAACTCTTTTGGGAATTCTTACATTTTAGTTGGTATGGATTATGTTTCAAATTGGGTGGAAGCCACACCTTGTAGGATAAATAACCATAGGGTTTTCATTCGATTTCTCAAAGAGTTATTTGCACATTTTGGAATGCCCAAGGCGATCATTAGTGATGGAGGGTTGCATTTTCATGATAGACTGTTAGACCTAGTGGCTAAGGGTTTTCATTCCAGCCTTGTTTTGATGACATCAACCCATTAGCAGTTCTTTAAGGTTACTAACAAGTTTTCCTCTAGTCCAACTCAGTTGCACAAAATAGCTCCAAAGCAAGCATAAAGAGTGAAGCAAGTCTCAAATCGGCAAAGAGCAACATATGACATAACCAGAACTTTGCCACTCAACCAAAGCGTTCGTGGATCCTGTATAGCAAACACAAGCTCTGGTTGTGTGTATGAGATTAGAGAGATTGATATTGTAATCCTTTGTGTATGGTGCGACTCAAAAGTACAAGCAAGAGATGGGCAAATCACATATGCATTTAGATCACTAGAACACAGACACAGTCTCACTAAGTCAAGTAAAATGGCACAAGATGTCTAAAGCCCTCAACCATATTTTACTAAGCCAAAAACATCTTGAAATAAATTAAAGATCATCTCTAAAACAAATATGAGAACCTTTTACTTCAAAACACAAACTTGGTTGGAAAATTTTTCAAAGAAAAGTAAAGTGCTCATTAACAACACAAGGGTTTCGTCGATGAGAACAACACAGATCCTCATCGACGAATATAGGGGACTCAGCGATGAAGTCTGTTCAAATTTCATCGACGTACATAGGATACTTGTCGACGAAAAGAAACTGAGACCTATCTAAATTCAGAACCAATGACTTGTCGACGAACAAAAGGCTTCGTTAACAAAAGAACTGAAGGGGCTCGTCGACGAAGACGCAACCTCATCAATGAATGTCGGGCTGCAGACGACATTTAATGCGCAAAAATAGCTAGTTTTCAACTTGTCTCATATCAATAAATGCCCAACGGCTCTCTAGGACCCAGCTCACGCCTTTGGCTTTTAAAATAGGTCTTATGCATTGATTTCAAAGTAGTTAAGCTTATTGGATGTTGAGAAAACTTATTGTGCATTTATCCTAGGGTTTCACTTTGTGCCATCTTGCCCTCTTGCTCTTGCTTTTGTTTACACTCCATTGACAAAGAGGGAATAGTGTGAAGTTTGCATTGGGATATTCAGCTTAAGAGGAGCATTTCACACTGTATCTACTTCTCTTCAAATTCCTTCCATTGTAAGGCTCGTAGTAAGCCATTGTAAGGTGACTCTAGGTGAGCACCGCTGTAAGAGCTCTTTGTGAGCAGTTGCTTGTATAGGCTTCTTTGCCGGAAGGAGGATCACATAGTGTATTTGGGGAATCCTTGAGTTGGTCTCAAGGCGTGGACGTAGGCTCGGCGCCAAACCATGTTAACATCGCTGTGTTAAGCTTCTCCTCTCTTTTCTCTCTTGTGTTGCTTTGTCATTACTATTTGCTTTATTATATACTGTGATATAATTCTCTTGTTCTTGCCAAGAAATTTATGTGATGATTAAAAAATTTGTATATTAGTGAAAGACGTCTATTCACCCCCCCCCTCTAGATGCATATCCAGGCCAACACAAACCTTTTGAAAAACTTATGCAAAAGTATGGAGTGACCCATAAGGTCTCTGCTCCATACCACCCTTAGACAAATGTTCAAGCTAAGTTGGCCAATAGAGAGATAAAGATCATACTTGAGAAGATGGTTCGTCCTAATCGAAAAGACTAGTTAGAAAAACTAGTTGATGCACTCTGGGCCTACCGAACTGCATTCAAGAAAAATTTAGGGATGTCTCCCTACAGGTTAGTTTATGTTAAGGCTTGTCATTTACCTGTTGAGATTCAACATCATGTTTTATAGGCTATAAAACATATTAACTTTTCACTTGATGATGCCAAAGGTTTAAGAAAGTTGTAGTTTTGTGAGCTTGAAGAATCCAAGAGGGAAGCCTACTGTTGACTTTGTGAGTCTGATCTCTATTTTGATGCTAACGAAACATTGTGAACTTATGTATGTATTTAGCATGTGCACAGGTCTACGATTGAGATCACACATAAGGGACGGGGAGCATAGAGGCCAAGATGGATAATACACATTCACTCGGTGTACTTCATTGAGTGAAAAGCACGAAGACTAAAGAAATTTCAGTTTTTATTGTAATTACATTTAGTTTTCGAGTTTGTAATAATGGATGGTATTATTTGCATGTCATGCATGATAAGGTATATACTCAAAGACCTTAGACGAAACTGGTACGTGGGAAATCCCAACGCTTTGGTCGACCTTATAATATGAGATAGTTGACCAAACCTATGAAATTTGGTCAACCAAACTTGCCCTGGTCGACCAAACCTTAGAGGTCCAAAATCACCTCAACTTTAGTCGACCAAAACCTTAGTTCAAAAATGCCCTCGTCGATTGAACTGAGCAATCTGGTCGACTAAACCTTAAATATGGTCGATCGAAACTCTCGGGTTGCTCAATTTTTATCGAGGTTAAACTGGGTTATTTTTAATTAAACTCAATTAATCTTTTTCCAAAATACCCAGCGTGTCCCCAACGACTATAATTTTTCCCAACTCTATAAATAAAATCCTCATTTGTCATAATTAAGATATGATTAGGGTTTTAGATTAGCTAAATTTATATTCAAATATATTGCCCAAATCTACCCCCTATACTCATCTAGCCATTTATTTTGAGTGAGATTGGTCTTTTATATTCATTCTGCAAGCTCAAACTCTCCCTCACATGCTTTTGATTGTGTATTGATTTTTGGAGAGTAGCTTAAGGTTTTTCCTATAATATTTCATTCATAAATATTTGATTACGAAAAACTCTTACTTGGCTTAAGATCTTGCATCCTCATTGCAAGGTTCATAAGCTTGCTTTATGCTTTGACAAAAATATTTTTAGCAAGCTTAAACCCTAGTATCTATTGTACTTTACATTTGAGAAATATTATTGTGATATTTGTTTAGGGTTGTAGAGACTATTTGATTATTCAAATTACAAGCATATTAACTTGATATCAAAAGTCTCACTCTCACGTATACACATTGACATACATATTGTTGAGAGTTAACACATTGGTTAACAAAATCTCACTTGAGCTTAATATCCTATCATATGTTAGTGCATTAATTGATTGAGCATAGTGGTACATATCTTCTTAGTGTAAGAAGCATATTTTTTTGTACACAAATGTGATTATCTTTTGTGTTCCCGACATGTGGTTGGAAGAGGGACTTGTTCTGTGAAAAGTCCTGGATTGGCTTTGAATCGATAAGGAAATCTAGGTGCACCATCTTGTTAAGGTGTTGTATTAGGTACCACTCCACCCATTAAGCGAGCCATAGTGGAATTCTCTTGCTTGTGAGCTTATGGTAGGGGCATAGGCAGTATTGGTCGAAGCCCGAAAACATATCTGGTGTTAGTTTTATTTTCTTCAATTTACTTTTTATACCTATATGTTTATGTTTATTGTTTGAATATTTGATTGGGTTTGTGATTACATAGAAAGACCCTAGGTTTGTGTAATACTACTTGTGGAATCTGGTTTAACCTAGGACAAAATTTTTAAATACCCAATTCACCCCCCTTTTGGGAATACATCAATTCCAACAATTGGTATCAGAGCCTCGTTGCATAGACTTAAACGTTTTTTTAGCAAAAAAGATTGCAATGACTCACATTGGTGTATCCCCATTCAGAGAGGGTCAATCATCTTCTTGCCCTCCTATATTTTGTGGTGACAATTACACCAACCAAAAAATCAAAATGAGCATTTTTATAAAATCTATGGACTAGAGGGCCTGACATGTGATTGATAAAGAAATTTGTATGCCAGTAGTTGAAAATGATAATAGTTTAATACATGCAAATTCACATGCCATGGATTTACTGTATTACGCTTTAGAGTCTAATATTCTACTTAATATTATGACATGTTATAGTGCAAAAGAAATTTGGGATGAACTAGAAAAGAAACATGGAGAGCCCAAAGAGAATGAGATCACTCGTCCGAATGCTCCAAGCTCATATGATCAGGAGGAGGTAAATCATGGGCTAGTAGTATCAATAGACACTGAGGTATATGATTCTTACTCTACCTCATTTACTGATTCGTGCAATAATTCATGTCATGATTCTTATACTGAAGCTTGTGATATATTATATGTTGAATCATCAGTTGCCTCTAATGATTGCTTTGATGACAATGCATGTATTGATTCATACGATGAGTGTTGTGATATATCTTATGATGAATCATATGCTAAATTGATAATTAAACCATGCCTTCGTGTGAAAAGCTAGATGAAACTTTATTGAAAATGAATAAATTTCTAGCAAGGTTATCTAAGCAGAATTCATTTCTGAAAAATGAGAATAAAAGGATAGCAAATCAATTATACGTATTAAAAGATTATCATGCTATTCTAGATAAGAAAAAGATTGAGAAGATATTGAATATTGACTGCTTGGAAGAAAATGGAAAGAAGAATCATGATAAACCCTTAGGAATTAAAAGAAATAAATATTTGAAAAAGGGTTTGTACTTTAAGTCCCACGGTCATAAAAATGCCTTAATGAGTAAAACTAGAATGAAAAAGCACAATCTTTCACGAGCATATAAAACTTGCTTATACATTGGAAAGATAGAGCACATAAAATATAATTATCCACCTAAAGGTGCTAGGGGCTTAGAAAAAGAAATGAAATGGATAATTAGTAAGGCAAACTCCATAGTATCTAAGAAAGATTGGATTCTAATAGAAATTATATAAATATTTTAATCTTCCCTTAGTTTATAGGTGTTGGCATTACAAGGCTTAACATCTTGTTTTAATGCTAACAAACAAGTAGAACATAGCATGCTTTGTTTAAGTAATGTATTTTCAGGACTCAATGATGAAGGCAAGGTTAAATAATTCATGAAAGCTTGTACTTCAAATAAGGATGATCAATATGAAGCTAAAAGCATGAATTCAAAAATGGATTTAAAGATAAAACTTGAAGATCATAAGAGCATTAGGATTAAAGAGAACTTGATGAAAGCTCAAAGAAAAATAAAACAAGTATAAAGGCCTTCAAGAATTCAAGAATTGAAAATTTGAAAGTCTATAGGAAATTTCATGTAAGTACTTCAAATAATTTCAATATGAATACATGAAACTCTTAAGTTAATTTATTGGACCTAGATACCTTTTAACATACTTGGAAAATATTTTTATAAGGTCAAAAATTGTTTCAAAAAGGTTAGAATCATTTTCGGAATGAAAAGCACCAAAAAGAGGATTTCTCAATTGCTGTCAATTTTTTTACATCCGCATTGATGTACATTTTTCTTCATGAAATAATCTTTATTTTAAAACATGTTCAACATGAAAGTTGTAGGATTTTATATTCAATTTCATTTGACACTGCGATCATAAAATTTGGAGTTACACAGAAAAATTTATGACTGAAAGACTGAAGGGTGCTCGAAATTGACAGTAGCCTGATAGCAACTTGATAGCAGCTTGGGTGGTCAAGACATGTGACAACCTGTGTCCTAGCAGGCGACTGCCACCCTACTGCCCCTTTAAAATAAACTAGGCAAATGACTGACCAAATCAGCCGGTCTACTGCCACGCAGCTATTTTAAAATTTCTCTAATGAATAAAATTTTTAAATGTGGTTGCTTGGGGCTCAAAATTTGAGAAAACTTGGGGAATATTTCAAGTCACTTAGGGATCAAGTTACATACATTTTCAAGTCTATAAATAAGCCTCAAAGATCATTGAATCAATACACCAAGAATTCAAAATCTGCAAAAATTCAAAATCTCTCTCAATTGCTCTCAAATTCTCAAGGCTCTCTCTTACTCTCAACTTGCACGAATTCAACTAAGTTTTTGCTGATCTTCTTCCACCAGAATTGTGCTACAAATTCTAAATCTTTCAATCATTGAAAGAGTTAATCGGTGATATACTTTGTTGAACTTCAAATTAATTTCCATATTGTTATTTACTTTGAAGTATATTTTAGTTCTGAATTGTTGTACTAATAAGATCTTTTAGGAGCAAATTTTTGTGCATATATTGTGGTTGTATTTCTTGTAGATTGGCGATTCCAAGGATTTTTTGAATCATTGGCTAAGCAAGAGGACATTGCTTAGAGAGGTGGGCTCTAACCTATGTAAGGAGTGACCGGACGAGGGGATATCGTTTGGAGAAGGCGGGCTCTAGCCTTAACCAACGAGTGTTGTAAAGGTATTGTTCCGCCCATTAAAGGAACAAGTTTAGTGAATCCTTTCGTGGTTTTCCAAAGGCGAGGACGTAGGCTGGGTATAAGTCGAACCTCATAAAAATCTCCGTCTCACTTTTTCTTTCCCTACTCTTTATTTTTAGTACATATTTAAATTACGTGGATGGTTTAAATTGAAAATCATATATACTACATGTATTTGGGAATCAAGTAAATTTAAAGTTTAATTTTGATTTGGGTTGCGGAAACCGAAAGGGTGTATGTTGGTTAAACCATATCTTGCCGAAACCATACGAGAGTACGTTACTTGGTTAAACATCCCAAAGATAAATTAACTGAGAGTTTTTTTGAATTTTGAATATTAGGAAGAGTGTGAATATTGTGTTGGATTTTATATTACATATCATATTAAGCAAATCAATTAATACAAGACTTCACATCAGCAAACACAAATTTTCATTTACTACAGGGCTTAATTCAAATTTATAACCAGGGCTGACAACAAAAGCTAAAAGTTGAATTTAATATATTGATATATTGTGGCTGAATGGTTTAAAGTTTGAATGTATTTATATTCCAAGGAGTGTTGAATCTTGCATACTTCCATTGATCTAATAGTGCTGCAGTTAACTTATAATTGGGAAATTAATTGGTTGTTTGGTTTGAATGTTGTGCTTAATTGATTGGTAGTTCAATTGTGTTGTTGGTTGGGTAAAGGAAACTAAGTTCTAGTGTGATTGACAAATTAAACAAACAAGTAAAGAATTGGTTAAAAGAGATAAAAGAAGGTTAAGGATTCTTAAAAGGAATTAAAATAAATTTTTATAATCCAATTCACCCCTCTCTTGGGACTACACCTTTCTTTTCAATTGGCATCAGAGAGGGGTTATAGCAAATCTTAATTAGTAGCTATAAAAAGATCTAAATGGCTAACTTAGGCGTAGCTCCCTATGGAGAGGGACAATCTTTAACTAGGCCACCAATCTTTTGTGGACACAATTATACATTTTGGAAAAAGAGAATGCAAATATACCTTCAAACCATGGATTGGAAAGCTTGGGAGGTTGTCATAGATGGTGATCTAATTCCTACCACATTAGTAGATGGAAAACAAATACCTAAAGAAAAGAAAGACATGACTGAAAGAGATTATAAAATGTTGCAAATAAACTTTAGTGCTATGAATACTCTATATTGTGCTTTAGATTCTAATGAATTTAATAGAGTAATGACTTGCAAATCAGTTAAGGAAATATGAGACAAGCTAGAAGTAACATATGAATGAACTATAGATGTTAGGGATAATAGAATTGATATGCTTACAAGTGAATATGAAGCTTTAAGATGAATTTAGATGAATCCATAATTAATTTGTTTACTAGGTTCACTCACATAATCAATTTCCTAAATGCACTAGGAAAAACCTACACTACTTATGAGATGATAAGAAAAATTCTTAGAGGGCTGCCACCTAAATGGGAATCAAAACGCACTGCTATAACGAAAGGAAGAAATCTGAAAACCACTTTCTTCAATGAGCTTATAGGTTCTTTACTCATATATGAAATGGCAATGAATGGAAAGAGTGGAAAAACCAAAACTCAAGATTCAATAGCCTTTAAAGCCTTAAAAGAAAACTCAAGTAGTGAAATGGATGAAGATGAAGAAGCCATTATATCTAAAAAGCTAGCAAGGATACTAAGAAGGAGAAACAAATTTAAAAGAAGAAACCAAGATACCGAATCAGAAGAAAAATATATTAGCAAGAAATCAAAGGATGAAACTCCTACATGCTACAATTGCAATAAAGTTGGACATATAAAACCATAATGTCCACTACTTAAGAAATGCTCTAAGAAAAAAGACAAAAAGGCCATGAAAGCCACTACTTGGGATAGTTCAAGTCGTTCGGAATATGAATCAAGTGACTAAGAGGTTGCTTATACTTGCTTTATGGCTTGGGACGACGAGGAAAGATCCTTATCCAAATCCTTAAATAATATTTGTGGTGATTCATCAAATGAATCCAATGATGAGTGTATGCCATCTTATGATGAATTAAAAAATGATTTAGTCAAAGTCCATAAGATACCAATCAAAGTAACCAAACAAAATACTTCATTGAAAAAAAAGAATGAAGGAATAATGAAAGAGTTAGAATCTCTTAGAACTACTGAAAGAGAAAAGGATTCAAGAATCAAGAAAATAGAAAGTAAGAATGAAGTTATGAAAAAGGAGTTAGAAGCCAAAAATCTTGCTGAAAAAGAAAAAGACTTGAAAATCAAAGAATTAGAAAGCAATAATGAAAAATTGATAGGAGACCTTTGATCCCTATCCTCTATAGAATATAAGAAATATATATATATATATATATATATATATATATATATATATTTCCAAATTAGAGGATAAGATAAGAAAACTATCTATAGAATTAGAAAAATCACTAAAGAAGGTTGACAACAAGAAAGAGATAGAGATAAAAGATCTCAAAAATCAGATTGAAGATAAAGAAAAAATCATTTATAACTTTACAAAAGGAAAAGCAAATTTTGACAGGATAATAGGCTCACAAAAGATGACCTTAAATAAAGAAGGCATCAGATTTAATGGGATTAAAAATATAAAAAAAAAGAATCTTTATATGGGTTATTTTTCAAAAGAATCCAAAGTTTATGCTAGCACATTCTCTAATATCTATACTAATACAATATGCTATCAATGTAAGAAAAAGGGGCATGTCAAGTTTGAATGTCCATTTAAGAGAAAAGGAATGAAAACTAAACAAATATGGAGAGTTAAAGAAACATCCTTTATTAAACCAACCGGACCCAAGAAAGTATGGGTACCAAGATGAAAGACTAGTTCATAAATGAAAAACTCCATGGATTAAGTCATTCCCCTTTAAAAATTAAGAAAGTAACTTAATTCATGATCAACAAACGAATTAGTTGAAATAGAAAAACTTAAAATGAGTTTAAGAGCTTATTATAACAAATTCAAAATGGCATTTTTGACAAACATCATAGGATGATTTTTTACAAGGCTTTTAAGAAAATATTAAGAAAATATCAAATTGGGCTTATTACATAAGTACCTTAGTTTTCAATATGCTATATGCTACATGTGTATGACTTGACTTGACTTATATTGATAATTTATGGCTCACTATGTTGAAAATTTGAGCATAAGATTATTGAGTATAAGTATGAATTTTGATATGAGATTAATTCTTGATCATGCATGCTATTGACGAATTACATGGATAGACTTACTGCTTTTATATTGATATCCATGAGCTATGAGAGATATAATGGTTATATTGGTATCCATGAGCTGTGTATAATGTGATAATGATTTTGGTATCTATAAAGTCTTTGGTATTCATAAATATTTTTTGTATCACATTCTAAAAATTTTAAATTGGTATCACAATCTAAAAGATCAATTGTTTCTTTTTAAGCATGAGAAGAATAATTATATCAATGAGTATGGTATGACATTGATGATATGAGCATAATATTGATATTTGATACATAATGTGAATCAATGTTTTGAAATATAGGATGATGAAAGCAAAATTGATAACAAAATTGAATGTATTGAATTCAGGGGGAGTGTTATGTCATATTGCTTATATTATGATTGTTTCTCTATTAATCAATTTAGAGAATTTTCAATTGGTATCATAAATTAAATTTTCAATTGGTATCAATTCTCAATTGGTATTATGAATTTTAAATAGATATCATGAATTCAATTTTAAATCGGTATCATAAAATCAACAATTGAAATCTTGAATATTGTCTAAAGGAAAAAGCTATTAGTAATGAAGTTACAACTCATATACTTGAATGTTATTACACACTACACATACTATATTGAAAAATAATAAATCGAGTGTGTTCATATGTTTGATACGCATGTTTGATGATATGCTCAAAATGTGATTTTATTTGGACTTGATAATCATTTTTTTTTTTTCTGTTTTTGATCGATGTCAAAAGAGGGAGAAGTGTTGAGCAAAAATTGAGCATTGTATTGTAAAAATTGAGCATGAACATAATATATATCAAAAGGAGGATATTGTTGATAAACTTGAACCTAAATGAAGTGATGAGCACAATTGTAAAAGAGTTTTGAAATTGATATTGATCTTACAAATATTGTTAAGATAATGCTTATTGAAAGGGGGAGTCTTTTTAAGGGTCACTCCAATTTTTACTTCTTGTTTGTCATCATAAAAAAGGATGAGATTATTGGTCTTATAAGGCTTAAAATCTTGTTTTGATACTAACAAACAAGTAGAACTTAACATTCTTTGTTTAAGTGATGTATTTTCAAGACTCAATGATTAATGTAAGGTTAAAGAATTCATGAAAGCTTGTACTTCAAATAAGGATGATCAATATGAAGCTAAAATTATGAATTCAAAATTGGATTTAAAGATAAAGATTGAAGATCATGAGAGCAGGAGGATTAAAGAGAACTTGATGAAAGCTCAAAGAAAGATGAAACAAGTATAAAGGCCTAAAGGAATTCAAGAATTGAAAATTTGAAAGAGTCTATAGGAAATTTCATGTAACTACTTCAAATAATTTCAATATGGATACATGAAACTCTTAGGTTAATTTATTGGACCTAGATACCTTTTAACATACTTAGAAAATATTTTTATAAGGTCAAAAATTGTTTCAAAAAGGTTAGAATCATTTTTGGAATGAAAAGCACCAAAAAGAGGATTTCTCAATTGCTGTCAATTTTTCTACATCCGCATTGATGTACATTTTTCGCCATCAAACAATCTATATTTTAAAAAGTGCCCAACATGAAAGTTGTAGGATTTTCTCATAGCTGTCATTTGACACCACGATCATCAAATTTGGAGTTATACAAGAAAAAGTTATGACTGAAAGACTGAAGGGTGCTTGAAGCTGACAGCAACCTGACAGTAGCCTAGGTGGTCAAGACAAGTGACTGCCTGTGTCCTGACAGGAAACTACCACCCTACTGCCCCTTTAAAATAAACTGGGCTGGTGACTGACCAAATCAGCCAGTCTACTACCACGCGGTTGTTTTAAAATTTCTCTAACGGAAAATTTTTTATATATGGTTGCTTGGGGCTCAAAATTTGTGAAAACTTGAGGAATACTTCAAGTCACTTGGGGATCAAGTTACATACCTTTTCAAGTCTATAAATAAGTCTTAAAGATCATTGAATCAATACACCAAGAATTCAAAATCTACAAAAATTCAAAATCTCTCTCAATTGCTCTCAAATTCTCAAGGCTCTCTCTTGCTCTCAACTTGCACGAATTCAACTAAGTTTTTGCTAATCTTCTTCCACCGGAGTTGTGCTACAACTTCTAAATCTTTCAATCATTGAAAGAGTTAATCGATGATATACTTCATTGAGCTTCAATTTAATTTCCATATTGTTATTTACTTTGAAGAATATTATAGTTATGAATTGTTGTACTAATCTGCTCTTTTAGGAGCAATTTTTTGTGCACATATTATGGTTGTATTCCTTGTAGATTGAAGATTCCAAGGATTGTTTGGATCATTGGCTAAGCAAGGGGATATTGCTTAGAGGCGGGCTTTAGCCTATGTAAGGAGTGACCAGACGAGGGGATATCGTTTGGAGAAGGCGAGCTATAGCCTTAACCAAGGAGTGTTGTAAAGGTATTGTTCCGCCCGTTAAAGAAACATGTTTAGTGAATCCTTTGGTGCTTT
Organism: Malania oleifera; assembly: GCF_029873635.1. Classification (NCBI taxonomy): domain Eukaryota; kingdom Viridiplantae; phylum Streptophyta; class Magnoliopsida; order Santalales; family Ximeniaceae; genus Malania; species Malania oleifera. The sequence continues at coordinate 69,240,157 of NC_080423.1, forward strand.
TCCAAAGGTGAGGACGTAGGCTTGGTATAAGCCGAACCTCATAAAAATCTCTGTCTCGCTCTTTCTTTCCCTACTCTTTATTTTTAGTACATATTTAAATTGCATGGATGGTTTAAATTAAAAATCATATATACTACGTATATTTGGGAATCAAGTAAACTTAATGTTTAATTTTGATTTGGGTTGCGGAAACCGAAATGGAGTACGTTGGTTAAACCATATCTTGCGGAAATCATACGAGAGTACGTTACTTAGTTAAACATCCCAAAGATAAATTAACTGAGAGTTTATTTGAATTTGGAATATTGGGAAGAGTGTGAATATTGTGTTGGATTTTATATTACATATCATATTAAGCAAATCAATTAATACAAGGCTTCACATCGGCAAACACAAATTATCATTCACTACAGGGCTTAATTCAAATTTATAACCAGGGCTAACGGAAAAAGCTGAAAGTTGAATTTAATATATTGATATATTGTGGCTAAATTGTTTAAAGTTTGAATGTGTTTATATTTCATAGAGTATTGAATCTTGCATACTTCCATTAATCTTATAGTGCTGCAGTTAACTTATACTTGGGAAATTAATTGGTTGTTTGGTTTGAATATTGTGCTTAATCGATTGATTGTTTAATTGTGTTGTTGATTGGATAAAGGAAACTAAGTTATTGTGTGATTGACCAATTAAACAGACAAGTCAAGAATTAGTTAAAAGAGATAAAAGAAGGTTAAGGATTCTTAAAAGGAATTTAAAGAATTTTTTATAATTAAATTCACCCCCCCTATTGGGACTACACCTTACTTTTCACTAGGTTTAGGGTGTTGTGATAAACATTGTAGGCTTGGGAGGTGGCTTTGGCTCAAAATATAGAAGCATAGTATACATATCCACTTCCAAATGGCTAAAAGCATCCTTGCTTGGTATAAAATTCTTAATGCTTAATCTATGCTTGAATATACATTTCTTAAGTTAAGCATACATTGTCCTTTGCACAAACTGGTGGTTTAATAAATTCATCTCACACTATATATCATTTAATCCTAAACCCATACTTAAACTTAAAAGTCATCATTCTCAGTCAAATTAGAGGTAACCTGGAAAGGATTCTGATGGCTTTGGTGTATTCCCAAGAGGGGGGTGAATTGGAATTTCAAACTTTCCTAGGTCAAATTCAAATCACAATTAGTATTTCCCAACCTAGGTTTTTCAAACCATTAACCAATTCAGCAGAATTCAAACTAGGCAAAAATGTAAAGCAATTGAAGCAATCGCATTATTTCTAAACCATCCACCATAATTAAAATGACAACATTCAAGTGCATAAATGTAAGTTCAAAAATTAAATACGACATGAGAAATGTTATCAGGGTTCGGCCAATACAGTCTACACCCCCGCCTTGGCTTACCAGCACAAGGATTACACTATAGGCTCACTTAACAGGTGGAGCGGCACCTAATACAAATAGGTCATTAGCACAGGGCTGACCTCAACCTTTACAACCAGGTCAATTAACATAGGGCTGACCTCAACCTTTACAACCAATCCTTATCGGGCTGGATTACAGCCCCCACAGGCCATGCCTCGAATACAATAGACTTCACAATACAAATAGTGTACAAAGTGTATGCTTCTCCAACAAGTAGATTTGTACCAATATCAATCAACTAATGCACATCAATAGTATAGGTAAATGTAAGCTCAGTGATGTGTATCTTTATGCAAGCAACACTCAACAAGGTATGATAACAAGTATGCTTAAGAGTGTTCTAATCATGCTATATCTTTGAAACAAGTTATATTAAATTTCAATAACAAATCAAAGTTTCAAAGATGCTAATAAAATAATCAAACTACCTCAAAATATTTCCTTCAATGAAATGAGTACAAGAGTAGTTTGAAAAATATTATAGCTTATAGGAAATATTTTTGCACAACCAAAACAAAGCTATAGGAATGTTGCAATGGCAATGCAAAGATCCTTAAGCTTGTTAGTCTATCCCAACACAAGATTTATAATGTTCAAATCTATGGGATAAACTTTAACTAAACTCCCAAAAAATTAATACCAATAAACAATCAAGGCAATGGGAGTATTAGTAAATTTAAAAAGCACTAGCACAATCAATATGCTCTCACAATGCTAAAATGTATCAAGAGAATGAGAATATGAGAGTATTTGAGCAAAAAGGATTTTGAAATAGAGAGGATTTTGGCTAATGATTTTTTTCTAATCAGTTGCTAATCCTTACAAATGAACTCGTATTTATAGACAAAGGCCAAATTATGACTGTTTAGGACATATAGGGAATTATTATAATTGTTTTAAAATAATTTAGCAAAATTAACCCTATTTAAAAACTTTTTACCTTGGTGAAAAGTTGTCTAACCTGAGAGCACCGATTGACCAAACTTAAGGTTCGATTGACCAAGTGACAGAGCTTCGTTGACTATGCAAAAAATGAACTGAGAGTTCGATCAACCAAATTAAGGGTCTTAAAGGCGATTTTCTCAAATCCGCACAATTTGGTTGATTAGTCTGTTTTGAACTATGAAGTTTGGTCATCCAGGAGGTTGGAAACTCCCACGTGGGGGTTTGGTCAACCAGAGCATTGCCCATATAAATCTGGTCGGTCGATTGAGGAGTCGAAACGTTGACCTAGTGGGAGTTCGGTCAACCAAGTTGTATGAACTTGGCAAAGTACGATTGACCATGCTATGATCAAAATGTTGACCTCTAATCGGTTCAATGGACCAAATGTTTTTATACATATCGGTTCGGTCGACTGAACATGCTTTTTTAATGCATTTCAGTTCTATTTCCCTTATACATTAACCTTGTTCATATAAGCACATATGTTTACGCATACATATGGGTCTTAAGGTCATTCTAGGTCTCTTTGAGCTTACATTTTAACCTATACGCATGATATGTAGATAATTATTATAGACCTTTTCTCCTAATTACTATTACAGACCCTCATTGAATTAAAACGAATTACAACATGAAAGTAGTCTTTAGGATCTTTATTTTCTTCAAGTGCATATGCATCATATAGAAACCTCCAATTAATCTTGCACACAAACTCATCAAATATTAGGTACCAAGGTATTTCTCATAATCAAAATGGGATCTGACCAATAAGGTCAACAATCTCCCCCTTTTTTATGATAACAAATACCTTATGCAAAAGTGGGTACATCCAAGAAAGGCTCCCCCTGAACTATGCATAAGGGAAATGTAAAGATTTTAAATGTTCAAAAAGTTCAAACACATTTCCTAAAAAACCCAATTTTGCCTAACTTCTCCCCCTTTAAGAAATAGCAAAAAAAGGCAATAATAAGTTTAAAACAGATAGGCAAGGCATGGAGTATGAAGCATTTAAATACAAGATATGATTAGGAAAGTGTTTTTGAGAAATTTTGGCAGCATGCCATTTGAACATAAATCAATTCCTAAAACAATCTGTATAAAAATGGCCTCATTGAGTTTAAATTTACAGTTATCCACAATAGCTAACTCAAATAGTCCAATATGGATCAAAACGAGAAGCTCAATCATATCTTGTTGAAAACAGAAACCTTAAAAATCATGCAAGCCATAATATTCTGGTTTAGAATTTTAAGCATATTCATAATTTAACCAGATAAAAAGAACCATATAAAACCTAGGGATCTCATAAGTATAAACACAAGGATCATATGGCAAACAAATGATTATGGCAAGCTAGTTATATATTAATTTAAGATGTTCAGGAAAGCATTTCATTTAAGCATATGCCACAGTGACGTTCAATATACGTCTAATATGAGAATATTAGAAAGTGTAGCATGATAGGAATTTTATGTTTAGATACTCCCCCTTTCAATTTGAATTATAGCTTAGATAAAATACACTACTTATACTTAACAAGTTTGATTTTGCAAAGTATGTCAAGAATATAAGCCATTCATTTTAGATCTCTTAAAATTAGTGTACTGGTAAGGATTAATTTATTATTCTATGCAACCAATAGAGCTATCCCCATGGATTACACATGCAAAAGAAAAGATATATTAAGGCATGGAATTATACTTATAACCTAGAGCAAATCTGTTAAGCTCTTTTCCTAAGGATGGAGCGAAGCTTCTTTAAATTCCTAATGATTATGCCAGGATGGAAATTAATTTTCATTTAGATTTCATTCATCCTTTCAAAATGTTTTAACTTGTATTTCATTATAATCATGAATGTAAAAAATTTAAAAATTTCGGCAGCATTTTATCTAAAAATGTGATATATCCCATAAAGAACTTGCCAATTTCATAACATTTAAGTAGCAGCTCCAAATGATTCAAATTAAAAATGAGCAAAGTTTAGACATTTTAAAATCCAAATCAGATTTTTATTGCTCATCCAATATCGTTTTAAAAGCATTTTAATGTTTTTGGGGAAATGTCTACCAAATATCCAGCAACATGTCGTCTGTAAACATGACATTTTCCAAATTAACCTGCACAAGAAGATTCTTAAACAGATAGTATATCACAAATTTAGAGCATGCGAGAACCTAATTATCAACCAGCATGCAATTTCACATCCACTGCATCCGCCATGCTTAAGGCATTCTAAACTAAACATGCAACCAGGTAGTCAATTATTTATATTCATATACCATTCATAATAAAATATTCATGAAAATAATAGAGAATGGCAACCGGATACATACATAAAATCATATGATCATGGGAGCATGCAACACACACCAATAATAAACAACCAATGCTCCCCCTCAACCAATAACTACGGATAAATATAAGTAACTGCAAATGACCCAACTATCGACAGAAACCAAAATTTATAGTAGGTGTAAGTATGGTGTAGTCAGTAAAATAGAAATAAAAGTAATGTAAGCAGATTATAGATAAAGATCAGAGAATAATAAGAATAATAATAGCAATGATTTCCAATCCTGAACGGTGCTTTCCTAGCATCTATATGTCGCCTCCATCATCAGCGCCATCGCCCATATCCACGTCAAAGTCCATTTTCATCCAATCTCGATCATCTTGCAACTCAAGGATGCTGTCATTTAGCTCACTGAAATGAATAGAAATGACCCTCTCAAGCCCCCTATACCTATTTTCTAAAGAGATAGAGAAGTACCTGAACTCATCCCGAAGTACTGAGCAATGGATGACGAAGCTATGTCCCTCAACTCCCTAATGTCAAACTGAATGGATTGAGTAACCTGATGCTTTGAATATCTGTACTGTGCAAATGAGTATGTAAGAATAGTCATGATAGCCATCAGATCAGCATTTGTGGGCTGCGTAGGCTATGGGGGCTATCCTGTGGGGCCTCCTCTTGAGCTGCTGCACCACTAGCATCTGTGGGCAACCAAATGTTGTCGGCTAGCTCAAATCCCATTAACCTTAGGGTGACTGAGGAGAATATATCTGCACTCTTCCTTATTTTTAGCACAGCCACATTTGATCAAGTGATTCCCATCGCAAGAATAGCCTATTCAGAATTCCCCTATATGGCATAATAATTCGCTGCCCAATCGTCTTAGCCATCGTCCAACATATCTTCAGGCTAGGCAGATCAAGTTTCTTTCTTGCAAATATACACCACATAACAAAAAAGTCAAGAGAAGAAACATGGACTCTGGATCCTACCTTAAGCAGAATATTGTATATGATCAGGTGGTGAACTATTTATGCCTCTAAGGTAAAGGATCTATAGTTTGGTGGGTGATTGGGAATAGCAGCAAGTGGATCAGTCATAGTCAAGTTTGTAAAGGTCCCAACAGTGAACTCCTATTCATTTATCCCAGTGGTCGTAGAGTCAGGGCACTCAAACTCACCTCGCCCTATATCCAGAGTATCTAACAAATATTCAGCGTCGAATCTAATATCATTCTCCAAAACCCTAGAGTAATATCCCTTCTCATCATTGCCTAAGTTGGCATAGAATAACCTAACATATGTGGCATAATGTTTGCTAGGCTGATACGTGATAAAGGATCCCCACCCCTGGTATCAAAACATGTCCATAATGTTTCTAAAATCCTATTCCATAAACTAAAGATTGAGAATCTTACTCAGTATAACTTCCTTGGGGTGAAACTCCCTTATATATCTAACCCTGGCATGCTCTGAAAAAAACCAATTGTCCTCAGTCTAGGTGACATCCTGAGCATCAATATGCTCATCTGATCGTGCCATGGATTTTGATGAAAGTGGGTTTGGTGCTGGATTGAGAATATAGGGTAATATTCAAGGAAGTAGTGGAGGAGCTCTGAAATTTTTTCGGTGAAAATGTGCCCTTTTGTGCGATGTTAGCTTTACCGTGATCCCAATAGGGGGGTCAATTGGTATTTTTAAAATTTATCCCCTAGGTATTCCTCCTAACAGAAGTATGTTCACAAGCTTAAGGTCAATCTAGTGCAAGTAATATAAATATATCAGAAATTAAGTAAAAAAGTTTAATTAATTACACAATCACAAGAAAGCAGTAAAGAGAGAGTGACAGGTAGATATGTTATCGAGGTTCGGCCAACTGCCTATGTCCCCACCTTGGCTAACCAGCACAAGGATTATCACAATAACTTGCTCACTTAAATGGGTGAGGTGGCACCTATACAAACCAGGTCAAGTTAACACAGGGCTGACCTCAACCTTTACACCAATCCTTACCGGGCTGGATTACCGCCCCCTCAGGCCACGCCTTGAATCTCTCAGATATACAATCAAAAGGTACAATATAAGGGTGCTTCAACGTAAAGCAGATTTGTACCCCAAATGCGCACAATCACAATCAGCACAGATGATTTAAAATGTAAGCTCAGTGTGGTCTAGATAGTTTAACTCTCAAAGGTCTTTTCTATTAGTGTAGTACGTACATGAGAGTGTCAACAAGCAATCTTTGTATTTCAAGATGTTCTCAATCAAGGTGCTCAAACAAAGATATCATGCAAGATTCAAATATCCCAAATAGCAGAATATGTCAATCACGTGAATAGTGTATATGCTTGGTTTTCTAGATCTTTGTATTTCAGCAAATGATATAGACTTGAATGGATATTGCCACAAAGATTAATATAACACACACAAATATATTTTCACAAATTTATTAATATGAATACCACAAGATATTTGAGCACGTTTGAAAATATTTTTGTAAGCAAAAAACAAATACAAACTTCCTAAGTTATTGCAATGAGAATGCAACACTAGAAAGTTTAACAAGTCTTCTTAGGATAGGCTTATTAGAAAAGCCTCCTAAGAATACTTAGGTTATGCTCTCGTAAGAAAAATCGATTCAAAGCACTTCAAACAATGAAAGCAAACCTCTAAACAATAACACTCAATACACTTACAAATGATACAGAGAGATGAAGAAGGTAAGTTTGAGTGGATTTAGCAAGAGTATGAGTAGTAGGATGTATTTTGCTTGAGAGAGAATTTTTGAATATATTTGTTAATCGATCCTTAATTCTCCCAAATGAAAGGGTATATATAGACATACCAGAATTTTTGACCGTTGTGGACCTATTAGGGATTGTTAGAAAAGTTTAATGACATTTAAAGCATTTTAACCCTATTTAAAAATTTTAACTGCGGTAAAAAATTAGGTGCAGCCTGAGAGGTCCGATCGACCAAGAAAAGTTCAGTCGACCAGGACTCATATGGTTCGGTCGACTAGGGGATTTTGAATTGAGTGGTCGATCGACCGAAAGGCCTTTTCCAAAGGTGATTTTCCATTTCTCTGAGGTTCGGTTGATCAAGCCATTTTGAACTGGCTGGGTCAGTCGACCAGACCGTTGGGATTTTTCCCGAGGAGCCTCGATCGACTAGGAAGTTGGAGTTCATTTTTGTCTCGGTTGACCAGATGGTCGAACTTTTGACCCCAGGGGATTTCGGTCGACTAGGGCTTTTTGAACTACCTGGTTCGGTCAACCAGGGCCTTGGTCAACTGTTGACCCAAGCTTGGTTCGGTCGACCGGGGCAGAATGAACTGCCCGATTCGGTTGACTGAAAGTGCACAAAGTGTGCATTTCGGTCCCATTTCGAAACTTACAAACTTTATTCAAGTGTCTAACAAACATATGTGCAAATGTGTGTGTACTAGGGTCATTTATGTCCAAAATTAAGACACTGAAAAAGTCCGGTGTCAGTCGACCTAAGGGAAAGCCCTAGGGTCATTCTATGGTCACTTTTTGGTTTGAGCTTACAAAATAAACCATGCATGTGTTGTATGTGCTTATTACAAACCAAATATCCTAATTACTATTACAGACCAATTTGACCACTAAGTATATAATACAACTGAAAAAAGCGAACTAATCTTCTAGCTTTAAGCTTTCACATGCCATTAATGTGTCTGCAAATATAGGCCTACACATGAACTGGATATTCATTAAATATGTGAGTATTTGTCATTATCAAAACTGGGCATGACCTATAAGGTCAACACATGGGAAATATATATAGACCCGCGAGGTTTGGTCGACCAGGGACAAGTTCGGTCGACCGACATTTAATATTCTTCACAAAATGCTTATGTTCGATTGACCAAGAGGATTTTTGAATTGAAATGGATGGTTGACCGAAGAGGAGTTTGGTTTCGAGTTCGATTGATTTAGAGGTTGACCAAAGTGGATTCGGTCAACCAAAGTACATCACTTCAAAATTCGTTGGTCGACCGAAGAGTTAGAGTTTGTTGTACGATCGACCAAAGAGGCTAGTTCATTTGTGGATGGTCGACCGAACTTGGTCAACTTTTCAATTTTCACCAATTTTGACCCAAACTCTTCTTTAAAAGTTAACACATAGCATTTCCACATAGGGGGGGGGGGGCATCAATTTTGAGGACTTCTAAGTTTAACTACCTCTCAAGCTGTCAGTTACATCTACTCCACTAAGTCCTATCTTATGGTTCATTTTGATTTCCTCCTCCCTCTCTTATTGAGGAACTGGCTACTAAGATTACCCACATCATTTCCTTCTTTAAGCCTCTTACACTTTTACACAAATAAGCAGAGCCAATGTGTCCTCGGTACCAATTATGTGCATACAAACATGTTTTCTTATTTGTTCTATTTTTTTTAGAAGAGACGTTTGAGTTTTTATAACTGTGGAACTTGGAATATGAATCATTTTTCAAAGATTTATCTCTTTTGATTCCCAAGTGTTTATCATTCTCTATTTCTTCCTTTAAAAGGATAGTTTTCAATATTTTGTTGATCTTTTTCTTTTCTAAGGTGGCATGCTATTTTCATAGATCTTTTAATTGTTTTGCCAACCTTCTATTTTCATTTTTCAAAGATATTTTCTATTTATATACGTTAGCTAGAAGCTTATGCATTTTACATAAAACATTTTCTAGTTCATCATTCAAAAGCATGCTTCCATCAACAAGTTCAACAAATGATTCATTGCAAAATTTAACACCATCATCACATGAATCATTGCATGTGGAATTTATAGCATCATCACAAGTTCCAAAAAATGATTCAACACATGATACAATGCGACATTCAACACAAACATCATCAGTATATGCATTACCATCAATGCAATCATTAGAGGCAACTACTGATTCAACATATGATATATCACAAGCTTCAACATAAGGAACATCACTTGCATTATTGCACAAATTAGTGAATGAGGTAGAGTTAGAGTCGTATACCTCATCATCTACCAATGGCTCATCATCTACCAATGCAATTTGATCATGATTATGGCTTGTAACATTTGGAGTGGCAGTCTCCATTTCCCAAGTCACTACATACTTCCTTTTGAGTTTAGCCCAGATTTCCTGTGCACTTTTATAGGCCACAAACTCAAGCAAGATATCAGAATCTAAAGAGCAATATAAAAAGTCCATGGCATTTGAATTTGCATGCATAGCATTGTTGTCATTTTCAACTGTAGGTATGCAAATTCCTTTATCAATCACCTGCCAGACCTTCCAGTTCATAGATTTAATAAATATGCTCATTCAAATTTTCCCCTGGTGCAATTTACTCTGCAAAATAATGGAGAACTGGAAGGTGATCGTCGCTCTCCAAATGGGGATACACCAATGAGAGCCATTGCGATCTTTTACCAAAGTTGTTAAGCCAAGTGCAATGAGGCTCTGATACCAATTGATAGCTTTGGTGTATTTCCAAGAGGGGGGGGGGGTGAATTGGAATTTAAATCTTTCCTAGGTCAAATTCAAATCACAATTAGTATTTCCCAACCTAGGGTCTTTCAAACCATTAACCAATTCAACAGAATTCAAACTGAGCAAGAATGTAAAGCAATTGACGCAATCTCAGTATTTCTGAACCATCATCCATAATTAAATTGACAACATTCAAGTGCATAAATTTAAGTGCAAAAATTAAATGCGACACAAGAAATGTTATTGGGGTTTGGCCAATACTGCCTACGTCCCTACCTTGGCTCACCAACACAAGGATTACACTATAGGCTCACTTAGTAGGTGGAGCAGCACCTAATGCAAACAGGTCAATTAGCACAGCGCTGAACTCAACCTTTAAAACCAGATCAATTAACATAGGGCTGACCTCAACCATTATAACCAATCCTTACCAGGCTAAATTATTGCCCCCTCAGGCCACACTTGGAATACAATAGATTTCACAATACAAACAATATACAAAGTGTATGCTTCTCCAACAAGTAGATTTGTACCAATATCAATCAATTAATGCACATCAATAGTATAGGTAAATGTAAGCTCAGTGATGTGTATCTTTGTGCAAGCAACACTTAATAAGGTATGATAACAAGTATGCTCAAGAGTGTTCTAATCATGCTATATCTTTGAAACAAGTTATATTAAATTTCAATAACAAATCAAAGTTTCAAAGATGCTAATAAAATAATCAAACTACCTAAAAAGATTTCCTGCAATGAAATGAGTATAAGAATAGTTTGAAAAATATTATAACTTGTAGGAAATATTTTTGCACAACAAAAACAAAGCTATAGGAATCTTGCAATGACAATGCAAAGATCCTTAAGCTTGCTAGTCTATCCCAACACAAGATTTATAATGTTCAAATATGTGGGATAAAATTTAACTAAAGTCCCCCAAAATTAATACCAATAAAAAGTCAAGGCAATGGGAGTATTAGTAAATTTAACAAGCACTAGCACAATCAATATGCTCTCACAATACTAAAATGTATCAAGGGAATGAGAATATGAAAGTATTTGAGCAAGACAAGATTTTGAAATAAAGAGGATTTTGGCTAATGATTTTTTGCTAATCCATTGCTATTCCTAACAAATGAACTCGTATTTATAGACAAAGGCCAAATCATGATCATTTAAGACATATAGGAATTATTAGAATTGTTTTAAAATAATTTAGCAAAATTAACCCCGTTTAAAAACTTTTAACCTTGGCAAAAAAATGTCCAACTCGAGAGCACTAGTCAATCGAACTTAAGGTTCGGTTGACCAAGAGACTGAGTTTGGTCGATGGTGCAAAAAATGAATTGAGAGTTTGGTCGACTGGACTAAGGGTCTTTAAGGAAATTTTCCCAAATCCGCACGGTTTGGTCTACTAGTCTGTTTTGAACTATGAAGTGTGGTCGGCCAGGAGGTTGGAATCTCCCACGTGGGGGTTCGGTCGACCAGAGCGTTGCACGTATAAATCTGGTCGGTTGACCGAGGAGTTAAAATGTTGACCCGATGGGAGTTCGGTCGACCAGGTTGTATGAACTTGGCAAGGTATGGTTGACTGTTCTATGGTCAAAATGTTGACCTCTGACCGGTTCGGTCGACCGAATGTTTTTATACATTCGAATTCGGTCGACCGAACATGCATTTTTAATGCATTTCAGTTCTATTTCCCTTATACATTAACCCTGTTTATATAAGCACATATGTTTATGCATGCATGTGGGTCCTAAGGTCATTCTAGGTCTCTTTAACCTTACAATTTAACCTATATGCTTGATATGCAGATAATTATTACATACTTTTTTTCCTAATTACTATTACAGACCCTCATTGAATTAAAAGGAATTACAACATGAAAGTAGTGTTCAGGGTCTTTATTTTCTTCTAGTGCATGTGCATCATATAGAAACCTCCAATTGAACCTGCACACAAACTCATCAAACATTAGATACCCAGGTATTTGGTATAATAAAAATGGGATCTGACCAATAAGGTCAACAAATTCAAACTGTTCATCGAATTATAATAATAATAAAATCTGTTTGAGCTTTAAAATATAAATCCTCTAGTTTTGATTCACCTATCCCCTTCATAGGAAATCCTTACCAAACCATGATCATATTCGGTAAGGTTTCACCTATTAAACTACTTGTATCCTTGCTCCAAATTATGACCATATTTAAAGGATACGTTCCAATAATCAAAGAGCCATGTTCAAGAAACTCTTATACTCTATATTTGCTCTTTACTAAAATTGTTAGGAGATATTTGCTTGAACGAAAATACTTTAAACAATGTCCTACTCTTTCTAAATATTCTTCTGAACATAATAGAAATTTAATCTTTAAGAGTATTTGTCCTATACCTCGCTTCACAAGGTCTCAAACTTTAAGTCAAATCTCTAAGAGCTTCAAATAATGTTGAATGGGTAAAGTGGTTGCACTAGGTTTGAAATCTAGATGATGGAATGAAAATTCAAAGAGACCTATGCACATGCAATTAAAGTTAAAGCCATCCAACCTTGTGCCTCTCACATGCTTTGAGATTTTATAAGAAAAGAGGCAGAAACAAGCTTATCACACCTAAATGAATATACATTGTGACTTTTTGGTCAAATAAGCCTAAAGGATTCATGTCAAGTCTAAATCTTTGAAAATCCTTGAACACTTGGCCAAAGAGTTTGAAAAATAAGAAAAGGAATAAGATGGACTAGTGCATAACTTAAGGGGAGCATTTATTTTCTATGATTATAAATTGAAATGTTCTCTTGATCTTATATCATATTATTTGCTTATATGCCTAGTGGCAATTGAATTGCACATTGCTATCCATAGTGCACTAATTGATAAAAACTGTTGGATAGTTTTATTTTACATAAATTGTTGATTGCTACCGAGTTTGCATGCTCGTAATTGAATGCCTCTTGCATGGCGAATGCAGTGGATGTGAATTGCATGTTGGTAGTAGATTATAGGTTGTTGCATGCTTTATATGAACTATTTTGTTGAAAACAACCATTCTTCAGGTACAAGTTTTATGGGAAAATGTCCGATTTTACAGACGGCATGCTGTTGAAATTCATTAAAATTTTTCCAAATAAAGCCATGTACAAAGATGATTATGATAAAACAAATGTTAAAATCTTTTTTTTGAATATTAAACTTCATCGTAGCATAATCATCAAATGTGCATAGGAGCTAAGCTCCATTCCCTAGAAAAAGAGTGTAAAGGACTCACATGCTTCATATCATGCTTTTTGAATATTGAGGCTCTTCTTGAAACCCGAACATCATATCTAGCTCTTAAAGATTCATAATTTGATATTGATTGTTCTCAGGTTTTTTAGCACAAGTGTATGCCTTGATATCTCTTTTCTGATGCATTTGTGAAATGTAGGGATAATTATACTAGTTGCATAAATAGAGTGAACTAATATTGATCCAGTATATATGTTTTTAAGAGATTCTAAAATGATTGCCTATACTACTTGGCCTACTAAGTGTAATTAATTTATGACTAGTATAAGCAATTCATTGTATCTAAGTCAGGATTTAAATCGATAGGGGGGAGCATCCAAAATTAACTCCTATTCTGTTTTTCTAACAAATATGTTTAGCTTAGTGAATGAATTCATTGTGGCATTGTTAAAATGTATTGACTTTATATATATGTTATTTTGCCACAGTCATATGTTTGCCATATGATCCCCATTTTCAACCTTACGATATTTTTGGGATTTATATGGTTGCTTTTGTCTAGTTATATTAAGGACGTGCTTAAATGCTTAACCAAATGAATGTTGCTTGCTTGCATTACATTATAGTTTTCTTTTCAGCAAGCGATCCCCAGTACTTTTTACAAACATCAAAGGGGAATTTACATTTATATACATATAGATACATACATACATACATACATATATATATATATATATATATATATATCTATTTACATATATGTTAGCTTGAGTGCAATCCCAAGAGGGGGTGAATTGGAGATTAAAAAATTTCCTCTTAGGTTCAACTAATCCAGCAGCAGTATTACACAACCTAGGGGTAGTCTAAATGCACATGAAATTGCACATATGATATATTAAACAATTTTTAGAACATGCACTACAATTTCAGTATTTCTCAACCAAAAAGTAATTCTGTGCCAATCAGATATGCATTATATTTAGTAGGAAATTTAAATCAAGCACAAAGCAGAATATAATGCAGGAAATGTAAACTTGACATTGAATATGATATCGGGGTTTAGCCAATCCTGCTTACGTCCCTGCCTTGGCACACCTGCACGAGGATTACACTATAAGCTCACTTAAAGGGTGGAGCGGCACCTAAACAACTAGGTCAATTAGCATAGGGCTGACCTCAACCTTTACAAATTCTCCTTGTGGGGCGGAGAAGGCTAAACCAATCCTTACGAACTCGATTACCGCCCCCTCAGGCCACGCCTGGAATACAACAGTATTTTGACAATACAAACAGGGTACGTTGATTATGCTTCTTAATCAAATAGATATGTGCCAAATGTAATCAATCAACCACACATCAACAGTATACGAAATTGTAAGCTCTGTGGTGTGATTTTTGTGCAAGCAACACTCAATAAGATATAATCACAAATATGCTTAAGAGTGTTTTAACAAGCTATTTCATTGAAACTAGATATATCAAATCTCAATGCTAGATTAGGTTTTCAAAGATGCTAATCAAATATTCTAATCAACTCAAAAAAATATTTTCCTCAATGAAATAGGTTCAAGAGTTGTTTGAAAAATAACATAGCTTGTAAAATATTTGCACACAAAAACTATAGCTATAGGAATCTTACAATGACAATGCAAAGATCTACAAGCTAATGAATTTTTCATAACACTAGATTTATCAAATAAAATCTATGGGATAATTCTTTGCTTAACTCTCAAAAAATCAACAAAACAATCAAGCACAATGTTGAGAGTATTAAGCAATGAATGACAAAGCAATAGCACAAAAAGCACTCTCACAATACTAGGATTTATCAAAGGAATGAGTGTATGAGAGGATTTGAAGAAGATTGGGCAAAATAAGATTTTTGAGATTAAGAGGATTTTTTCTAATGACTTTCACTAATCTCTTGCTAATTTGCACCAATGAGGCCCTATATATAGAAGTAGGGTAAATTATGACCGTTAAGGACATGGGGGTAATTATTAGTATTATTTAAAATCCATTTAAAAATATTAACCTTGTTTAACCCTTTTTAAACTCGGTAAAAAAATGAACAACCTGAGAGTTTCCGGGTGGCTGAACCATGGTTCGGTTGCCCGAATAGACTTAGTGAAAAAAGCTAACTTTTCAAGTTTGGTCACCTCAAAAAGGGTTCGGTTGGCTAAACATAGGTATTTTCATTATGTCCGCATTTTGGTTGCTTAAACTATCATTCGGTTGATCGAACTCAAGTGTTTGGTCACCCAAGGCCATTTTGAACTCTAAGTTCAGGCGCCCGGGTTAGTGAAAAGGTGTTAGGTCAAGGATTCGATCACTTGTAGAAGTTACATTCAGTTTTTGTTTGGTCGCCCAAAACCAAGTCAACCTTCTGACTTTTCAACTGTTTGGTCGACCGTGGTGTTTTGAACACCTAGGTTCGGTCGCCCGATCTCTCATAGATTTTGACTATTTAGTCCAATCTATTTCAATTGATTCCCTTGATAATGTAAGTGATTATGAGGACTATTTTGTGTAAGTGTGTAGGGACCTAGGGTCAGTTTATGGTCTAGGCTTTTCAATTAAGCTTAAAAACCTGGCGTTGGTCAACCGAAGGGTGTCCCATGGTCATTCGGTCCCTATGGTCAATCTTGGGTCATTTTGAGCTTACAAAACCTACATGCATGACATGCAGTGATTATTACACAACCACTTGAAATGAAATTATTACAGACCAAGACAATTAAATGCAAATACAATTGACAATAGTGGTCTTCATTCCTTTTTCTTCTCCAAACACCATTATACGGTGTGAGCATTGAGTTACTTATGGCATGAACTGTATCTTTACCATCCATGCATGTAGAGAATTAACCTTGTTCATAAGCTTAGTGGATAGGTAAGATACATTTGGTTTGTCAGCATCAAAACTGGGATTGAACTCAAAAAGTCAACAATATATTTTTATCATTTGGCAAAAAATGATTTTAATTGTGACATATTTTATTTCTTGCTTATGCGCTTAAATGCAATATTTTTAAAAGGGTTTTAAATTTTTGCATGCCCTTTTGCTAATGCCGAAAGGGGGAGAGGTTTTCCTGAGCAAAATGCATGAATGCACCTTAGATCTAAATGTAATTGATACTATCTTATATCTTATGTCTTCTTTTCTGAACATGCCTATACTATGATGCTTATTTTTACGATATGCATATTCTTAGGGGGAGCCTCTTCTAGTTGGACCCATTTTGCTCATGTGTGTTTGTCATCATCAAAAAGGAGGAGATTGTTGACTTGGTGAGTCTAATATTTGTTTTGATGCTGATGAAACACTGAGAACTTATGTGTGTATTTAGCATGTGTACAGGTCTACGATTGGGATCACACATAAGGGATAGGGAGCATAGAGGCCAGGACGGATAATACACATACACTTGGAATACTTCATTGAGTGAAGAGCATGAAGACTGAAGACATTTCTATTTTTATTGTAATTGTATTTAGTTTTCGGGGCTATAATAATGGACCGTATTATTTGCATGTCATGCATGATAGGGTATATGCTCAAAGACCTTAAACTGACCATAGGTCCCAAATTATTGCATGAAAAAGTCCCCCATATCATAGAAGTAATAATCATGGCAATAGAGTTTACTTGGCCTAAGATCTTGCATCCTCATTACAAGGTTTATAAGCTTGCATTATGCTTTGACAAAAATATTTTTAGCAAGCTTAAACCCTGTTGACCTTATAGGTTGCACCCGGTTTTGATAATGACAAATATTGATATTTGATGTTTGTCAAGTGTTTGTGCAGGTTCAAATCAAACTTCCTTGATGGCACTTGAAGAAACAAGAAGACCGTGAAGCTTTGTAATTTACATTGTAATATATTAGTCATTTATGTAATAACGTCTGTAATACTAATTTAGGATATGGTTTGTATGCTTATCACCTACACATCATGCACACAAGATATAGTGTGAGCTCAACTTGACCATAGTAAGAACCTAGGCTCACACACACACACACACACTGCATAAAATATGAGTGAGAAATAAATGTGCTTAAAAGAAATATATCTAAGCAAACTAAGATGGGTCGGGCGACTGACCTTGGAGTACAAAACTCCTTGGGCGCCCGAACCTTGAAGGTCAACATTTTGACCTACCCTCGGGTGACTGAACCAAAATTGTGCTAATCTCCCCCAGGCGCCTGAATGCATCGAAAGAGACCACTCACCAATTGGAGCGACCAAATATTTCAGTTCAAATATGCCTCGGGAGACCAAACTCAAGAGTTCGGGCCCCTAAACCCCAGACTGGGTGAAGTTACATAAATTTGCAACTGACTTTGATTCGGGCTGCCGAACAATTATACGGGTGACCGAACCTCATTTGAAATTTTTATTGCTGTATCTTCTTGGGCGATCGAACCTAGGTTCAGCCACCCGAAACTCGCTCGGTTAAAATTAGTTTAATCGTGGTAAAACGGGGTTAAGACGGGCTAATTGAGTTTTAATTATTTGGGACTTTTTTAATAATGCCCATCATATCCTGAATGGTTATATTTTTTTTTACCTAGCTATAAATATACCTTCATTGGTAAAATCAGCCATTGATTAGCAAAGTGATTAGCAAAAACTCTCTCTATCTTGAAAATCCTCTTTTTATCCAAAAACTCTCAAACTTGCCTCATTTGATAAAATCTGAGATTGTGAGAGTTCTTCGTGTGTTATTGTGATTGTTATACTGTGCTAAAATCTCCCATTTGTGTGGTTGTTTTATATATTTCTCTGAGTGTTTCCAGGCATGGCCTGAGGGGGCGGCAATTCAGCCCGGTAAGGATTGTGTAATGGTTGAGGTCAGCCCTTGAATTGACCTTGTTTGTAAAAGTGTCGCTCCACCCTTTAAGTGAGAAAGTTATAGTGGAAATTCTTGTGCTTGTTAGCCAAGGCGGGAACATAGGCAATTGACCGAACCTCGATAACACTTTTGTGCGTCACCATTATTTTAGTGCTTTCTGGTGCATGTATGCTTAATTAAATTACTTTATTTGCTTTTTGGTATTCACTTTCATTACTTGCACTGGATTGATCATAGGGTTGTGAATATACTAGTGTTAGTTGATTGACCTAGAGCTTAAATTTAAAAATACCAATTCACCCCCTCTCTTGGGATCACGGTAAAGCTAACAATTGGTATCAGAGCCAAGTTGCATAGACTAGCTGTTAGTTTGCAAAAAATCACTTATGGCTCATAGCTCCGTGACCCTTTTCCCTGAGGGACCATCTTCTACACGACCTCCTATTTTTAGTGGTGTTAATTACATCTTCTAAAAACAGAGGATACGCATCTACCTTCAAAATACTAATTTGAAGGTGTGGAGGATTGTCTCTAAGGGAAACTACATCCCTATGAAAACTGAGGGCGCAGTTAGGATTCCTAAGACTAAAGATGAGTATGATGATGATGATATGAAAGCTGTTAGTCTTAATGCCACTGTCATGAATATTTTATACTGTAGTCTTGATGTAAATGAGTTTAACAGGATTATGGCATGTTCCACTGCTAAAAAAATATGGGATAAATTAGAGGTCACATATGAGGGTACTAGAGATGTAAAAGACAGTAGAATAGATATGTTGACCAGTGAGTGTGAGGCCTTTCAGATGAATATAGGTGAGTCCATTCAGAGCATGTACACTAGATTCACACACATTATTAACTCACTGCATGCATTAGGAAAGACATATCCCACGTACGAGATGATTAGGAAGATCCTTAGAGGCTTGCCTCCTATTTGGGAAACCAAGGCTACGACCATTGCTGAGGGTAGAGATCTTAAGGCCATGTCTATAGATGAGCTGATAGGTTCCTTGATCACATACGAATTAGCGATAAATGAGAGACTTGATGAGCATAACAGGGCTAAGAAAGTTACTGCATTAAAAACCTCCACGAACATATCTAGTGAGTGCAGTGGATCTGAAACCGATGAGGATATGACTATGCTAACCAGAAAGTTTAGCAGATTTTTCAAGAAAAAAAGAAAGCCATTTGAAAAATACAGGGAATCTATTACCGAAAAGGGAGAGCCTAGAAAAAGAAAAGAAAAGTCAAATGCTCCCACATGTTACAACTGCAATAAGATCGGGTACAACAAACCAGACTGCCCATTGCCGAAAAAGGAAACTAAGAAAAAGAATAAAGCTATGAAGGCGAACACCTCATGGGATAAATTAAGCAACAATGATTCAAATTCTGACCACAATGATTTGGAAGTTGCTAATTTGTGCTTGATGGCACACGATGATGAGGTATCATCATCTAGGTCATTATCTTCATTTTATTCATCTGATTCTGATTCTGATTGCATGCCTACTTTTAGAGAGTTACAACTTGACTATATTCGTGTATCTAAATTATTAGGCAAAATGATCAAAGAAAACGACGATTTGAAAAAGAAATATGAGAATTGGTCAAAACTGTCTAATATTGCAAAAACCTCTCATGCCTCCATTTTAAAAGAAAAGGGCACTACCATTGTTGAGCTTGAGAGGAAATTGGAAGATAGCACCAAAATTGTTTTTAAATTCACCGAGGGCAAATGTAATTTTGAAAAACTACTTGGTGCCCAAAGAAATTTTTTAAGTAAAGAAGGTTTTGGCTTTAATGGTGTTGAAAATGTTAGACGGCCTAATCTTTACTTACAACATTTTACGCGTGAGTTGAAGTCTCATATTCCTCTAAAAGAACCTAAGTGCGAACTAAGATGCTTTAAATGTAAACAAATTGGTCATATTCAATTTGATTGTCCACTTTGGAAGAAACATGTTAAAATTAGGAAAGTATGGGTAATTAAGGGAGATCCGGCTACTAACCCCCATGGACCCAATAAAATTTGGGAACCAGCATCAGTTACTTAGCTTATCTTGCAGGTTTGCCTAAGATCGTCATCTTCAAAGGACCGGTGGTACTTGGACAGCAGGTGCTCTCGATACATGACCAGTGATAAGAGAAAATTCACTACAATTGTTCCCAAGGATGGAGGCTATGTAATATTTGGTGACAATGCCAAAGGACGCATCATCGGGGTAGGTAAGGTTGGTACAGATTCCTCTCTTATTATTGATAATGTTTTATTGGTTGATGGATTGAGGCATAATCTACTTAGCATAAGTCAATTGTGTGACATTGGATATAGAGTATCTTTTGAAAATGACAAGTGCATAGTAGAAAACAAAACAGATCATAAAGTGCTTTTTACTGCCGAACGCCATGAAAATGTTTACACTACCTCTCTTGATAATCTAACTTCACAACAAGTAACATGTTTTTCTGCTGTAAATGAAGTTAGTTGGTTATGGCATAGACGCTTAGGACATGCAAGCATGGATTTATTGTCAAAATTTGTTAGAAAAGAACTAGTAAAAGGCTTGCCTAAGATGTCTTTTGTAAAAGATAAAATTCGTGATGCATGTCAAATGGGTAAGCAAACAAAGTCCAATTTTAAGAAAAAGAAATTCATATCTACTACTAGACCTCTAGAGATGCTTCACTTAGATTTGTTTGGACCTAATTTTATGCAAAGTCTTGGTGGAAAATGTTATGTTTTTGTTATTGTGGATGACTTTTCTAGATTCACATGGGTATTGTTTCTTGCACATAAAAATGAATCATGTGAACAGTTCGCTAAACTTTGTAGGCCAATCCAAAATGAAAAGGGATATAAAATAACTCACATAAGAAGCGATAGAGGCACAAAATTTAAAAATGAGAACATAGAAAAATATTGTGACTTAGAGGGCATAGCACATAATTTCTCTGCACCTATGACACTTGAACAAAGTGGTGTAGTTGAAAGAAAAAATAGGTCACTGCAAAAGATGGGTAGAATAATTTTGAATGAACATAACTTACCTAAATACTTTTGGGCTGAGGCCATTAATACTGCGTGTTATGTTATGAATAAGGTGTTGATTAGACCATCAATTAATAAAACTCCGTATGAATTGTGGAACAACCATAGACCTAATATTTCATATTTTCATGTGTTTGGTTGTAAATGTTTTGTGCTTAGGGATAATGAACACTTAGGAAAATTTGACTCTAAATCTGATGAAGGTATTTTCCTAAGTTATGCACTCGATAGTAAAGCATATAGAGTTTTCAACAAAAGAACATTAACTGTTATTGAATCCATTCATGTTGTCTTTGATGAATCTAATCCATTTTCTATGAAAGACGATGAAAATGATATTGATATAAGAAGATGCTTAGATAAAATGTCTATTGAAAACAATGCAAGTGAAAATCAGGAAGCAAATGAAAAATCACCTGAAGAAAATGTAAATGGAAATTAGGAGTTGCCTAAAGATTGGAAATTCATCAAAAATCATCCTATAGATCAAATCATAGGTGAACCGTCCCGTGGTGTAGCCACAAGATCCTCCTTGAGAAATCTAGTAAATCACTCTGCTTTCTTATCCCAAGAAGAACCTAAAAATATTAAAGAAGCAATAGAAGATGAGTCTTGGGTAATGGCCATGCAAGAAGAACTTAACCAATTTGAAAGAAGCAAAGTGTGGACTCTAGTTCCTAGGCCTAATGAGCACACCATCATTGGAACTAAATGGGTATATAGAAATAAAAAAGATGAGAATGGGGTAGTAACTAGGAATAAAGTTAGACTAGTTGCCCAAGAGTATAACCAACTGGAAGGGATTGACTTTGATGAAACATATGCTCCTGTTGCTAGGTTAGAAGCCATTCATATACTGCTTGCCTTTGCCGCTTTTAAAAATTTTAAATTTTTTCAAATGGATGTTAAAAGCGCTTTTCTAAATGGCTTTATTAATGAAAAAGTATATGTAGAACAACTGCCCAATTTTGAAAATCTAAAATGCCCAGATCACGTTTACCAGTTTTTTAAAGCCTTGAATGGATGGAAGCAAACTCCTAGAGCTTGGTATGAGAGGCTTAGTGGTTTTCTACTAGAAAATGGGTTTACCCGTGGCAAGATTGACACTACACTCTTTATCAAATCTAAAAATGATGTTATGCTCCTTGTTCAAATTTATGTGGACGATATCATTTTTGGAGCAACCAATGATGAGTTGTGTAATGAATTTGCCAAATGCATGCAAAGTGAGTTTGAAATGAGCATGATGGGTGAACTTAGCTTCTTCTTAGGGTTGCAAATTAAGCAAGCTAAGAATGGAACCTTCATATGCCAATCTAAATATATCAGGGACTTGTTAAAGAAATTTAATATGGAAGATTGTAAAATTCTTGGTACACCTATGAATTCTTCCATTAAGCTTGATAAAGATGAGCAAGGCATTTCTGTTGACGTAAAATTGTATCGTGGTATGATTGGAAGTCTCTTATATCTCATCGCTAGTAGGCCTGACATTATGTTTAGTGTATGTATGTGTGCTAGGTTTTAGGCCGCCCCTAAGGAATCCCACTTAAAAGCTATTAAAAGAATCCATAGGTATTTGGTTGGGACTGTAGAGTTAGGCTTGTGGTACCATAAGCATACATCCCTTGAGATTGTAAGTTATACGGATGCTGACTTTGTCGGTAGTAAGGTTGATAAAAAGAGTACTAGCAGCACTTGTCATTGCTTAGAACAATCTTTTGTTTCTTGGTTCTCCAAGAAACAAAACTTAGTTGCCTTATCCACAGCTAAAGCAGAATATATTGCAGCTGAAAGTTATTGTGCCCAAACTCTTTATATGAAACAACAACTTGTGGATTTTGGATTGCACTATGAAACCATACAGATTAAATGTGATAATACTAGTGCAATCAACATCTCTAAAAATCCTATCTCACATTCACGAACTAAGCACGTTGAAATTAGACACCACTTTCGTAGTGATCATGTGCAAAAAGGAGATGTGGCTCTTGAGTTTGTATGCACTAATGAACAATGGGCGGATATATTGACTAAACCACTTCCCGAGGATAGGTTCATACAAATTAGAAGTGAGTTAGGTCTAATGAATAGCAGAGAGGCTTCTTAGGTGTTTCGTGTTTTGCACAAATTTAGGGGGAGCTATCATATGGAAATTATAAGTGTTAGCAATTAAAATTATTATTGATTTGCCTTCTTGCTTTAGAATTTATGGATGTTGATTATAGCTTGTGTGCATATGTCATATATATATGTATAACATGAGTATATTGGATGTCATGGATATTGATTATAACCTGTAATGGCCATCTCTTTTGTCCATTTCCTAATGACATTAAATTTCATCTTGAAAGGTTGGACTATACTGAACTGTTTGAGTAGTTGTGGATAAAATGCAAGGACATATAACCTCAAACAAGTTACTGTTATACAGGTGTTATTTTGGAAAATCCGATTTACAAATGGCACTTTGTCAAAATTTTTATAAATCTTTCCAACTTTTCGTGTATATTCGTAACATTTACCCATTGCTTAGCTCACTTTAATTGGCCCTTTTTGTTGTTGCCAAAAGGGGAAGATGGAAAAAAGGACAAAAATAATGGGTAAAATAATTTGGTTAGGATGCATATTGAAAGGGGGAGCCTTCTTAGGTTTAACCCATATTTTTTTTAGTTGTATTTGTCATCATTAAAAAGGGGGAGAATGTTGACCTTATAGGATGCACCCAATTTTGATAATGACAAATATTGATACTTGATGTTTGTTAAGTGTTTGTGCAGGTTCAAATCAAACTTCCTTGATGGCACTTGAAGAAACAAGAAGACCGTGAAGTTTTGTAATTTACATTGTAATATATTAGTCATTTATGTAATAAGGTCTGTAATAGTAATCTAAGATATGGTTTGTATGCTTATCACCTGCACATCATGCACACAAGATATAGTGTGAGCTCAACTTGACCATAGTAAGACCCTAGGCTCATACACACACACACACACACACACACACACACACACACACATTGCATAAAATATAAGTGAGAAATAATTGTTCTTAAAAGGAACATATCTAAGCAAACTAAGAGGGGTCGGGCGACCGAACCTTGGAGTACAAAACTCCTCGGGCGCTCAAACCTTGAAGGTTAACATTTTGAGCTACCCTTAGGTGACCGAACGAAAAGTGTGCTAATCTCCCCCAGGTGCCCAAATGCATCGAAAGGGACCACTCACCAACTCGGGCGACCAAATATTTCAGTTCAAATATGCCTCAGGCGACCAAACTTAAGAGTTAGGGCACCTGAACCTAGGACCGGGCACCCAAAGTTAAGTAGCTTTGCTACTGACTTTGATTTGGGCTACCGAACAATTATACGGGTGGCCGAACCTCATTTGAAATCTTTTATTGTTGCGTCTTCTTAGGCGACCGAACTTAGGTTTAGCCACTCGAATCTCGCCTGGTTAAAATTAGCTTAGCTGTGGTAAAACTGAGTTAAGACGGGCTAATTGAGTTTTAATTGTTTGGGACTTTTTTAATAATGCCCATCATATCCCGAATGGTTATATTTTTTTTTACCTGGCTATAAATATACCTTCATTTGTAAAATCAGCCACTGATTAGAAAAGTGATTAGAAAAAACTCTCTCTGTCTTGAAAATCCTCTCTTTGTCCAAAAACTCTCAAACTTGCCTCCTTTGATAAAATCTGAGATTGTGAGAGTTCTTCGTGTGTTATTATGATTGTTATACTATGCTAAAATCTCCCATTCGTGTGGTTGTTTTATATATTCAGGGAGTTTTAGCTTAGGTTTAACCCACTGATTTCTTCATTATAAATCTAGTGTGGGATTAAACCAAGGAAGCTTAGGATGTTTGCATTTCATTGCAAGTGTCCGATAGCTTGATTTTCGGTGTGCAAAGATTTTTCAAACAAACAAGTATTTCTTCAAACTAGTATTGTGCATCTTTCATTGAGGAAAATCTATTTGAAGCTAGTTTGATTATCTTCTTAGTTTACTTGGAATATTGATGTGCTATTGAGATATCCTATTTAGAATTCCAAGTTGTTGCTTGTGTTGAAATACTCTTGAGCATCATACTGATTATTTTGTGTTGAGTATTGATTGAGCAAAACATACATCACTGAGCTTACACTATATTCATGCTATTGATGTGTTTGTGATTGAGCGCACTACTTGGGTACAAATTTTCTTTACGTGAAAGCACTATTTCATTGTACCATTTGCTTGCAATATCTGAGTGTTTCCAGGTGTGGCCTGAGGGGGCGGTAATCCAGCCCAGTAAGGATTGTGTGTAACAATTGAGGTCAGCCCTTGAATTGACCTGGTTTGTATAGGTGTCGCTCCACCCTTTAAGTGAGCAAGTTATAATGGAAATTCTTGTGCTTGCTAACCAAGGTGGGGACGTAGGCAATTGACCGAATCTCGATAACACTTCTGTGCATCACCTTTATTTTAGTGCTTTCTGGTGCATGTATGTTTAATTAAATTGCTTTATTTGCTTTTTGGTATTCACTTTCTTTACTTGCACTCGATTGACCATAGGGTTGTGAATATACTAGTGTTAGGTGATTGAACTAGAGCTTAAATTTAAAAATACCAATTCACCCCCCTCTTGGGATCACAGTAAAGCTAACAAACCCTAATATCTATTGTACTTTGCATTTGAGAAATATTATTGTGATATTTGTTTAGGGTTGTGGAGATTGTTTGACTATTCACATTACAAGTATATTAGCTTGATATCAAAAATCTCACTCTCACGTATACACATTGACATACATATTGTTGAGAGTTAACACATTGGTTGACAAAATCTTACTTGAGCTTAATATCCTATCATTAGTGTTGAGTTCAGAGCATACTAGATTCCTTATTTGTGAACGTTACATGCTTACTTTTTTTTTTTTTTTTTTGGAGGATATGAAACATGTAGGATGTAGTGCAATCAAAGTTTGAATCAAAAGGGAAATTTATCCATTTCACTTAGTCTTAAACAAGGAAAGGATGTTTGATTACGCGCTTAAACTGCGTAATTAGGCGTTTTAATTCATGCATTACGACTTATATTTTTAATTAAATACCTAACTACTCTCAATATTTTAACAAGGTGTCATATTTATAATATTTGGGTTTTATTGAGTAATTTATGAATTGTTGACATTATTTTTCATAGGAAAATTATTCTGAAGCTAAAACCGGCATCAGTTCGTAATTCATGTATAACTTTTCCATCCGAGTTTCGATCGAGATGATTCAAAATTTTGGAGAAAATGAGAAGATCATCTAAAACTTTTGTGTTTTGAGTTTTGGGAGAAACGCGCTCTAGGAGGGTCAAAATTGGCCTTGTTCGCGGAGAGAAAAATAAGAAAAAAAGGAAAATAAAAAAATAATAATAAAAATTAAAACCTGATGTGACCCGCTCATGCAGCCGGGTCGGGTGACCTTGTGTGTGGGTAGGTCTTCCTCCCCCTCCCTTTATATTTTCCCTTTTATTACACAGCTCCCACGAACCCTTTCCCTCTCCCACTCTCTCATTCTCTCGGTCTCAACTCTCTTCTCCCTCTCCTCTCCCTGTTTGCTCGTCTCCCCTAACTCTCCCTTTCCTTCCTCTTTTCTCCCCTCCCCTTCTCTCCCACTTCCTCTAGCTCTCACTCTATTTGATGCAACTTCAGTCACCCTCAAAGTCTTCTCTGCTGCTACTGCTCAACCTCCTTTATGGCTGCTCCAGAACACATCTGCTGTTGCTCCATGCCTCGAAGCTCTTGCGGTTTCTCCTGCACAGCCAGCCATGCAAGCTTCCTGTAGTTGCTTCTCCAAGAACCTATTACTGAATCCCGAAGCCCTCCTTTCCTCCAGTCGGTTGTTCCCACTGCTGCATAGCCACCAACCCGCCAACAAAGCCACCAGCAGTATAGTGACCACGGACACTAGCTGCTGCACTGCTGCCTTCAGCCACCCCGGGAACACTAGCTTTATTACCAGCCACCCTCACCCACGACTCTCTCTCTCTCTCTCTCTCTCTTTTCTTTTTTTCTTTTTTTTTATTGTGACCTGAATATTGTTATTTTTTTTATTAAGGTTTATTTGAAAATTTTAGATATTGAATATTGTTTAGGGGATTTTATTATTTTTGAGTTATTTAATAAATTAAGTAGGGTCCGACTAGTTCTAAAGAAAAAAAAATTGTTTTTATTTTTACAAATTAAATTAGTTGTCCTTTTAAAAAATTTAATCTTTGTTGAAGCTTGATTTAGTTCAGGGTTAGCCTTATTAAAGTTTTCATTTTTATCGTGTTCAGTTATCGTTTAGGTTGTTAAAGCGTTAAATTTTTGTTGAGTTTGTATTTGCGTTTAAGTTTGGTCTTGATTCAAGTTCTTAATTTTGTTAAAATTCGGTTTTTATCGTTCGTGCATATGTTTGACAAAGTTCCCATTATTGCATGTTTTAATTACGTGTTAAAGTTATCGTCTTTAATTTCTATTCCGAAGTTTAACGCATGTTTCGATGTCTGCCTAATTAGACATAGGGTTTCCATTTTTTCTATTTAATTTAGTGCATGTTAGGATTAGGGTTTAATTTGCGTGTTTGGTTAATTTGTCGAAAGAAATTTCAAACAATCCTGAATATCTCGAATCTGAATTGAGTTCAGTAACCTTTTATTTTCGATTGGAAAAACGTAAAATTTGAGATTACATAGCATTCCTTCAGGAGACGATCTGGCCTTTGGGTTGAATATTATACGACAGAACTCCTATACTTGAGATAGCTTCCGAACTGCTCATTTTTTGAGTGAGTCAAGTTTTTGGCGCTGTTGCAGGGGAGTGCCAGTTTTAATTTCAAATTTTTTCTTTTTCCAATTATTTTTTATTTGTAATCAATTAAAAAATAAAAAATAAAAAATAAAAAATAAAAAAAATGAGAAAATAAAAAAATTTTAAAAAATAAAACAAAAAAAAAAATGTAAAATTTGAAAAAATTGATCCTACTTGTTTGCTGCCGTGTTAGTGGATTTCTGTTGCCTGCATTGATGTTTGATGCCCTGGGTTCGATATAATTTGAATAGATTGTCTAGAATCTCACCTAGCATTAGTTGGGACACACAAAGGATAGAATCTGACTGTTCTCCTGTTAGTTTTAAGAGTGATTTTGAAATTTATTTAAGTAATCTATTTGACCAATTTTTTGAGGAAGTCATGGCTGCACCTGCACCATGTACACTTTAGGATTTTCTACAGCATACACGCACATCTACACCTTCATGCATTGTGTTGCCACAAGATGCACCGAACTTCAACATTAAGTATGGCATGTTATCTGTGATACCCTAATTTCACGGGATGGATTCCAAGAGTCCCTACTAACACTTGACAGATTTTGAGTTAGTCTGTACTACTTTCATTAATAGGGCTAGAACTAATGAATATATCAAACTTTGCTTGTTTCCCTTTTCTTTGAAAGATAAGGCAAAATTTTGGTTTAATTCTCTACGACTTAACTCTATTACTAGCTAGGTTGAAATGCATCGTGAGTTCTTACATAAGTTCTTTCCTTTTTAGAGAACTCAATACCTGCAGGAGCAGATTAGTCAGTTCATGCAAAAAGATGGTGAGGCATTCCATGATTTTTAGGAGAGATTCAAGGACCTGATGAACATATTTCCACACCACGGATTCTAATCTCGGAGGTTAGTGAATTACTTTATACTACTCTAACCCTTGTGTGTAAACAATTTGTCCAGACTATATGCAATGGGGAGTTCTTCCGCAAGGAACCAGATGAGACTTTATCATTCTTCGATTATTTAGCTGAGAGTGCCTAGTAATGGAACACACGTTATGAAGGGCATCGTTAGCAGCACAACTTCTCCAAGCGACCAGTGGTGGATGCAGATACGAGGTCAAAGAGGAAACTAGCTTATAGGCTCTTGTTGCTGCATTTTTTTAGAAATTGGAAGTTATGGAATCAGAAAAAGCGAAAGATTAGGATTTCTCTATCTATGAGACCTTAGACCACAAACCTCAAGACTGTCAATTCCTACTAGTATGACAAGAGAGTAGATCTGATCGGGTGCCATTGGAAAATTGGGTTAACAAAACACAGAATTGGCCATTCTCAAACACTTATAACCTAGGATAGAGGAATCATCTGAACCTCTCATGGAGGAATGATAAGCCCAGTCCATCATCCTCGTGATATCAGCAAGTTCCTCAACCTTACGCACCACCTCCGCAATCAACATATCACCTAGTTGTAGCTCCTCAACCCCAGTATCAACCTCAACAGATTTCTCAAAGCTACGCACCACTGGGATTCCAACCAACTCTAGATTTTATTCCAGCAAAGAAATCTCCTGATGATAGCATGACACAGATGGCAAACATGCTCCAGCAATTCATGCAGCTTCATGTTTCGACCATCGGAGAATTGAGAGATGTCGTGAATAAGATGAGTACACAACTGAATACACTGGAAAAAGGGCAATTTCCAACACAGCCTCAACCTAATCCCCATGTATATAGATAGCAACAACAACCAGTGCACAATGTTTCAGGGGATGCTTTTGAGTCAGCTAAGGCAGTCATTACCTTGCAAAGCGGAAAAGAAGTTGCCTGTCCTGAAATGCCCACTGATCAACAAACAGTTGTTCCAGCACCTGAAGTGACAACTGAGACAGTTGTGCGAAAAGAACAATCAGATGAAGCCAGCTAAAGTTTAACAAAGTCAAATAATAAGGAGGATGAGTCGGTTAGGGAGTATTAACCTATGCTACCGTATCCTCAGTGATTGACATTTGGTCAAAAGAATACATATCACACTGAGATCCAAGAAATATTCAAACGGGTGAAGATCAATATTCCACTTCTAGAGGCCATACAACAAATCCTAGCATATGCAAAATTCCTGAAAGACCTATGCACGGTAAAAGGGAAATTGAACGTGAAGAAAAAAACTTTCTTGAATGAGTAGGTTAGCACGTTGATACTAAGTCAGACTCCACAGAAACTTAGAGACCTTGGTTCTCCCACTATTTCGATCATGATTGGTGAATCTCGTATCGGGAGAGCTCTACTTGATTTAGGGAGTAGTGTGAACATGCTCCTGTTTTTGATATATGAACAGTTGGGTTTACGTAAACTGAAGAAGACTACTATGATTCTATAGTTAGTAGAAAGATCTGTAAAAGCTCCACAAGGCATTGTTGAGGATGTATTGATTCAGGTCGACAAATTTTACTACCTAGTGGACTTCATTGTTCTGGACATGCAGCAGCCTATGTCCACCATATATCAGGTCCCTGTTATTCTTGGCCGACCGTTCCTTGCTACTTCTAATGCCTTGATTAATTGTCAAAGCACAGTACTCAAGCTTACGTTCGGAAATATGACACTGGAGATGAACGTGTTTAATAAGACATCGACTAGGTGTGATGATTTAGAAGTACATGCATTAGATGTGGTGGATGACTTGGATACGCTGGAGCTATTTTCAGAATTTGGTCCTGATGGTGCATTTGAGAATAAAGCTCTCGAACAACTTGAGGTAATTGATGAAAAAATTCCTTAGATTAGCACGTTACTTGAATCAGAGGGGCAGTCCACAAAGATAGATGCAATACCGATTCGTGATGTGTGATGGAGACCAACGGAGTTAACCATGTTAGACATCATCTTCCCTATCACCGACATGTCATGCGACCCTCGGGTTGATGATACCGTGAACTTCTTTTCCACCAAACAAACAACAATGTAGGATAAGCAACAATTCTTTTCAGAAGTCAAGATCATATTTGAGAAGACGAGTTGTCCTAACCGAAAAGCATGGTTCACAAAATTGGTTGATGCACACTGGGCTCACCGAACTGCAATCAAGAAAATTTCAGGGATGACTTCATACAAGTTGATTTATGGTAAGGCATATTATGTACCTTTTAAAATTCAGCATTTTGTATTTTGGATCATGAAACATATTGACTTTTTACTTGATAATGCCATAGGGTTGAGAAAGTTGCAAATGTGTGCGCTTACAGAATCCAAAGGGAAATTCTATAACATAGACCACTTAAAGAAGAAGCAGATGAAGGTGCTGCATAATTTCAAGGATAATTAACCCTTCACAAATCAACAAGACCCTCTCTGCAACTCTAGATACCGTCTGTTTCCTTGGAAACCAAGATCCTGATGTGGCTCGTATATCATTGAACATGCTTATTCCCATGGCACAATAGAACTGGTGGATCCAACAAATAATAACAGCGTCATGGTCAAGGAGTAGCAGCTCAAGCTTCCCACGATCCCATTCGATCCCAATGAAGAGGTTTTGCTTCTACAAGACCCTAGGGGAGTCCTTTGACCTTTCTATTTTACTATTTTTATTTTTCCTTTTTCTTTTTTTCGTTTTATTTTTTTTATTTGCATCTTTATTGTCTTTTTCTATCACATTAGTTGGTAGTGATGTTATCTAAGTTGTACAGCCGTGCATAGTTTTTCTATTTTTCCTATGCTTTCACATTGAGGACAATGTTCCACTTCAGTTGGGGAGGGGGTGAGCATTTGCATGTGACACTGTGCACGTATACTTGTTGGGTTTTATATATTAATTTTTTAAAAAAATTAAAAAAAAATAAAAATAAGAAAAAAAACAAGAAATAAAGAAAGAGCATTGAGGATAAATGAATATGCCATGATTAACATTGACTTATACCCTTCACATACTTGCATATAACCTAAAAATTACACACTTGAGTCATTTATGTGTAGTTTCTCTTTATATGACCCTGTAACTCCATGAAAATTTGATTGGTAGTACACTCGTGTTAATCTAGCTATATAAAATCTTGTATTTACATGGTGTCTCATGAGGCTGAATAGACACATTTACGTGATTTATTGCACTTAGGGTTCCTTGTGAGCACTGAGAGAACACCCGTGGTGACTATGATACCTTGTGAGATATCCTTGAGCTATTTATCATCCTTTTGAGTGTTAACATCAAATCAGAGTTCATGAAACTCGATTCTCTTTTCTTCTGGATGATTCTTTGTACACTAGTCTCTGTTTTTGATTTGCTAGCCTAAAGGTGACATCTAGTGGGGAGATAGAAATCTAGGTCTTGTAGCCTGCTCAAGATGTGAAGGCTGAGCTACCCTTAGAAATAGACTTAGTTTGTGGACCACTGTTCGAGCTTAATTCCCATTGATGGTATAAAGACAACAAAAGAAGTGTAATGATTGTCCTAATTGACCAAGAAAAGACAAAAATTGAAGAATGAGAAAAAGAAAGAATGAGAAATAGGAATGCATATGAATGAAGTGAAAGGTTAATACCTGCTCCACATAAATACCACAAAAAGTCGAGGACACGACACATGTTCTCCATGTATGAAGATTCTTCAACCGTTTAATGCCTCAAATGTATTCACGTCAAGTTGGTGAATAAGTTGATCTAGGGTGGTCTCGGTTGGATATGGCGAGTAGGTGAGAAGATGCTAGGGTGAAGGACCCGACACCTCATAGATAGGCTGGATCTTTTTAGACTAGTCCACTCCATATACTTAGTGTTTGTTCCTTTCAATATGTGGGATGTTTGATCGTGACATTCCTCCGTACATATGACGAGTGAACCCATTCTTTTGAGTGTTTTTGAGGGCATACTAGTTATGTCGAGTCAAAACGACCATTTTGTAGGTGTCCATTGGTATCCTAGATGTAATGAGTCACACACACCTCAAGATTTTACCTGCTTATACTCAAACTTATATGACTGCATTAATGCTGAATTGTAGTGCTGGTTAACTTCATATGAGTATATTTTTCTTAAATACTATATAATGATGAACTTTGCATGAGTGACGTGCTTCAGAGTTGTGTGCATTGAATATGATAGAACTTGTGTGAAATTTAGTTATATTCTTGTATGTGAAATGGTATGAGTGTGTTGCATGGACATTAATTTCATGCTTACTAGAGTTAGTAATTGTGGATACCGCTTTGAAATTCTTTCATGTTATTTGCTAGGGACTAGCAAAACATTAGTTGGAGGGGTGTGATTACACGCTTAAACTACGTAATTAGGCGTTTTAATTCGTGCATTAGGGTTTATGTTTTTAATTAAATGCCTAATTACTCTCAATACTTTAACAAGGTGTCCTATTTATAATATTTGGATTTTATTGAGCAATATATAAAATTTTGGCATTTTTTTTTGCAGGAAAATTTTTGAGAGCTAAAACTGATATCAGTTTGTAATTCGTGCATAACTTTTCTGTCCGAGCTCCGATCGAGATCATTTAAAATTTTAATAAAAGATAAGAAGATTATCTACAACGTTGGTGTTTTGAGTTTCAAGATAAACAAGCTCTACGAGAGTCAAAATTGGCCTCGTTTGTGGAGAGAAAAATGAGAAAAAAAAAAGAAAAAGAAAAAAAATAATAAAAATGTAAACCTGATGTGACCTGCTCATGCAGTTGGGTCGTGTGACCTTGTGTGCAGGTAGGTCTTCCTCTCCCTCCCCTTATATTTTCTTTTTTCTCACACAGCTCTCGCGAACCCCTTCCTTCTCCCACTTTCTCATTCTCTCGGTCTCAACTGTCTTCTCCCTCTCCACTCCCTCTCTACTTGTCTCCCCTAACTCTCCCTTTCCTTATTCTTTTCTCCCCTCCCCTTCTCTCCCTATTCCTCCAACTCTCTCTCTATCTGTTGCAACTTTAGCCACCTTTTGATTTTCCTTTGCTGCTACTGCTCAACCTCCTTCACGACTGCTCCAGAACACATCTGCTACTGCTTCATGTCCCGAAGCTCCTGCAGCTTCTCCCACAACACCAACCATCCAAGCTTCCTATAGCTGCTACTCCGAGAACCTGCTGCTAAATCCCAAAGCCCCTCCTTCCTCTAGCCAGCTGTTCCTATTGCTACACAACCACCAACCAGCCACCAAAGCCACCTGCAGTACAGCCACCACGGACACCAGCTGCAGCACTGCTGCCTTTAGCCACCCTCACCCATGACTCTTTCTCTCTCTCTCTCTCTCTCTCTCTCTCTCTCCTTTTCTTTTTTTATTGTTAGTTGAATATTTTTTATTTTTTATTTAGGTTTATTTGAAAGTTTTAGATTTTGAATATTGTTTAGGGGATGTTATTATTTTTGAGTTATTTAATTAATTAAGTAGGGTCCGGTTTGGTTCTAAAGAAAAAAAAAGAATAAAATACAAAAAGAAAAAGAATTGTTATTTTTAAGAAATTAAATTTGTTGTCCTTTTTTAAAATTTAATCTTTATTGAAGCTCGATTTTGTTCAGGGTTAGCCTTATTAAAGTTTTCATTTTTATTGTGTTCAGTTATTATTTAGGTTGTTAAAGTGTTACACTTTTGTTAAGTTTGTGTTTGCGTTTAAGTTTGGTATTGATTCAAGTTCTTAATTTTTTTAAAGATTTGGTTTTTATCGTCCGCGTATGTGTTTGATAGAGTTTCCATTATTATGTGTTTTAATTACGTGTTAAAGTTACTGTCTTTAGTTTCTATTCCAAAGTTTAATGCATGTTTCGATGTGTGCCTGATTAGACGTAGGGTTTTCGTTCTTACTATTTAATTCAGTGCATGCTAGGATTAGGGTTTAAATTCGGTGTTTGTTTAATTTTTCAAAAGAAATCTCAAACATTCCTGAATATCCCGAATTTGAACTGAGTTTAGTAACCTTTTATTTTTGATTGGAAAAACGTAAAATTTGAAATTAAACCACATTTCTTGAGGAGACGACCTGGCCTTTGGGTTGAATATTACACGATAAAACTCCTATACTTGGGATAACTTCCAAGTTGTTCATTTTTCGAATGAGTCAAAGTTGAAAGTTTTTCTACACACACTGCACAGGTTATAAGACTTAGAAAGACTAGCTTAGATTATTTCTGGTTGATATACACTTTAGTTGTTTGGGACTATAATGAACCATATCCTAATGGCTTAGGAAAAAAAGAAAGAGAAAGAAAAGGCTTGAAGCAGATGAAAACAAAAAACAAGTCAGGGTTCAGTTGCAAAAAAAAAAGAAGAAAAAAAAAAGAAAAGAAAAAAAAAGAAATAAAAATAGGGAAATGATTGTGTGTTGGAAAGGGCTACCAACTATTGAGGTCCTAACTAAATAAAAATGTGAGTACCTTTTAAAATGTAGTAGTGTGAAAGCCACCATTGTACATTTATGCTTTGGAAATGGCTACCTGCTATCGGGGTCCTAACTAAATAAAAGAGTGGGTGCCTTTTAAAGTGTAATAGTATGAAAGCCGCCAATACAATGGTTTTGAATTAGATTAAGACCGTGCGGTTGCCTCAAATTAATTGTTGTGTTTGAAACCATTAATGTCAGTTGGTGCTTAATCTTGGAATTTTGACCTTCTCTCATGCACGCGAGCTTCTTACAGTCCACACCTTGGTTGCCTTACTAGATGGTGTATAATTCTCTTAGTTGATGCTTAACTTGGATTTTTAGTTGCTACTCTCCTGGTCTGATTGTGTTCACGTTATTTGTTAGGGACTAGCAAAACATTAGTTAGGGGGGGGGGTGTGATTACGCATCAAAGTTACGTACTTAGGCATTTAAAACTGTTAATTAAATATTATAATTTTACTTCAATGCCTAATTATGTCCATTATTTTAATCAGTAAGGTTATTTGATAATTTTTAGATAATTATCTTATTTTTGTTGAAAATTTATGAACACTTGTGTTTTATTATTGTAGGATAATTTTTGGATGTTAAAGCTAAAATTAAAGTATACGGGGGTTGTGCGTGAGATATAAAGGCCATGGAGTACGTGAGGTTTGGAGAGGTTATGCATTTCTTGTGGAGCTTCCACGCGTGAAGAAATAAAGGATGTTGGAGCCATGAAGAATCTATGTATGTGGATGTAAGAAAATTGAAGTCATGCAAAAGTTCATTTGGGTCATATTTGAAGAAGCTGGTTCATGGTTTGCCAACAGAGGAGAAGTCGTGCATGAGAAGGACTATTTGGACATCCATGCATGCACAAGAAAGGAAGTGACCACATGAACTTTGAGGAGAAGCAAAGAAGAGGGGCCGTGAGGAGAGATTAAAGAATATCAAGAGGAGCTGTGTGCGTGGACTTGTGTGACAAGACCTGCTCAATCAATGCCTATGCGTCAAAGGCAATACGCTGGCTTGAGTGTTGCTTGGACTTTTGGGGCAAAGGACCATGATAGGCATGTGTTGGAATTGGTGTATTCCTAAGAGGAGGGGGTGAATTGGAATTTTAAGCTTCTTCCTAGGTTAAATCAGATATCAGTAATACATAACCTAGGGTCTGTCTATACAATCCCAAATGCGCAGATAAATATAATGTATGAAAATTAAATCATGCGCAACATTCACTATCTATTGAAAATAACATACATCTGCAGTAAATAGATTGCGGAAATATAAAGTGCACACACGATATGTTATCGGGATTCGGCTAATACTGCTTACGTCCCCGCCTCAGCTCACAAGCCTAAGGATTCCACTAATGCTCACTTAACTGGTGGAGCCGCATCGGTTACAATTAGGTCAAATTACCAGGGCTGACCTCAACCTTTACACACTCTCCTTACGGAGCAGAGAAGGCCCTATCAACTGATCCTTGCGGGCTAGATCAACATGCCCTTTAGGCCACGCATGGAATACAAGAATGAATATAAAAATTGCATACAAATAATGATGCTTCTAATACAAGCAGATTTTTATAGATACACACAAGTAATAACCAATGCACTTCAATATGATAGGAAATATAAGTTTAGTGAAGATATATGAGACAACTCTCAATATAATGTCAATATGCAACCAAAGTGTGAGAGTGAGTTTAGCAAAGTTTCTTTGAAACAATATATATATATATATATATATATATATATGTATGTATGTATGTATATCAACCACAAATAAGGTTTCAAAGAGTTTTAAGAGCATAATCAAATATCTTAAAAAGGATTTCCAAAAGTTTAAGCACAAGAGATATTTAGCAAACAAGCTTGTCAAAAATATTTTCTACAAAACACAAGACAAGCTCAAGAGTCTTGCAATAAAGATGCAAAGACTCACAAGCTTAAGAAGATTTCCCTAAAAATGAATTTATGAATTAAATCACCAGGGAAGACCTTTTGGTTTACTCTCACAAAAATCAACAATCGATTTATGCATTTGAGAGTATAGGCACGTATAAACAATATGGGGTATCTAACAATACTCCCACTTAAGATGTTTTAGCATAGGAATGAGAATGGGTGGAGTATATGGGCTTGTATGGAAATGAAAGGTACAAGAAATTTCAAAGAAATTTTTAGCTAATGATTTTCCTAATCCATGCTCAATCTTTCCAAATAAAGGAGTATATATAGACATCCGAAAAATTATAACCATTTGGACACAAAGGGAATTATTAAAAATGTTTAATCAATTTTTAACCTCAATTACCCTTAATTACCCATGGTAAAAATATGGCAACCCGAGAGTTTCGGTCGCCTGGTCCTTAGGGCTAGTCGACCGAACAGACATAGTCAGAAAAGTTCACTTTTTGACTTCAGGTGCCCGAGAGAAGATTCGGGTGGCTAAACCAAGGCGATTTTCTAAACGCTCGAGGTTCGGTCGCCGGTTCATAGTTCGGTCTACCGAACTTTATGATTCGGTTGCCTGGGGTAAAATTGAACTAAGTATTTGGGCGCCCGGGGATGGTAGAAAGTATCAGCCTTTACGTTCTGTCGACCGAGAACTGTATGTTCAGTTTTGGTTCGGTCGCTCAGGCCTTAGTCAACATGTTGACTTTCTACCAATTCAGTCAACTGTGGTGCTTTCAACGCGCTAGGTTTAGTTGCCCAAAGACCTTTCAAACTTAAACCTAGGTCCTGTTTTTTAGCATAAGTTACCCCTGTTTGCATACTTATAATTTATAAGATAGAGGGGATTTTTCCAAGTGATGTGCAGGGACCTAGAGTCATTCTAAGGTCGAGGATTTTTAATTTAGCCTAAAAAATCTGACATTTTCCATGGTTATTGATTCTCCTATGGTCATTTTAGCTTATAGTCTTACCATGCATGCAGCGCATTAATTTTTATAGACCAAGGATTATTACAGACCCAAATAAAAATAGAATGAAATACAATACAACCTGAAATAAACTAGAAACTTCATGCTCTGCTCTTTTACAATTTCATGGATTGTGCTGAATGGTGTGCGCATTCAAATACTTTTCAACTTCTATTTCTCATCTGTTATCCATTCTTAGAAAAATAAACTTGTTTATACACTTACAACACAGATGAGATATTGTGGTTTGTCATAATCAAAATAAGTATTGGACTAAAAAAGTCAACAGCGTGCGTGAGTGTGAGCATGCATGGGCCATGTGTGCATGCTTATAGGCGTGTGTATGTGAAATAGCCCGAGGAATTAATCAAGGCCTCGTTGACGAACACAGGGGATTCGTCGACAAGGATACATGAGGACCTCATCGACGAAGACACGTCTGGTCGACGAGGAGATAACAAGAGAGGGTTTAAGGCAGATTGAAACTCATCGACGAGGGTGCAAGTTCGTCGATGAATTTTCTACAAGAATCGTTGATGGGATGACGTGTCTCGTCAACGAAGACGACCCTATAAATAGTTGAAACTCAGATTTTTCAGCAGTAAATCTCGCGAGAAACTCTCTTTCTCTTGCCAGATTGAAGATTTGAGGTCACTGTTGGCCCAAAAAGGTTTTTCAATTTGTTTTTGTGATAACAAACAAAGGACTATTTAACTTGGAAAGGTTGAGTTTTGTGTTTCAGGAAATATGGATCAAGTGTGGTTTAAGCAAAGTTCAAGTATAGCTCAAGTATGGTTCAAGAGAAGATCAAGTATAAATCAAGTATGGTACAACTACTCAAATGATTCAAAGAGAATCTAATATATTTGAAGCTCAAAGCAAATTTTTCAAAGAACCTCAAAAGCAAAGCATAAGAGAGAAATCAAGCATGTCTTATGAAGGCTTAGGAAATATATTTGTAAGTATTTCAAAAGTTAAAATATCATTTTGAAATATATTTTGAAGCTTTTTCAAGAGATTATAAATATTTAAGGACCTATTTAAGTATATTGAATTAAGATTTATAAAGATCATAAGAGAGCAAATCAATTTTAAAGAAAGATATTTTATAAAACAGGTTTTTGATAGCTCAGATGACTGAACTTTTCAGTTTAGATGACTGAAGTGAAGACTTCAGATGACTGAACTTTAAGTTCAAACATTTGAAGAATTACTTCAGACGTCTGCAGATTAAGTGCAGACGTATGAAGATTTTATGGAACATGACAGAAACAGGCAGTAGCAGTTCACACGTCTGAACTCGCGACTTCAAACATTTGAACTTGGAACCTCAGACGTCTGAACTCTGACTTTAGACATCTGACCCTGTATCTATTTCTATTTTTTAAGGGTTTTAGGAACTTCAGACGTCTGACCTTGAATCCTCATACATCTGAACACTATTCAACGGGCAAAAATTTTAAAACTCTTATTTTTTAAATTATAGCCGTTTGAACCCCAAATTTTCTAAAAACTTGAGAAATTTTTTAAGGAAACTTTTGCAACAAGGAAACATGCTTGGAAGCCTATAAATACATGGTTCTTGTTAATTAAAAATTTATCCCAAGCATTAAAAATCTCTCAAAGCTCTCTTGCTCTAAAAATCTTTTTTGATCAATCTCTTGCAAAGCTGAAAGTACTGTTGTTATGATATTCTTGCTCATCAAATCCTGAAGAATTACTGATTTCTCATCTGGAGAAAAGGAATTTGGTGAAATCTTTGAAAATCTTCAAAAGTTTATTTCATTCTTGATATTTTATCTTTTGAAGTACATAGTTTTGATTTGTACTATTCTGCTCTTTGTGTAAGCCTCTTTTATACATCATTTTTTGATATCTCTCTTGTAGATTTTGGATGATTCCAGGCAGTTGGATCATTGACCAAACAAGGGCATATTGTTTGGAGAAGGCAGGCTCTAGCCTTGGCCAAGGAGTGGTTGTAAACAGGTGTTGTTCCACCCGGTAACGGAACTGCTATAGTGGAACCCTTCGGTGTTTTGCCAAGGGCGAGGACGTAGGCTGTGTTGAAGCCAAACCTCGTAAAAAATCTTGTGTCTTCCTCTCTTCTCTACTTTATATTCTATACTTGTTATTTTTGTATGATTTAAAAAGTGCAGGTTGCAGGTTTTAAAGAAAGAAAGAAACAAAGACTCTTGATATTTAGAAAGTACGTTTTGATTAACCATTTGCGAAAACCCAAAAGGGAGTACATTGGTTAATCTGCGGAACTCTTGATCAAGAGAAGTGCATACTAAGAGCTAACTCAAAGAAGGTTGCAAACATTTACAGGAAAACTATTAAACAACACTAATATTCTTGTTTGAGTGATTGAATTACTTTTGTTTCATTGATTGGTTTGTTAATTTAAATTTCTATATTTTAAAGTGTGAGTATCATTTATCAATTGTGTTTTTCCTTAGTATCATAAGCAAAAGTTTTTAAAACATTAAAATTAAAAAGAATCCAATTCACCCCCCTCTTAGGAAGCTATTCCTAATTTTAGTCACCACGACGCTCTTGGTGAAGTTCTCTCCAAGTTTTCCGGAACTGATCATTGGTGGAGATGGTTTGAAATTCATCCCAATTTCAGGGTAAGATATTTTATCCAGTTTATACCTTTTCCACAGCTATAGGAAATGTAGTATGCAATGAAATACTGATATTTTGTTCTGGGGAATGATGTTTTCAAGATGTTGAACAGGGAACCCTGCGGGTATAGGGCCAGAGTACAGTATGGGATTTTCCAAAATTTAGGTAAGGGAAATATGCTATGTTAGAAATTTTTTTATATATTTCAAAAGATTATGAATGTGTATTTATAAGCATGCAGATTAGATTATTTTTCCACAGTATTATGAATATTAGTGTACAGCAGAAATTACAAAAATTGAGCATGAGATTTTTAGTATTTAAATGTGTGGCATGAGTTTATTAAAATATGGTATGTTGATCATGTAACATTACATATATTCAGATATACAGATGAATAGCATAAATGAGATTGATAATATTTCCCATAAAAACATGATTTCTAGACCATAACACTTGGACAAATTATTCAGAAAGATTATGCTGTTATAGCATCAAGATGCTATAATTAGATTATTTAGAGATTACAGATATTATACACAAAGTATACTGATATTTTATACAGATATTACAGATAGTACATACAAAAATTACATATGATACAGACATATATTTTATTTATATATATTTTAGTCAGATATCTCCGATATTACAGCTCAGAATGATAATGTTATGGTTGATTTTGAAATCATGTTAAAAGCAGTAAGATAAACATATATTTATATATATATATATATATATATATATATATATATATATACACACAATATTACACAGTTTCAGACCCCTGTGGATATTACAGATAGAGATATACAGTAGAGTGTGGTAGAGTTTCTATTTCAGACACGTGCAACCACATGACTTAGATAGTATGTGGATTCCGTCTAACCGTGCGAGGAGAGATTGCAGTCTCCCCAGCATGCTGGGTTGAGGTAGTCGATTAGACGACGATAGAGGTTAGAGATAGCCCAGAGTGATTGTAGTGGGCTAGATTTTCACAGATTGGCGAATGTTAGAGATTCAGATTGACTTGCCTGGTAGGCCAACCAGAGTAAGTCCAGCCTACAGGCCGCATAAGCCTATCATGAGGGGATATATCATGATGTATAGATCTCAGGGTATAGCAGAAGTTCCTATGTACAAATATATCACACAACAACAATTTATACTATTATATTAGCAGTACCTTCAGATAGCAAACTCAGATATACAACTAGCACTCAAATATACAACTATGTTTGAAATTATATTCCATATATTCTATACAACTTATCAGCTTACTCAGATTATAGTATTAGTATTATTTTAGTATTTCAAATATGTAACTCAGCCGCCACACACTAGTAATAGCATATTTTCTATTACTGAGTGTCGACTCATCCTAGTGACTTTCTATTTTTCAGGAGAACCAGCTAGGCAAGCAGATCAGGCTCGCAGGTAGAGGTTGTTTTGAGCTGCTCTTGCTGGAAGGGTAGGTGTTTATAAGATCCCAATGTTTTGGGATAGTTTTCAAATTATAGTGACATCGCCGGGTATTTTGTGTTGTAAATAAATTTCGGAGCATGGTAGTTTTCAGGTATTGTATATAGTAGCTCCCATTTTTTATATACCGTTACTTAGATATGTATGGTGCCTAGAGTTTCTTTAGTGCTCCTCTGAGCTTGAGAAATTATCCATAGTATTACAGATAGTGAATACTTGTGTATAT
Organism: Malania oleifera; assembly: GCF_029873635.1. Taxonomy (NCBI): domain Eukaryota; kingdom Viridiplantae; phylum Streptophyta; class Magnoliopsida; order Santalales; family Ximeniaceae; genus Malania; species Malania oleifera. Next base: position 69,282,881 of record NC_080423.1, read on the forward strand.
GAATATATAAAAAAATATATATTAAAGAAATAGCAAGTCATTACAGTTTGGTATCAGAGCTTAGGTTGTCAGGTTCTGTAGACTCTAGAATGCGGCAGATACAATACAAGAATATAGGAAAAGAATTTGAGGTTTGTTATGTGGTCTGAACGCAGGATTTTTGTGGTGGTTTTTGTGTTTTTCGTAGGTTGACAATTTCAAGAAAATTATAGTAAACTATCGATGAGTCGTGTGTTTGGGTCGCACGATTGGATTTTGGGGTAAGAATAAGGGGTTGCTAATAGAGAAACTGAAATTTTAGTTGAATAGGATAAGTTAGATCTATGCGGGAAATAGGATTTTGAAATAACATTCTTTGTATTTTTAGGATGGATCCAAGTAGCAGTGGCACCGATGTTGGAGGTGACAGACCAGGACCCTCCAATATGGGAGGTTGAGATACAAATGTCGTTTTACGCAGCGTCACCCAGCAGGTGATGGCTGAGATGGCCAGGAGTGAAGGAGAGCGTGGCTGCACGATTAAGCAATTTACGAGGATGAAGCCTCCTTCTTTTGCTGGAGGACCTGACTCGATAGTAGCTAAGAATTGGGTACAGAATGTTGAGGATATTTTAGTAGTACTGGCATGTACAGACGAGCAGAAAGTGGCATTTGCGTCATTTAAATTGATAGGAGAAGCAAAGCGCTGGTGGAGATCAACGTGGATGATTGAAGAGAAAAGGTTAGATCCAGTGCCAGTGTCATGGAGTTGGTTCAAGGAATTATTCTTCGAGCAATATTTCCTTGCTATCGTTCAGAGCATAAAGGTAGCAGAATTTCTGCATCTGACTCAGGGTTGATGATAGTGACACAGTATGCTGCGCGATTTCTTGAGTTGTACCGTTTTGCCCCATATTTGGCACCAGACAAGGAGAAAAATGCAAGGAAGTTTGAATAAGGTCTAAAGTAGAGTTTATTGGAGCAAGTTATTGGCTTTCAGGCTCAGACGTTTGCAAAAGGTAGTGGGTAAAGCTGCTATTATTAAGAGTAGTATGCAGAGAGGTGCTACAGCTCAGGGTTAGAGGAAAAGATCTGTGCCTTAGGATTCAGTAGCCAGCTCTAGCCGAGGGCTGTGGAGATGGGATCAATATGGAGGCATTTAGGGATGGATGATGGGCTATGGTGGACCTCAAGGTGGACGGACTATTTCTAGCTGTCCAAGATGTGGCTGCAGACATCTAGGTGAATGCAAAATGGGTGAGGACATCTGCTACCGATGCGGGAGACTTGGACACCGATCTTGGTCATGTCAGGGATTTCCAACTCAGGCACCAGCTCCCAGACAATTTTGGGGTGGTTATCAGGCACCCCGTGGAGGACAGCAGAGAAATACAGCACTGACGAGAGTGTACGCGTTGACGCCAAGTGATGCCGACGCAGCTGGAGACGTAGTCACAGGTACCCTTACTACTTTCTCATATATAGCTATTATTTTATTTGATACAGGTGCCACCCCCTCTTTTATCTCATCAGTATATGCAAAATTAACGGGATGTGAGGCACAATTGTTGGATATTGGGTTAGCTGTAGCTACAGTGGTGGGATGTAGGAGGGTACTCAGGGACTTTCTAGTGATTATTCAAGGAAAGACATTTCCATCTCCTTTGGTGGTATTAGATATGTAGGGGTTTGACATAATTCTGGGTATGGATTGGTTCGCAGTCAATCATGCTAGTATTGACTGTCATTTGAAAGAAGTGATTTTCAGACCTCCAGGCGAGCGAGAATACACTTGGTTCACGGGTACGTTCTTCACCATAGCTTGTATTGACCATTCACGTGAGAAAACTGATTCAAGAATGCCTCCAGGGATTTATCGCCTACATTAAGGAATTTCCAAAAGAAGAATTGAAACAAGCTGATGTTCCTGTGGTTAGAGAATTTTCAGATGTATTTCCAAAGGAATTACCTAGTTTGCCACTAGACCATGAAGTTGAGTTTACTATGGATCTTCTACCAGGGTCAGTGCCAATATCAAAAGCTCCTTACCGAATGGCCCTAGCCGAGTTAAAAGAGTTAAAAGATCAATTGCAAGAATTGCTGGATAAGGGATTTATTAGGTCCATCGTGTCACCGTGGGGAGCACAATTTTATTTGTGAAAAAGAAAGATGGGACCATGAGGATGTATATAGATTACAGGGAAATAAATAAAATGAAAATTAAGAATAAATATCCTCTCCCTAGGATCGATGACTTGTTTGATCAGCTCTAGGGGACCCAAGTTTATTCTAAAATCGACCTACAGTTAGGTTATCATCAGGTGAGAGTGAGGGCAGAAGACGTCGTAAAGACGGCGTTTCGGATGAGATATGGGCATCACAAGTTCTTGGTGATGTCATTTGGGTTGACTAACGCACTAGCGGTATTCATGGATTTAATGAACCGAGTATTCCATTAGTATTTGGACCAATTTATGGTTGTATTCATTAATGATATACTGGTCTACTTGAGAAGTTTTGAGGAGCATGAGCATCATTTGAGGCTGGTATTGCAGACATTGAGAGAGAGGAAGTTGTATGCAAAATTTAAGAAATGTGAATTTTGGTTGAGGCAGGTTTTTTTTCTTGGCCATGTAATCTGTGAGACAGGTGTATATGTTGACCTGAGTAAAATAGAGGCAGTAATGAATTGGTTAAGGCTAGGAAATGTTCAAGAGGTTAGGAGTTTTCTGGGTTTAGCAGGTTATTATCGGCGTTTTGTGGATGGTTTCTCTAGTTTGTCAGGCCTATTGACACAACTCATGAGGAAAAATGTGAGGTTTGAATGGACTGATGACCATGAGTAGAGCTTTCGGGAGTTGAAACAGAGGTTAGTTACAGCCCCGGTGTTGACTATCCCATTGGGGAAGGACAAGTTTGTGATATATAGTGATGCGTCCCTAAAGGGACTCGGGTGTGTACTGATGTAGCATGGAAGGGTCATTGCATGTGCTTCTAGAAAGCTTAAAGAATATAAGAAAAAAACTATCTTGTGCATGATCTAGAGTTGGCCACGGTGGTGTATACTCTTAGAATCTGGAAGCATTATCTGTATGGTGGAAAATGCGAGATCTTCACGGATCACAAGAGCTTGAAATACTTCTTTACCCATAAAGAATTGAATATAAGGCAAAGAAGGTGGCTAGAACTTATTAAAGACTATAACTACACTTTTAGTTACTACCCAAGGAAAGCAAATGTGGTAGCAGATGCTCTAAACAAGAAATCAGTGGGACCAGCACAGGCAGCTATGGAGGTTCAACATCTGATCCTGATGGATTTGGAAATACTTGGCATAGAGTTATTAGAGGATAGTCCTCAGGCATTTGTTTCCAGCCTAGTTGTACAACCTACATTATACGAGAAAATTAAAGCAACTCAGGGAGATGATGCAGCTTGGTGGAGGTAATGGCAGGAGTGTGGGATGGTAAGGGAGAGGAGTTTAACATATCAGATGACGGAGCCCTGCGGTTCTATACTAGGCTACATGTTCCTGCAGATACTGAGATTAGGAGAACTGTATTGGAGGAGGCTTACATATCACTATACACAGTCCATCCCAACAGTACTAAAATGTATCGAGATCTGCGAGAGTACTTTTGGTGGAGTGCAATGAATAAGGAGATAGCCGAGTTTGTACAGCAGTGCTTGATGTGCCAGTAGGTTAAAGCTGAGCACTAGAGACCAACAGAACAATTGCAGCCACTCTTCATTCTAGAGTGGAAGTGGGACCACGTTTCCATGGATTTTGTTATGTAGATACCACCAGTGTGGCAGGGATTGAATGCAATTTAGGTAGTTGTTGATCGTCCAACGAAGACTGCCCATTTCATCCCTATTAAATTCGGTTATTCTATAGACAGACTGGTAGAAATATATGTTCAGGTGATAGTTCGCGTCCATGGTGTACTAGTATCCATAGTCTCAGATTGGGATCCTCGGTTCACTTCACGATTTTGGAAAAGTTTTCAAGAGGCTATGGGTACACAGTTAGCATTTAGCACAACTTTTCACCCCCAAATAGATGGTCAAACTGAGAGGACGATCCAGACATTAGAAGATATGCTTCGGGCATATGTGCTAGATTTTGGGGGCAGCTGGACTTAGGTTATGTCGTTGCTTGAATTTTCTTATAATAACAGCTATCAGGCTAGTATTGGTATGACACCCTATGAGGCATTGTCTAGTAGGAGGTGTCATTCACTTCTTTTCTGGGATGAGGTAGGCAAGAGGTGAGTTTTGGTTCTAGATATTGTTCAGCAGGCGTATGAAGAGGTCCAACTAATTAAAGAAAGAATCAGTACTGCACAGAGTCAGCAGAAAAGCTACACAAACACTCGCCATCGAGAATTAGAGTTTAACGTGGGAGACCAAGTATTCTTAAAGGTAGCTCCTCTCAGAGGAGTTATGAGATTTTGAAAGAAGGGCAAGTTGAACCCTAGATATATTGGTCCTTTCGAGATATTATAAAGAATAAAGTCAGTTGCCTATAGGCTAGCTCTACCGCTAGTTTTATCTAGAATACACGACGTGTTTCATGTTGCTATGTTGAGGAAATACATCTCAAATCCATCCCACATAATTACTTTTGCAGAAAATAGAGCTTAAAAATTCATTAGCTTATGAAGAAGCACCAGTACAAATATTGGACTGAAAAACACAAGAAATATGCACTAAAGAAATCCAGCTAGTAAAAGTTTTATGAAAGAATCATTCTATAGAGGAAGCTTCTTGGGAGCTCGAGGAGCAGATGAGACAGAAATACCCGTAGTTTTTTTAAGAGGTTTAGAGGTAATCGGGTAAAGTATAATAGCTAGATAGTGTTTCCTTTGCAGGTACATGTACTGAATAGATAAAAGTAGTCATTAGTTTTGTATGTGTAATCTCCCAAAATTTGGAATGTAACCACGGTATTCCTCCGCCATAAGTGAGGGTAAGTAATAAAATAAGTAGACCATTTTTCTTAGAGAATGATGTATGATTTAGATAGTAAATTTCGAGGACAAAATTTTATAAGGAGGGGAGAATGTAATAACTTGAGGAATTAATCAGGGCCTTGTTGACGAACACAGGGGATTCATTGACGAGGATGCATAAGGTCCTCGTTGACAAAGACAGGTCTCGTCGACGAGGAGATACCGAGAGAGGGTTTAAGGTAGATTGAAACTTGTCGACGAGGGTGCAGGTTCGTCGACAAACTTTCTACAAGACTCATCGACGAGATGACGTGTCTCGTCGATGAAGCCGACCCTATAAATAGTTGAAATTTGGATTTTTCAGCAGTAAATCTCGTGAGAAACTCTCTCTCTCTCTAAAATGTCTTCTCTCCTTCTATCTTTGATCCCGACTTAATTTCTCACCAGATTGAAGATCTGAGGCAACCGCGATGCTCCTCGCAAAGTTCTCTGCAAGTTTGCAGGAGCTGATCGTTGGTGGAGATGGTTTGAAATTCATCCCAATGTCAGGGTAAGGTATTTTTTGCAGTTTTTACCTTTCCCAATGTTATAGGAAATGTAGTATGCAATGAAATACTGATATTTTGTTATTGGGAATGATGTTTTCAAGATGTTGGACAAGGAACCCTGCAGGTATAGGGCCAGAGTACAGTAGGGGTTTTCTAGAGTTTAGGTAAGGGAAATATATTATGCTAGAAATTTTGTTAGATATTTCAGAAGATTATGAATGTGTATTTATAAGCATGCAGACTAGATTATTTTTCCAGAATATTATGAATATTATTTTACAGCAGAAATTACGAAAATTGAGCATGAGATTTTTTGTATTTAAATGCGTGGCATGAGTTTATTACAATATGGTATATTGATCATGTAACATTATAGATATTCAGATATACAGATGAATAGCAGAAATGAGAATGATAATATGTCCCAGAAAAACATGATTTTTAAACCATAACACTCAGACATATTATGCAGTTATAGCATCAAGATGCAATAATTAGATTATTTAGAGATTACAGATATTATATACAAAGCATACATATATTATACACAGATATTTTCTACAGATATTAAAGATAGTACAAACATAAATTACATATGATACTGACATATATTATATATATATTTTAGTCAGATATCTTAGATATTAGAGCTAAGATGATAGTGTTATGGTTGTTTTTGAAATCATGTTCAAAGTAGCAAGATAAACATATATTTATATATGCATACAGTATTACATAGTTTTGGACCCTTGTGGATATTACAGACAAAGATATACAGCAGAGCACGGTACCGTTGCTATTTCAGATACGTGTAGCCACATGACTTAGGTAGCATGTGGATTCCGTCTAACCATGCGAGGAGAGATTGCAGTTTCCCCAACTTGTTGGGTTGAGGTAGCCAGTTAGACGATGATAGAGGTTAGAGATGGCCCGGAGTGATTGTAGTGGGCTAGATTTACATAGATTGGAGGATGTTAGAGATTCAGATTGAGTTGCCTAGTAGGCCAACCAGAGTAAGTCCAGCCTACAGGTCGCACAATCCTATCATGAGGTGATATATCATGATATATAGATCCCAGGGTATAGCATAAGTTCCTATGTACAGATATATTACACAGCAACAGTTTATACTATTATATTAGCAGTACCTTCAGATAGTAAATTCAAATACACAGTTATGTTTTAAATTATATTCCATATATTCTGTAAAACTTATTAGCTTACTTAGATTGAAGTATCGATATTATTTTAGTATTTCAAATATGTAACTAAGTTGCCACATACTAGTAATAGCATATTTCCTCTTATTGAGCGTCGACTCATCCCAGTGACTTTCTATTTTTCTGGAGAACTAGTTAAACAAGCAGATCAGGCTCGCGGGTAGAGGTTGTTTTTAGTTGCCCTTACTGGAAGGGTAGGTGTTTATAAGATACCAATGTTTTGGGATAGTTTTCAGATTATAATGACGTCATTGGGTATTTTGTATTGTAAATAAATTTCAGAACATGCTAGTTTTCTGGTATTGTATATGGTAGCTCCCAATTTTTATATACCGTTGCTTAGATATGTATGGTGCCTAGAGTTTCTTTAGTACTCCTTTGAGCTTGAGAAATTATCAGTAGTATTACAAACAGAGAATATTTGTGTATATGAATATATAAAAATAATATTAAAAAAATAGCAGGTCGTTACAGTATGTGTGATGCAGTTGGTACTACACTGGAAGCAAAGGAAAAAAAAAAAAAACCATGCTTGAAGTGGAGCCGTGACAAGACCACGTGAGTTGCCCGGTCCATGTGCATGCGTGAAGATGAGCTGGGCAGCAGCAGCTGGCCGTAACGGGGGGCTCCTTTTGTGTGCTCCATTTTCTCTCATGGCCGTGCTTTCTTACGTTCTCTCACCTCATTTACTCTCTTTGCTTGAAATTTTAATCAGATGGATTTTTTATTTGTTTTTTATTGAAAGTCAATTTATGTTTCTTTTTATTTAACATATTTAAATTGTGTTAGTTTAGTCATTCTCACTCTCTCATCTCTCTTTTCTTTCTTGAAGATATTTTAAAGTTTCATTTTCTTGGAGTACTATTAATTTCCAAATTGGTTTTTTTTTCTTGCTTTAGAATAGTTGTTGAACTTTAATTTTGTTTGGATTATTCAATTTATTTTGTTTTTCTTTCTTTTATATAAAAATATTTGCAGGGATTTAAATATTGTCTTTGGGTAATTTTATTATTAAAGTCAATATTTTTCTTCAATAATCTTGTTAGATTTTAATTTTGCTTGATCTCAAGATAAAATCTAGTACATCTATGTCATTGGATTTTCATTATTGTTTAGCATAGTTGATTTTTATTTAATTGAATGATTGCAGGTTTATTTCTTTTGTCATTCTGGTATTGAATCTGGCATTTATTTAGTTATTTTATGTAAGTTAAATTTCTAGTTAGGGTTTAAGTTGTTCTCTTGCAAAAATCTCAAAAATCCTGGGAATTGAATCTGAACTGTATTCTGTAAAATTTCTTTTTTTATTTTTTTTTAGATTTACACAAAGTTTGGAATTAATCTGCATTCCCTAAGAAGAAGATTTAACCTTTGGGTTAAATATTACACGATAAAACTCTTATATTTGGGATAACCTTTGCTGCTCATTTTTTAAGTGAGTTAAGGAATCTTATTGAAAATTGTGAACTTGCTGGACATATTTTTGTGTGATCAAATATATATTAGTTATTTGATTAAAGTGTTGACTTGAAAATGCAGAAAAGCTTACAACTATGAAGTGAGAGGTAAATAATCTGAGATTAAGTAGCTATAAATTGATTTTCAAATTAAATCTTAAGTGTTGAAGTTAAGCAAGAGTTCTAGAGAATTTTTTTTAAAAGGAAAATATTATCTTTGCTGAAGATCTGATCTTAATATTGATTATATGATTGAGAAATAAGTTGAATCACAAAATTCATTTTTCTTGATTCCAGCTGAAAGTTATAATCTGCATAAGTGCTTAACTAAATGTGTTAATTCTTTATTGTAAATTTTGATTTAGCATTGATCTCTACATTCATATTTAAAACTCTCATTGATATAGTATAGCAACTTAATAAAAATATTGTTCGTGTTGGAAAGGGTTAAAGAAAATAAGATCTCCGTAAATAAATTTTTAAATAACCCAATTCATCTTCCTCTTAGAATGCATCCTAATTTCAAAGGAGTTATTCATTATTAGTATTTCTCAAGATTTATCCTCGTGTGTAGCATGGTTAGTCAACCCATCCCAAGGCTGCCGAGCACTGTTGAGATACAAACTTCTAAGACACTTAATAATTCTCCTTCATACCAGGTAAAGATGTCTCGGTTCAAGTTGAGAAAAGAGCTAGCTTCTTTCCACTACACGTGTAACCATGCTCCGTAGTTGAACCTCATGTGCACCCACCAAAAAAATAAATAAAAAAAAAAATTTTAACATATATATAAAATACATTCTATTGTGATCAATTTGCAAATATATATGGAATGAGTAAATTACTTGAAAGTTCACATAGAGGTGGATCCAATATTCACAAAGGTGGACTCCACACTCGATTTTAGGCCCATTACCTAAGATACTGTTAAAACACATAGTTATAAGATAATGTTTCTCATTTTATATTGGAGGTTCAAGTTTGAAATATTTAGAGATATGAATTGATAGGAGAGGAGTTGCAATTCAAGTGCATGTATAAAGGTTACTGTGAGGTCAGTGAATCAAAATGAACAATATCTTATTGAAATTTGGCAAAGACTATTAAAGTTGATCAAATCATGGTTTCACATTAAACATGCACTACGAAGATATTGGGTTTATAAAAGTTGATTTAGATTTCAACAATATAAAACTCCTTTTATAAGATAAAATCGTGAGATAAGTGAATCAAAGCAAATAATACCTTGTCAAAATTAGATTAAGACTTATGCTAGACCTCTAATTGAGAAAATAGTTAAATGCATATAATCGGTTCTATTGTGATTTTAGGTACACATGAAAGGAATATAATACCACTATTAATTCAACCATTTTGGGATTTTAAGATCAACGAAAATTGTTTGATTCCTCCCTACTTACATGAATATCGTATAAGAAAGTGTAGAACTCTATCATTTGGTTGAATTCCTTGCCTCTAACCTAACCTATCCTACAAAAGATACATCCCAAAAAATGGTGTTGTTGTAAAAGTGCATTACTTTTGCCACTCTGACTTCCTTTTGGCAAGCTAAATCATAAAGATTCAAATAAAGCTCCTGTAAAGATGATTTAGCTGCCCAATTATCTAGCTAAAATTTGGTTTTGCTTCCAATTCTGTTTGTTATCGTGATGCGATCCCATATTGTTGATTTCAATCTGATAAACTTTTTCCACAAACTCCAACCTAGGCTGCCTATAGGCATTGCTGAAAACTATTACTCACCAAAGCAATACCTGTATTTGATACGAATAACTGATTTCCATAGTGCCCTCTTTTCCTTGCAAAATCTCTATAACCATTTCACCATTAAGGCTTTATTCATAAACTCCCACCTTTTATAATTACTCCCCCCTAAATTTTTAGTTGAGGAACCATATTCCAATTCACAAGAAGGTACTTTGTTGAGCCTCTCCATAAAAAATTCCTTTGCAACTTTTCCAACTCATGAATTATTATTATTATTATTATTATTTGCATAGGCAAAATAGACATGAAATAAATAGGTTGGTTGGAAAGAACTGAGTTAATAAAAGTCATCCTACCTGCCATTGAGTGGAATTTTGCTTTCCAAGTTGCTAGCTTGTGCTCCATTTTCTCCATAATAGGATTCCAAATAGTCGAAGAACTTGTTTTTACCCCAACAGAAGGCCTAAGTATGAAGTGGGAAAAGAGACCAATCTACAGTTGAGAAGTTTAGCAATATCATCAGCCCTATCCTATTCTCCAAACGGGAAAATGAGGCTCTTGGGTAGGTTGACTTTTAAGCCCACAATCACTTCAAAACATAGAAGAATGACTTGTAAATTCATAAATTCTAACAGACAATTTCTACAAAAAATTAGAGTGTCATCCGCAAATAAAAGATGAGATAAAGAAATAGAATTTCAATGGTTAGGTATATGTACTCCCCTTAGTAGGTTGCAGGCACTCGCCTAAATAATACATTTATTATTATTATTATTATTATTATTATTATTATTATTATTATTATTATACAACAAAGAATAAAAAAGATGATACCAAAAGAAAATACAAAAAAAAAAGGGACCCAGAATACAACAAAAAATACAAAATACAGGGAAATACAAGGGCATATAGTGATATGAAGCAAAATATAGGAAAAAGACAATGATATAAAGACACAGGGGAATATGTAGGAATATTCGAATGGTCCTATTGGCACCTACGTACACACATGCACAAAGAGAAAATTTTAAAGAAAAATCATGTAATAAAAGATAGGAGATTTATTTCTTAGAATTGATTGATTTGCAATAAAATGAATGATTTTTTTTTTCTTCTCAAAATTGAATGATTTGCAATAGAGAAAGTTAATTTGTTCCCAAATCCAATTGCTTGACTAGACACCTATATGGAAGGAAATTGGCAAAGGAAATCTAGTTTCAATGAGCCTTGGGATGGGAGTTTTCTATAGGAAGGAAAACACACGCATGGGAAGGTAGGTAATAAGGAAAGTGGCAATAGGGAAAGGGTTTATTTATGGCATATGATGGGTTGATTTGGTTTTAATGCTTGCCATGACCCTAACCAATAGGGGCCTCCACAAGAAGAGAAGCGGGAACCCACAATATAAGAGAGGAAAGGACAAGGCAATTGTGGGACACATGATTGAGAGGTCATGCCCACACACTACAAGAATGGCCTTTTTAGTGACAAAAGTAGTAGTGATGGAGCAAAAATAGTCATTAATAATGTGCCATTAGTGACAAAAATCAAATTCGTCACTAATAGTTAAGGCATTAGTGATGAAACAGGTATCTGTCACCAATAATGCATTTGTTAGCCTAATAAGGCTTAATCTTGGCTTTGATAATGACAAAAAAAATGACTCTAATTGTGTGTTCAAGTGAATTTACATGTATTATATTTTACAAGCACAATGGTAGCACAATGGTTCACATTTAAGTTTAAAAGCCATGAAGAAAACAAGATAAATTAAGATTTTCTAGAGCTTGGATGAAAGCTTCAAGACATAAAGTTTATTTGATGTTTAATGTAATAGAAGTTTCATGTAAGTACTTCTCAAAGTTTAAGTTTGTTTATAAAGCTTATAAGATAAATTGGATATAGAGAGACCTATTTTAATAACATGAAAATATTCTATCAAAGTTCAAACATCTTTTCAAAGGAAGATAAATGAATTTTGGTAATAAAAAATAAAAGGAGAAATGAATTTCAGATGGTTTGGGCGATCGAGACTTAAGCTCCGTCGACCAAATGTAGTAAATTGAACAACCTGGTCTGGCATTAGTGAGTTCGGGTGACCAAAAAGCTACTACCTATTCGAAATTCATATTTTTTAATTGGTTCGGGCAACCGAACTACCAATTCGGTCGACCGAAGTGTGGGACAAAAGTCGCGAATAGCGCGATTTCTTTCTGTTTTGAAATATATTGTTTCCAAAATTTGAGCAAATGGTCAGATTTCAAACCCATCTATTTAAGGGTGACCTAATCATGCTAGGGCAACCGAATCGCTTATAAACTCATTGATTTCACATTTCAAAAGCTATTGTGTGCTATTCATCATCGCTGTAAAATAATTTCTAGTTTTGTTCTTCGTTTTCCCATTTTTCAATCTTGAGCTTCATAGAAACTCATCTTTGAGAGTATACAAGTGATTTTAACCTATACAACTTTGCTCTATTGAGAGAGTTTCTTATTGTATGAAAATCTGCCACTGATTTTGATTGTAAACAGACGATTCAGGTGTGAATCGTTGCCAAGAAAGAGGGTGTTCTTGCTTGAGAGGTGCTCCACCTACTAAAAGGAGAGAGGTACTCCACCTATTGAATGGAGAGAGTTAGTAAAATCTCATAGCTAGTTGCTTTAGGAAAGGATATAGGCACATTGCCAAACCTTGTAAAAAATCTCGGTGTCATTCTTATCCCTTATCTCTTTACTTTCATGCATATATTTATTAATTTTATCTACCGTGGATGATTTAAATCTTATTTGGGAATGCTGTGAATGATCAAAATTGATTTATGGATGTCTTGAAAGTCTTAAATACCCTTTGTGAGCAAATGGTACTGTAGCTATAAATTCAGACTTGATTTAATATGCTGGTATAACTTGGTTTTGGTTGATTAATTGTTCAAATACAATAATAATATTTGTATGGTTAAATATCTTGTTGCCAATATTTATTCGATTACAAAATAATAAACCTTGTGGTTTGATTTCATATTTAGGATTATTGATTGGTATAGTTGTTCACTGATTAGATTTTTGTGGTGATAAAAATATTTAAGGGGACGTGATAAATATGTTTTAAAGTAAATCAAGCTTCCGCGCATTAAAATTTTAAAGTGCTCCATTCACCCCCCTCTTGGGATTACACCATCACTTTCAATTGGTATCAGAGCATAGGTTGCAATATATCTTAATAGCTAGTTACACAACGATCACAATGGCAAACCTAGGTGTGTCCCCATTTGGCGAAGGACAATCCTTTACTAGACCCCTAATCTTTAGCAATGTAAATTACACCTTATGGATACAAAGAATGAGAATATTCTTACAAATGATGGATTGGATTTGGAGAGTTGTAGTCCAAGGAAACTATGTTCCTACTAAGATCAATAAAAATAAGGAAATTCCTAAGGAAGAAAACGAAAAAAATGAGGCTGAGATGAAAAAAAATTCAAATTAACTTTAGTGCAATGAATGCCTTGTATTGTGCGTTAGACGCAAACGAGTTTAATAGGATTATGGGTTGCAAGACTGCCAAGGAAATCTGGGAAAAACTAGAACTAACCTATGAAGGAACCATAGATGTTAGGGATAGCTGAATAGACATACTTACTAGTGAGTATGAAGCCTTCGGGATGAACCCAAAAGAATCTATATTGAGTATGTATACTAGGTTCACCCACATTATAAATTCCCTAAACACACATAGGAAAAAAAACCTAACATATGAAATGATTAGGAAAATCCTTAGAGGACTTCCATTTATTTGGGAACCCAAGGCCACAACTATAACTAAAGGTAGGAACCTAAAAGCTATAAACTTAGAGGAATTCATTGGGTCACTTCTCATGTACGAGATGACCATTAATGAAAGAACAATGGAAGTTCGCAAAGCTAAGAAATCCATCGCACTAAAAGCTTCCAAAGAAATCTCAAGTGATGATGAATATGAAGAGATGGATGATGAAGAACTAGCTTTATTCACCAGACGATTAGGAAGATTCTTTAAAAATAATAAGAAATTTACTAGAAAATTTTGAATTGATAAAGGAGAAACAAGCAGGAAAGAAACTAAAGCAGAACTTCTAACATGTTATAATTGCAAAAAGGTAAGTCACATTAAGCGTGACTATCCACAACTCAATAAAGAATCTAAGAAGAAAAAGAAGAAGGCAATGTAGGCCACAGCTCAGAAAGCGACTCGAGTGGTATTAGGAGGGCAAACTTCTATCTCATGGTGTTAAAGGATGAGATAAACTCTTATTCAAACTCCTTCAGTGACTCTAGTGATGAATCTTGCAATGAATCTTGTGATAGCATGCCATCATACCCTAAATTTCAAATTGAATTATTCAAATTACATAAAATCTTTGTTAGGGTGTCTAAAAATGATCCAACACTAAAAAGCAAGAATGGCATGTTAATGAACAAATTAGAGTCAACTCACTTAGTTGAAAAAGAAAATGATTCATATATATCTAAACTAGAGAGTAAGACTAACAAGATGTCAAAAAAACTAAGTTACTTGAAATCAGAAGTTACCTATGAAAATGAGAAATATTTAAAGATAATTAATCTAGAAAGAAAGGTAGAAGATCAGTTGAAAATAATGTACAACTCCACAAGAGGAAAAGAAAATTTTGCAAACTAGTTAGATCTCAAAAGCTTAGAAAAACAAGGCATTGGATTTAATGGAATAGAAAATAGGAGGAAAAGGAACCTTTACATAGACTATTTTATAAAAGAATTTAAAAACTATGCTAATATTGACTTTATGAGTCCTATCCTGTTTTGATTATGATAAATCCAAGGTATCTCACTTGTGCATCTAGTGCTTGAACAGATAACCTTCTTAGATGGTACATAGAGTCGAGGTACTATCAAAGCCATGAGGAGCTAAAGGACTACTTCACTTAGGATATGGGATGACAATATGAAAGAGCAAAGGATGAAGATACTTCATTTTTATTGTAATTGCATTTAAGTATTGGTCTCTAATAATGCATTCATGCATGATGGGAATGCTGGCTCAAACAATGAGCACAGACTTACCTTAGGGAACAAATGCTTTCACAAAAATCCTTTACCTAAGTTGTTAAACACTTACAAAGGTTTTTAGATGAATTTGAGGCCAAAAAGAGGACAAAAACTTAAGTTTTACCTAGGCCTCGCCAACCAACCTCTTCATATACTAAATGCCCCAGTCGACCGACCTTTGCCACATAGGCCATTTCTATGAATCCTTGGTCGACCGATCCTTTTTCTTCTGAAAAGACTAGCCGACCGACCATCCTCAGCCGATTGGTCTAAATTACCTAAAGAATGCCCCGGCCGACCGAATGTCTGTAAGTTTGGATTTCCTTCTTGGCACAGCTGATTGGCACTATACTCAATTGACAATACCTTGCATACTTTTGAAAAACACGGAGAGGCCAACCGACCGGCGTTTTTCCCAGCCAACCGACTCTCTTGGGTTGGCTTTAATGTTCATTTGGTTAGCCGACTAGCACCTTTCTCAGTCGAACTCTCTTTCACATATTTGTTCGCATATTCTTTTAGAAAGAGAGCAATATACTCTTTTTTTTCATTTGCATATTGATTATGACTTGAAGTTAGATTTAGTACACATTTTCATGAGCATTACACATTCATTTCAAAGCTTAAAACTCTCACTCACTCTTGCATTGTTGAAAATCGATTTTTAAAGAGTAAGCTAGAGTTCTTCCATAATATTTCATTCATAAATATTTCTTGGGAAGACTCTCTTTTTCTTGTGAATCTTTGCTACTCATTGCAAGATTCAAAGGCTAGCATTGTGTTTTTGTTGGAAAAATATTTTGGCAAGAAAACACTAATATCTCCTTCACCTCATATTTGAAAGATATTTTTTGAGATATTGCTTGCGTTATTAAATATCTTTTGATAATACTTTTAGTGAACATAATAACTTGAATCAAAGATCATACTCTTACACACTTATATATATGTATTGAGAGTTGTCATATAAACTACAAAATCTCTATTGACCTTAATCTCCCATGATACAAGAGTGTATTGTGCTTATTGTTGTACATCATTTTCTTGTTGTAAAAGCACTTCATTTGTACACAAAAACTTTTATCTTTGTATTCTTGACGTGTGGTTGAAAGTGGAAGGCACTAGCCTGTAACGTGCACCGGTGTGGTTCAAACCCAGTTAGGTGAGTTAGGAACACTGTCTTGTAAGGTGTGGTTGTAGGTTGTGGCTAAGCCTCAGAATTTGAGCGGGAGTCTCCGCCCCATGGGGAGAGGTTGTAAATTGTGTTGCTCTTCCCGTTAAGTGAGCATTTAATGATTCTCTTGCTAGTGAGCTTGAGGCAGGGATATAGGCATTGTTGACCGAACCTCGATTAAAAACCTTGTGTCACTCTTTCCTTATACCTTTTACTTTCTTACATTTGTTTGCTCATTTTATTTGTTGATATTACTGCTTGAATATTTGATTATTAATTTTTGGTTGATTGGGAAATACTAGAACTGTAATACTTGTGCAAATTATTTGTTCATATATTTGCTGAATTAATACTTGTCTAGATAGACCCTAGGTTGTGATATATTGTTGTGGAACATTTGACCTAGAATTTTTTAAAATATCCAATTCACCCCCCCTCCCTTTTGGGATTACACCAAAAATCACATTTGGTATCAAAGCCTAGTTGCGCAAACTTAAATGTTTTTGTAAAAGATCGTAATGGCTCACACTGGTGTAACCCCTTTTGGAGAGGAACAGTATTCCACACGTCCTCCAATTTTCATTGGTGTTAACTACACCTTCTAGAAACAAATGATGCACATTTTTCTTCAAAATATTGATTGGAAGGTGTGGAGGGTTGTCTCCAAAGGAGAATTTGTCCCAATGAAAACTATAGAGGGTAAAACAGAACCTAAAACGAAAAATGAATATACTGATAATGGTATAAAGGGAGTTAATATAAATGCTACTGCAATGAATGCCCTATACTGTGCTATAGATGCTAATGAATTTAACAGGGTTATGGCATATACATATGCAAAAGAAATATGGGATAAACTAGAGGTTACGTATGAAGGCACTAGAGATGTTAAAGATAGTCGCATTGACATATTAACTAGTGAATACGAGGCATTTAAGATAAACTCTAGTGAATCCATACAAAGCATGTACACTTGGTTCACACATATCACCAACTCTCTGCATGCACTTGGTAAGACTTACCCAACATATGAAATGATTAGGAAAATACTTAAGGGTCTACCGCCAATATGGGAGGCAAAAGCCACTGCCATAACTGAGGGGAGAAACTTAAAGGCAATGATGCTGGATGAGCTTATTGGATCGCTCATCACATATGAAATGACTATAAATGAGAGGTTGAGCGAGCACAACAAAGCTAAAGAAAGTGACTGCTCTAAAAGTATCTACTTGTAGCTCTAGTGGATATAGTGATGAGGAGTTAGAAGAGGAAATTGCATTGTTGACTAAGAAGTTCAGCAGGTTCTTTAATAAAAATGGGAAACCAACCAAAAAGTTTCAGAACTCAAAATTTGAAAAAGATGAGTCAAGCAGAAGAAAGCAAAATCTGATTGTCTCATTTGTTACAATTGTAATAAGACAAGACATATTAGACCAGATTGTCCACTACTGAAAAAGGACTTGAAAAAGAAGAAGAGAGCAATGAAGGCCGACATGTCTTGGGATAGATGTTGTACTAGTGGCTTAGACACAGAAACTAGCAACACTGAAGTTGCAAACCTGTGTTTAATGGCGCACAGTGACCACGAGGTACATTCTTCATGCTCTTTATTATCTTATTATTCTAGTGATGATTATGATGTTGATAGCATGCCTGCATATAAAGAATTGCAACATGAATATATTCATGTTCGTAAATTGCTTGATAGAATTAATAAGAAAAAGGATGATTTGAAAATAAAATGCAAGAATTTGTCAAACCTTGTTGAAATGGGAAAAACATTTCCTTCTACTTTATAGAAAGAAAAAGATTTGAAAATTTTTGGTATTGAAAGAAAATTGGCGGATAACTCTAAAATCATTTACAAATTCACGGAGGGCCAAAAATAACTTTGAAAAACTCCTTGGGGCCCAGAGAAGTTCACTTGATAAACAAGGCCTCATTTTAATAGAATAGAAAACAAGAGATGAAAAATTTTTTATTTCGAATATTTTTTTCATGAATCAAAATTGCATATCCCATCTAAAGACTCTTATAGGCATACAATGTGTTTCAAATGTAAAAGAAAATGTCATATACAATTTGACTGTCTATTTAAAAACTAAGATGTGAAGATTAAGAAAGTTTGGAGAGTCAAAAGTGAATCAAGCACTAACCCCTACGGACCCTGTTGACTTTTTGACTACGATCCCTATTTTGATAATGACAAACAACATCTCCTGTATACATTTAGTCTTTGAACAGATTTATAATGCAGAAGGAACAAATGAAGGATGCAATATTGAAGCCTTGAATGCACACCAATGATTATATTCTAAGGCGTATTCCATGGACAATCAGAGGAGCAAAAGACTTGAAGACTTTATTTATTATTTTCTAAGTTGTAATAATTATTTATGTTTAATGTGTGCATGCATATCACATGATCTAAATTGAAGCTCAACCAAGACCTTAGATTGACCATAGGACCTCCAAGTAACATGACAAACCTTTTTCATAAAATTCCTAACTTATACTAAGGTTTTAAAATGGTTTTGAAGTTAAAAGAAGACAAAAACTATTTTTTACAAATGGATCAGGCGACTGGCCAACCTACCTGATAGTATAAATGAGCATTTTTCTCAATTCATAACTTCTTATCTTAAAATGTGTTCGACATGAAAGTTGTGGGATTTTCTCTTAGATGTCTGGTGATATTAAGAATGTCCAATTTAGAGACGTATAGAAAACGTTATGACCAACACACTGAAAGGTATCCATAGCAGAAAAATTCCCTTCATGTTTTCTCCATCTCAGTGATGGGCATTTTTCTCAATCCCCAACTTCTTATCTTAATACATAATAAACATAAATGTTGTGACATGTTTTCTTAGCTTTCTTTTAATACCAAGAACGTCTAATTTGGAGTTGTATAGAAAAATTTATGGCCAAACAACTAAAGGGTGTCCACACAAAAAGCTCCCAAATGGCAAAAAAACAACTAGTTTTCAAATTAAATCATATTTTAATACCCCCAATGGCCATAAAACGGCTAGTTTTGGTTTTTGCCTATAAATACAAGTCAAAGACACTTGATAAATTAAGGAGAAATATCTTGAGAGCATATCTACACATTCTTTGTTTCTCCCTCATTTTCATACCCCTTTTGTGCATTAAATTTCAATTTTCTCCTACTCTTTCACTTTGAAAATTATTTTTAGGTGAAACTATTGTGGCTTATTGAAGGAAGAGTGGAGCATATATCCACTCATATATTTCTACTTGAAAGGCTTCTTTTTCTTTAGGTAATTTTGAAAAGGTTTGAGCATATATTCAAGTTTTTTAAAGGCCTCTACTTTTTTTTCTTGTTGTTTTTCAAAGATCTAATTTCTCCTACTCTTCTTGAAAATCTTTTTGGAGAAAAATATTTTGGAGGTTTTATTTAGAAAGACTTGAGCTTATATTCAAGTTTATATATATAGCTTGATAGCCTTTTAATTATCTTGTTCTTCAAAGTTTAAATTTCTTCCATACCTTTTATTTGAAAATATTTTGGAGAAATTTATTTTGAAATTGTCTTGAAGGCTTAAGCATATATTTAAGCTCATGCATATACTGCTAGAAAGCCTTATTGAATTTAATTTTATAAAGGTCAATCATTTTAAATGAAAACCCTAACTTCTCCTCTTCATTTATTTGGAAATGTTTTTATTGGAGAAAATCTATGGGTTAGTTCAAGAATGATTTAAGTATATATATATTCATTGATATATATATATATATATATATATATATATATATATATATATATATTGTGCTTCAGATGCTTCTTGACAGTGGCTTAAACTAATATTCACTTTCATATATTATGCTCGGAAGCCTTATTTTAATTAAATTTTAAAAAGTGGTTTTCATAAGGAAAATCATTTTCCATACTCTCACTAGTTTACTTGAAAAATATTTTGAGAGGAATACTATACTCTACTAAACGTCATTTTTAAATCATTTGGGAGTGCATATTAGAGCTTTCATTGTGTACTTCTCTGCTTATCTGAAAAGCATTCTCTTTATATGCAAATTATTATTATTTTTGTATTCCCGATATGTGGTTGAAAGAGGAATGCACTGGCCTGTAACGTGCCCCAGATTGGTTCAAACTCGGTTAGGAGAACTAGGAGCACCATCCTGTATGGTGTAGTTATATGGTTGTGGCTCAGCCCCGAAATTAGACTCAGGGTTTACCTCACCCCGTAAGGAGAGGTTGTAACGGTGTCGCTCCACTTGGCAAGTGAGCAAAAAGTAATGGAATCCTCTAAGCTGGTTTTGCTTGAGGCGGGGACATAGGCAGGATTGGCCGAACTCAATAACAAATCTTCTCTCTCTCCCCCCCTCTCTCTATATCTCTCTCTCTCTCTCTCTCTCTCTCTCTCTCTCTCTCCATCTATCTATCTATTTATCTCATTTAAATTCCGCACTTTAATTTTCGCATGTGTATGAATGTTTATTTATCGTCATTCTTATTTTTCATGCATGCTTTGATTTTTAAATGAGATTTAATGTGGTGAATTGGTGATGTTGAAATTAGAAAAATATTTTTAAATCCCAATTCACCCCCCTCTTGGGATCACACCATAACTCTCAATTGGTATCAGAGCCCAGTTGCAATAAGCTTAACCGTTTCTTGCATAAAAATCACAAGGGCTCATTTTTTGTGTATCCCTATTTTGAGGATAAATCCTTTGCAAATCCTCCACAGCTTTTATTGTATAGATTTTACTATTTGATATTGAAAATGATTTTTGTAAAATCAATTGTTTGGGGGATTTGGAAAGTGTTTTTCAAAAGTATTTATGTCCAAATGAAAATGTTCTTAAAATGTATAGTTTCCCAACATTGAAAATAAAATGAAAAAGCATGACATGGTTTTTGTGCATGTCATCTTGTGTGCCATGCAAATACTTATATTCTACCTTAGTTACTAATGCTCTTGAAAGAGATTATGTTTTGTATTAGTGCTAAGGAAGTTTTGGGAAAAATAAGCGACATGAAAAAATCAAAAGAGAGGAGAATGCCACTCCGAGCTTAAACGCCTAAGAATGAGTCATTTGAAAAGGTATTCTTTTCTCCTTCAACTTTAATAAATATTTCATGCCATGATTCATGTGATTTTTTTTTTTTTGTTGAATCCTTTATGAATCATGATAACATGCTATCTTATAAGGTGCATTTCAAGGAAATATTTTTTAATACTCTTAAGATTTTAGGATATTACATATAAGGGGTTATAATGCTTTAAATGCTTAAATAGTGTTTTATGCTTAAAATTTTAAATTTTAGTATACACTATTGTTATACTAAGATTATTAGAAAAGCAAGCCAATATGAAAATCTTAATTGATAATATCCAATCCAATTGCTTAAATTGTATATATTGTGATTGGTTAAATTTTGAAAATATTGGCTATTGTGTGCTTTAATGTGTAAACTCACTTTATATGGTCAATGGCTCTTAATTGGTGAAATAATTCGTAATGCTATATATATATATATATGCTTAAAGTTTAAATAATTTTAAATATAGCATATTTTTTTTGTCAACCAAATTGAATTGAGTTTTAGGAAATTAATCTAGTGCTATGTATCATATAGCCCTAAACTCATAATGGAACATAAATGATTAATCATATTTAAGTTTATTTAAAACTCATCCCCTTAGTTGAAAATATTAGCTTAAATCTTAGAATAAAATGCCAAATAATATTTATTGAAAATATAATCTCTTTGCCAAATGAAACAAATATAAAAGGGGTGAAAAAGTGGCTAAATGTGTAAAGCCCAAGAACTCAAGGTCAAAGTTATGTTATTGAAAATTTAGAGTATTTGGCTAAGTTGTAAGCATTAAAAATGAAAATCTAAGAACATAAGATAATAATCCTTAGGCTAAGGGGGAGTTCTTTAATATTCATCCAATGTGCAATCAAATGTATTGTGCTTAATTTAGAATTATTTTATTGTTTCATTTATATTGGATGACTTGAGAGCTAAACGTCAACTATCAATTCTTAGCTTTAAAGTTACATCAACTGATGGACGGTTAATTATGATCCTTTGAGCTGAATGCAAATATCCATCTGTTCTAAATGTTTATATTATGGATGGATAACTTATAACATGCAAAAGCTGTTATTTGAACTTAAATAGATCACATACTATTTGAACTGAATTCTATATGCCCATTCTTGTTTAATGCTTATATTATCTGATGAAAGGATATCTTTTAGCATGATATGCTATTTGACCTGCATGCTTGAACTGGAATGCCATCTGTATGGTTGATGCAGATTTGTGAATTACATGCTGGTAGTTGACTATGTTTTGCATGTTATTTTGAATGATCATATATATACATATATGCTAGTTAGTTGACTAGAATTAAAATTCCATAAGACTTATTTTAAATTTTAAATATCTTTTACTAGTCTTATGTAGGATCAAAATAGTGACCTTATTGAACAATAGTTTTGTAATCTTTAAATGGTCACTTAGACTAGTGCATGTACATGGTGATTATTGAATATCTATGGCCATTACATACTAAATAAAAATGCCTTGAAGCTTATTGCATGCTAGTTAGTTTATATAAATATCATTAAGCATGCAAAATA
Source organism: Malania oleifera (assembly GCF_029873635.1). Taxonomy (NCBI): domain Eukaryota; kingdom Viridiplantae; phylum Streptophyta; class Magnoliopsida; order Santalales; family Ximeniaceae; genus Malania; species Malania oleifera. Next base: position 69,305,652 of record NC_080423.1, read on the forward strand.
ATTTAATAAGTTGGTACATGTTGAATTTTAAAACGGTATTTGCATATTTGAAAAACATGTACAATTTTTATGTTCCTTGATTTTTCCTAGAATGCTCAAAACTTTACACATTCTATGAACCTAGGAAGTCTAGTTCATGGATACCATTTGGTCCTAAACATTGGATTATGAATTTCACTTTGTACCTAAATGGTTGATCATCATGTTATAGCATTCAAGTCCATGTAACTAGGGAATATTGCATGACATAGTGGTAGTGTTCATTTCACACACACTAGGGGTAGTGTTCATTTCACACAAACTCTTTTAAGTTGTGTTATCCTCTTTTGAACCCAATTGAATTGCTATTGCAATTTTTTTGAAAATAGTCTCAATTGGCTATCATGTGCTAATTAAAATTCAATATGTTAACGATTAATATCTATTGCATGCTAAAATCCTTTGAAAGGATGAATATATGATGAGTGCGTGTAAATGAACATCATCCTTAAACTAATTGCATTCATGTATGCATGCAAATATGCAGGGGAGCTTAAGCTCCATCCTTATGAAAAAGGATTTAAAATTACCTGCCTTATGAACTCATGGGCACTGTTCTTCCATTGTTTTTTTCCTTGAGTCTTGATGGTACTCTGGAATACCTTGTGTGCTAAATGCCTACAATCTCTTGCATGCTAAGTTTTATTATAAAGGATGAATACATGATGAATGTTTTTAAATGAAATTCATCCTTAACTGTAAATGTGCTTATGTATGCTTGAGAGTATACATGGGAGTTGTGCCCCATCATTAGAAATTAAAATAGAGCTTTATTGTAGCATATGTAACATTGTTTTTGTTTTTGAGTCCTAATCTTTTATGGATCCATGAACATCATATCCTGTTCGTTATTTAATTATACTAAGATGTGGATCATTCTTACATATATGAACATCATTGTAGGACTAAATTTCAATTTTCTGATGCATGTAAATTCTATAGAATGATTTTACTGGTTGGATGAAATGCCAAATCTTTATCCAGTAAATATTTTTAAAAAATGTTGCTTATACTGTCATAATGAATTTTTCACCGTTGGTATCAGTATAAGTAGATAAAAGCATCTAAGCTAGGATTCAAACCGAAAGGGAGAGCATATGAAAATAACTTTCTATCTTGTTATGCTCACCAACATTTTTGGCTTAGATCTATTTTGAAATTCTCTGTGGTCTGTGTACTTTAAAGCATGATGATTTTATTGAAAACCTTAAGTGACAACTTGTTGTTTGTCACAATCTTTTAAAATTTGCCATATGATCTTATTCTAAAACTTCAAAAAAAATTTAGATATATATGGTTGGGTTTTCTGGTTATATTATGAACTGTTCTTAAACATATACCACAAAATTCTTTATTTGCTTGAGTCCATATGTTAAAGTTTCTTTTTCAGCAATCATTGTCCTCAGAACTTATTAGTAATATCCAAGGGGGATTTTTAAAAAAAAAAATTTTATGGAAAGAATGATCTTATAATTTCTAAATTTTATCTCTTGCTTGTGAGCTTAAATGCATTCATGACATGTTTTACTAAAATTTGTTTGTGTCCTGAAATTTTACATTTTAAGGACTTTACACTTTTAAATGGTCTTCTTTTCAAAGGAGATATTTTTTTTAGCCCTTCTGTTGATGACAAAAGGGGGAAAAGGTTACAGAGAAAAATTATATTTCATTCTCCCGCATTTATGTTTCAAAAATGGAAAATGAACTTTGTGCTTAATTGATTATTTTTTAAAGAAAGTTTCAATATATAAACTGCACATTAAACCACTGAGCTTAAATGCATAACTTGGAAAATGATGAAGTCCTCATCTTTGAATTGAATTATATTGAATATCTTTTTGAATCATCAATGATGTGAGGGGGAGCCTTTTCAAGCTAACCCGATTTTGCTCCTCTGTTTGTCATCATCAAATAGGAGGAGATTGTTGACTTTTTGAGTCCAATCCCTGTTTCGATAATGACAAAACACATCTCATGTATATGTTTACTCTTTGAACAGATTTATAATGCAGAAGACACAAATGAAAGATGGAATATTGACGCCTTGAATGTACACCAACTATCATATTCGAAGGCATATTCCATGGACAAACAGAGGAGCAGAAGAATTGAAGACTATATCTATTATTTTCTAAGTTGTAATTATTATTTAGGTTTAATGTGTGCATGAATATCATGTGATCAAAATTGAAACTCAACCAAGACTTTAGATTGACCATAGGACCTCCAAGTAACATGAAAAACATTTTTCATAAAATTCCTAACTCATGCAAAGGTTTTAAAATGGTTTTGAAGTTAAAAGAAGGCAAAAACTATTTGTTACAAAGGGGTCGGTCGACTAGCCAGCCTACCAGACAGCAGAAATGAGCATTTTCCTAATGTTAACTTCTTATCTTAAAAGGTGTTCAACATGAAAGTTGTGAAAATTTATCTTAGATTTCTGTTGATATCAAGAATGTCCAATTTAGAGTTGTATAGAAAAAGTTATGACCAATAGACGGAAAGGTATCCGTAGCAAAAATATTCCTCTCATGTTTCTTCCATCTCAGTGATAGGCATTTTCCTCAATCGATAACTTCTTATTTTAAAAAGTAATCAACAAGCAAGTTGTGAGATTTTCTCTTCGCTTTCTGTTGATACCAAGAACGTCCAACTGGGAGTTATATAGAAAAGGTATGGCCAAAAACCTGAAGGGTATCCGCACAGAAAGCTCCCCAATGGCTAAAAAATGACTAGTTTTCAAATTAAATCATATTTTAATACCCCAACGACCATAAAATGGCTAGTTTTGGTTTTTGCCTATAAATACAAGCCAAAGAAACTTGAGAAATTGAGGAGAAACATCTTGAGAGCATATCTACACATTCTTTGTTTTTCCCCCAATTTTCATACCCCCTTTGTGCATTAAATTTCATATTTCTCCTACTCTTTCACTTTGAAATTTCTTTTTGGGAGAAACTATTGTGGATTATTGAAGGATGCTTGGAGCATATATCCACTTGTATATTTCTACTTCAAAGGCTTCTTTTTCTTTAGGTAATTTTGAAAAGGTTTGAGCATATATTCAAGTTTATATATATTACTTGAAGACCTCTACTTTTTATTCTTGTTGTTTTTCAAAGATCAAATTTCTCCTACTCTTCTTCAAAATAGTTTTGGAGAAAAATATTTTGGAGGTTTTATTTAGAAAGGCTTGAGCTTATATTCAAGTTTATATATATAGCTTGATAGCCTTTTTATTATCATGTTCTTCAAAGATCAAATTTCTCTCGTACCTTTTATTTGAAAATATTTTGGAGAAATTTATTTTGAAATTGTCTTGAAGGCTTGAGCATATATTTAAGCTCATGCATATATTTCTAGAAAGCCTAATTGAATTTGTTTTTGTAAAGGTCAATCATTTTAAATGAAAACAATAACTTCTCCTATTCATTTATTTGAAAATGTCTTTATTGGAGAAAATCTATGGATTAGTTCAAGAATGCTTTGAGCATTTATATTCATTTATATGTATGTATATATATATATATTGTGCTTGAGAAACTTCTTGACAATGGCTTAAGCTAATACTCACTTTCATATATTGTGCTCGAAAGCCTTATTTTAATTAAATTTTAAAAGGTCATTTTCATAAAGAAAATCATTTTTCATACTCTCATTGGTTTACTTGAAAAATATTTTGAGAGGAATACCATACTCTATTGAGCTTCATTTTTAAATCATTTGAGAGTGCATATTAGAGCTTTAATTGTGCACATCTCTGCTTATCTAAGAAGTATTCTCTTTGTGAAAATAGGATATTGTTCCAAAGGGGGGGGGGGAGTGAATTGGGTTAAAAAAGTATTTATGTTCTTTTTAAAACTTTTGTATTAAAACAATGAACACAACCCAAACGCAATTACAAAGTACTTGTAAAATAATCAATATAAGAGAGCTAGTTAGTACAATATTCAGCACAAATATACTTCAATGTAAATCAATATAAAGAGATTGAAGCTCAATTGAATTTAGATCACTGAATTTATCTTCTGTGTATTGAAAGATTCGGACTTTGAAGACTCAAATTCAGAGTTAGGATCAGCAGCAATTTAGTAGTGAAAGCAAGATGAGCACAAGAGAGATTTAGAGCTTTGAGAATTATTGATTGCTAGTAAATTTCTTGGTGTTTAAAATCATTATAGTTGGGCTTTTATAGATGTTTAAAAGATAATTCCTTGCCCCCCAAGTTTTCTTGGAGTAAACATCAAGTTTTCAAAAAGCGTAAAGCCTAAGAAAACAATTTAAAAAATTTTCCCATTGAGTTTTTTAAAATCATGTTCGAGTGGCAGTTGCCTGCCAAGACACAGGCAGGAGCCTGGCTTGACCACCCAGGCACTTGACAAGTCTTAGGCAGTCGTCTGGGACCCTACTACCTCCCATATTTTATTTTTTTTAATTTTGGCAATCTACTACCTATTTTGGTAGTCGCCTGGCTCTCAGAAAATGACTTTTTCACTTTGGAAACTTCCTTCCTTACTTGAGACCTTTATCATTTTGATTTTGAGAAAACCTATTTTAAGGTCTTTCAAAAATTTGTTTCTTAGTTTCTTTTTTATTTGTAAGAGCTTCAATTCAATTTATACTAAGGTTTACATGAAGTACTTACAAAAAGACATCCTTAAAACTCTAAACTTTTGATCTTCATGTAAATCTTTGCTTTAAATCTTTCCTTGATCATATATCATCTCTGAGCTTTCAATCAACTTTAATTCTTTAAGCTTTTATAAAATATGTCCCTCATGAGCTTTATTAACCCTTGATTTTGGCTTTGAAATACTTGAGCTTTACATGCTTCCTGAAATAGTTCTACTTGAATACCATATCAAACTTATCTTGTTTTGTTATCATCAATATAAGAATTGTAAGCCTTGTTAGGAAAACAATTTCCCCTTTTTGATGATGACAAATCTAGAGGAAAAATGAGAAAATACTCTTTTAAGTACTCCCCTTTTACAATAGTCATAGCTCCCCCTTTCAATAAGCATGAATTAAAAATTTTAGTAAGCATAGAGTTTTCAAGCATCAAGTAGTTTATCATATGCATCAAGTATCAAGCATCAAGTAGTCAAACATATGCATCAAGTATCAAGCATCAAGTAGTCAATCATATTTTTCTTTTTTCTCTCTTAAACACTCCCCCCCCCCCCCCCCTTTGGACATCAATCAAAAAAGGGAAAGGGGGTGGTCAATCATAATGCATATTTAAGTTTGAGTTATAAAGTACTTAAGGTCATCTAGAATATGATACAAACAAAAATGCTGGCTAGTGAAATACATAGAAATATTAAGTACTTGTAGACACCCTATTTTTGCCTTAGCCAAATAAAACACGGGGTCCCCTCTTATTATTTTCATTATTATTATTATTATTATTTTTCATTAGTATTATTATTATTACTTATTTTTACTTCTATTTTCTTATTATTATTATTATTTATTATTTTCATTATTTTTATTATTTTGATTATCATTATTATTAGTATTTTTATTACTATTATTACTATTATCTTATTTATTATTATTATTATTATTATTATTATTATTATTATTATTATTTTTCATTAGTATTATTATTATTACTTTTATTTTTATTTCTATTTATATTGTTTATTATTATTATTATTATTTATTATTTTCATTATTATTGACATTATTTTAATTATTATTATTATTAGTATTTTTACCTTTACTATTATTTTATTTATTTATTTATCTTTGTTATTATTATTATTATTATTTTTTATTATTAGTATTTTTACCTTATTATTATTATTATTATTATTATTATTATTATTATTATTATTATTATTATTATTATTATTTCCTTATAACTATAATAGTAGTATATATTATTTCCAAAACAAGAAAAATACCAAAAACTGAAAAAGGAAATGTCGTTAGGGTTTTTTTTAAAAAATTATTTTTATAAGAGGGGGGGGCGCAGCACGGCAGCATGGGGCGAGGCCAAAGACAAAAAAAAAAGACTCCTTCATTCTTCTTCTTCTTCATCTTCACCAGCTCCGGACAGCCCCATCACTCTCGGCCTCCTATGCTCCAGCCAGCTACACACAACCTCACTCCAACCATCAGCCCCATCGCCACTGCCACGCTCTTCCATCTCCGCCTCCCATCATCTTGACGCCTCCCCACCGGCAACCGCACCACCATCTCCGCACCATCGTTGCAACACAGATCGTAACTCCGAATATGTGCCCCGACGACGGAGCCACCTTTCTCACGATCAGCCTCACTCCAACCGTCAGCCCCATCGCCGCCGCTGCGCTCTTCCATCTCCGCCTCCCGTCGCCGCAACGACCCACTGCTCCGACCACCGCTGCATCTCCGGCCACCTAGCCACGACTCCTTGGGCTCCGGCAACAAGACCCCGACCACCGTTCGCCTCCTCCAGGCTCAGCAACACCACCGTGACAACCCACCGACATGAGCAGCACCGGCGACCTTCCTCTGCAACACCATCTCCATCCACCACAAAAGTCCACTGCTGTAGGAGAGAGTCGCTGGAACCTTCACCGCCGTTGTCGTCTCCGGCGGTCCTTGCCGTCGTCGTCTTCGGCAGCCCTTGCTGTCATCGCCGTTTCCAGTCTCCGTTCTCCGGCGGTGCCCCCCCCCTCTGTAAGTCCTTCTGCTCGTGCACACACATGCACAGAACACACACACACACAAACATGCAATTTTATTTTATTTTTTGTTATTTTGTTTTATTTTATTTCTATTTATTTCCCTTCTGATTTTTGGTCATTACTAATATCTAATATTCGGTTTTTTTTCTTTTTCTTTTTTTTGTTTTTTTGTTTTTATGCAGATATGTGTAATATTTAATCTTTTATTTATTCATTTATTTATTGTAATATATAGTCTTCATGTTTACACTTTTATTATATATGTATATAAATATTAATATTATTGTTGGATTATTATTATTATTATTATACCTTATTACATGTCTATATTTATTGTTGAATATTGGTTTAAAGTGTTTATGTTATCATTGTATTGTCAATCATTGTTATATACTCATTTATTATTTAGGGTGTCTATATTGTTGTATATTATCTTGTGGTATGTTATTTATTCTAGTATATATTATGTATTTAGAGTTTAAATTATTACATGTTGTATTTAGGGTTTTAATTGTATACTTGGGGTTTTGTTCATCATATGCTTTATTTAGGGTTTGATTGGTCTCTCATATTGTCATGATATATTAATGGTAAGGTTTTAAAATTATTTCCATAATTATTGTCGCGTGTTTTATTTGTTAACTCTAGGGTTTAAATTGCTTCCCATAATATTAATATTACTTGTGTAATAGTTTCCATTATTGTATATATTGCATGTGTATTATAAGGTTTAATTTGTTTCCACATTGTTATTGTACATTAATTGTAAGACTCTAATTATTTCCAAGCTATTATTCTTATTATACATGTTGCCTATTATATTTAGGGTTTTGACTGGTTTCCATGTTATTAATATTTTTATGGTTTAAATGCCTCTATATAGATTGATTATTAACTTTAGGGTTATGAGTGTTTCCATATTATTATCACATTTAAACTTTAGGATTTGTTATGTTTCCAAATTATTAGTACATATTTTTTAGGATTTTTGATTTATTTCCATTCTATTGCACGTTGAATTTTTTTTTAGGGTTTGATTATTTCCATATCATTGTATATTTATTTTTAGGTTTGTCTGAATGCCATAATTTTGTTTTATTTGTTTCCATGTTTGTTTATATTTAACTTTTAGGGTTTGATTTATTGTCATTTTTCCTTTATTGTTAATATCAGGGTTTTATTAGTGTTATGTTAAAGTTTTGATTATTTATAGTTAGGGTTTTTGCATGTATTTGTTAATATATATTATTATCATATTGTATAGTTAGTAAAATTATGATATATATGTATTATTAGTCTAGTAGTATTATTATGGTATAGTATTAATATTTACGTGTTATGATATATATATATATATATATTAAAGTGGTATTATAATATCGTATTGGTATTTATGTGTTATTAATATTATGAGATATATATGTGTTATTATTATAATAGTATTATTATTATAGATAATGTATTATCATTATAATATATTAGGGCTATTATTTTCACATATTCATGGAATTTTCAACTATATCCTATGTTTATATTTTGTATTGAGATATCCATTATTTCTAATATTTTTGTATTATTTTAGTAAGTATTTTCGTATGTATATCCCTATGATTTTATTGCGGGGGTATGAGCCTTTGGGCATCACGTACCCTAAGCTCTGAGGGAATATATATGTATATATTTATTTATTTATTTATTTTTCATATTTATTTATAAAATCACAAAAAGGAGTAATTTAAAGACTTACTAGATTTAACTTAGGGATAATTTCGAATTAATTAGGTACCGTTCGTAAGAACGGGCGCGTAGGGGGTGCTTGTACCTTCCCCTAGCGTAACCGAACTCCCGAGCCCAACTCTGGTAACATAGACCTATTCTACCCCTAACGGGGTAGTAATTACGTGTTCTAACCACACTAAAAGGTTAGTGGCGACTCCGACTTTTTCCATGATTTTTCCATAAAAATATTAAAATAATTTTAATTTCGCCGCCCGGGGCACACGCGCTCCCGGGACGTCGCGATAGCTTGGCGACTCCGCTGGGGACGTAGAGAGTCGAGCCATTAATTAATTGAAAATTATCCCAAGTTCAAATTTAATGAATCTTTTAATTACTCCTTATGTTGTAAATATAGTAATTCATAAATAACCTTGATTAATTGTAAATATTTTACTTCCATAATTTGTAAATAACCAAAATCAGTTAAAAATATTTTGTTTCCTAATTTTGTGAATATTAATTATAGATATTTTGTTTCATAATATTCTGAATAAAGCATATTAATTGTAAGATATTTTGAATAAGTAAATTAATTATAGATATTTTGTATATTAATCGTAAATATTTTGTTTCCATATTCTTTTTAAGTAAGCATATTAGCTGACAATAGTTTGTTTCCAAATTTGTTGTGAATAAACATATTAATTGCATATATTGTGTTTCCTTATCTTTTGAATATATATATTAATTGTAAATATCTTGTTTCCATATTGTTTATAGCATGTGAATAAATGTGGGGATAGCAGGATTAGGTTAAATTTAAATTCACACACTCTCACGCTCTATACCCGAGCTTTACCTGCTAAGATTAGATAGGGGTGTAATAGCGTTTGTCCCTTCGTAGCTTAAGCTTGATGGGACCCGCGAACCACCCCGCTCAGTGCGAGTTTTATCCGGACCCCTATGGGAGAGGATGAAATTTCAAACTGGGGACCTTTTTGTCAATAAGGATTAGAGCCTACCCACACGTACTTGTCCATAGTTTTCCCTTAATTAGGATAGAGCCATAAAGAACCCTGTATATACGTACCTACCCTGGGTTGGGACAGGAGCCACATCCTTCTCCATGTATAGCACGTTGTATATATGAGATACCTTGTATTATACCATGCATTCTGCATTCATTTTAGACTTACATATTACTTAGCCAGTATTTTGAAAAAGCCCAATAATGAGACCATGGCCCATCCTTTCAAAGAACGAAGCACTTGGCCCAAACATTTTAAAAATATGGGTCGGCCCAACCCTTTTCAAATAACTCGGGCCCAATTCTTTAAAAACAAATCTTGGGCCTGACCTTTTCCTAAGCAAAAACTCAGCCCATGCCTAAGTTTCAAAAAGGGGCAAACCCAGATTTCAAAAGAGGACTTCAACCCCATTGCCTAAAAATTTGGGCCAACATTTTTTCAAGTAATCCAAGCCCAATTCCTTTTCAACTAGGGCCTTAACCCATCATGAAATAGCTCAAAGCCCATATTTTAAAATACTTGAGACCCAAGTACACATTTAAGTCCACAAGTCTGCATTGAATGAATCCTACGAGTTGACTAGATTGGGTCAACCCTAACCTCAGAACATAATCTGACCCTTCATGGAATCTAAGGTAGATAGACTATCATCAAGGAAATGAAGGGTTGAGGGAGAAATTGAATTGAAATCGTCACCCATCAATGGTCGTTTTAATCTTTGAAATGTTCATTAGTGGAATTTTTCTAGAATGCTGGCTAAGTAGTTAGTTAGGTTACATTGCATCCATGCATAATTTCACACATAGTCATGCACGATAAGTCGAATACATGTTCATATCATTATTTGTATGTATAAGTGCACTAGTTGCATCCATGTATAAACACCCATTGCATAACCTTATCGTGCATTCCATGCTCAATTTCATTACTATACATGCATAGTCATCTCCAATGAGTCAGTAATCATATCCCAATTTCCTGTAAAACCAGTGTGCCAAGGTGGTGAAATCGAGATTTGAAATTCTAAAAGCAGGCGAAACAGAACGGTTTCTGCACATCCTTTTAAGTTCTTGACAAAGGGTTAGACTCATGCGGAAGGATCTAGAAGGTCAGATGTGCTCTCCCGCACCAAATCCTAAAGATGTCCATCAAGATGCACGAAAAATTAAGAATCAGATGGAGGAGGTAGCCCCCTCATGGAGCCAAACTACACGACTTCCAAAGCAGGCAGTTGAAAACAAGCCTTTGTTCCAACCATGGTTGATGGAGTCGCTAGCTGGTCTAGGCTTAAGCCTACACACATTTGTCCTATCAACCCAGGATATGAAACCTCAACTGGAGAGAGATGTCCAAGTTCCGCCCTTCATCAATCCTAATATTCAAGAAGGGGGAATAGCTAAAGAAATGGGCAAATAGCAGATACCTAATGAAGAAATGGATCATAAGAATGAAGTCTGGGAAGAACAGCTGCAAGCTATGCAAAAGGCAAACATGTCTGGTTCATCGGATGCTTTCAATCCTTGTCTAATGTCAAATTCGATCTTACCCCAAAAGCTCAAAGTCCCAAATTTTGCAAAGTTTAGTGGGTCTGATTGTCCACTAGCTCACTTGGGGATGTATTTACAGAAGATGGCCGCATACTGTGATAATGATGATCTGCTCATCCATTGTTTCCAAAGTAGTTTAACAGGGGAAGCTCTAGAATGGTGTCGCCAAGTAAAAGTATATACATGGAGAGATCTAGCTCGCGCTTTTATGACTCAATATCGCCAGGAGGTAGTTCTAATTTCAAAGAGTAGGGAGGAGAAGACGAGCCATTGCTCTTATCAAAAGAGGGAGATGACAGCCCAGAGTTGCCCTATGATAGGAAAAGGGAAAGTAGTTTACCCATATCCATGTGTTGCCCATTTCCCTAAAAGGACCCCCAAGAATAGTCCCAATCGGGCAATCATCCAAGAGCAAATTGAAGATGCAATCAATATAGGGAAAGCAAAGTGCTCGGAGTAAGAACGAAGCCTTGTTAAATGGGTTGATAGAAAGAAAAGTAAGAAAGCCCAAATGACACAAGAGCAATGTTGTCAGACAGTCTCGCACATCGAATCTAAAAGCAACCTCGTTTTTAGACACCATGATGATCAGACTGTATATGCAGGCATAAGGCCTTTGGTCATGCCCACCCATGTTCAAACACAAGATAGAGGTGTCCAGAGGAAAGTCAGAAAGATAGACCGTATCCCGATGACCTACGCAGAATTATTTCCACAATTGGTTGAAAGACATATAGTTGCGCCTATGCCTGGAGCGTTGGTACAGTTCCCTTACCCAAGATGGTACAACCCAAATGCTCACTGTGAGTATCATGCTAAGGCAATAGGCCATTCAATTGAAAAATGCTGGGCCTTTAAGCATAAAGTACAATCATTGAGAGAGGCTGGTTGGTTAACCTTCGATGTCAAGCAACCAAGGGTCCAGGGGAATCCTTTTCCCAAACACGAGGAAGGAAGTGGTTAACATATCAGAGAGGTTCCCAAATCAATGGTTTCAGTTGTTATCCATAGGGGCTAAAGTGTTGGAGTACTGAGCTTTTTGACTATCTAATCCTTTTCAGTTGATATTCTTTTTCCCCATTGTTATTTGCATTTTGTGATCCGTGGACGCCTGTGTCTCGGAAGATTTTCTATATTCAATAAAATGAATTATGCATCTTACTTGCATCATGAGTCCAGTTGCCAAATATTGTTTGCTTATGTTTCATGCGGGAATAGGGAAAGTAATATTGCCAATGTTCATGAGCTAGAAATGTTAAAGGATGAAACAATCATTGAATTCAGACGTTATGAAGAAGTTTTTTGAAGTGGCTACGCTGTTCTGATAATTTCCTATCAATTAATCTCACATGCTTTGATCAAATGATGGATGGCCCTCTTTGGCCGACCAGTTATCCCTAAAAAGAACCAAACAATGATTTACCATTTGTTAACCAAATTGAGCCTGAATATTAAACCATATTTTTCTTAAAAGTCAGATCACCAAAAATCCAACCTGGGTTTGGGTCCCTTAATGTTTAGCAAATCGTTTGAGACAATAGTCATTACCAAAATGATGGCAGGCCATTTTTCTGCTATCCAAAAGAAAGTAAAAGAAGAAATTCCTTGACAACCCTTTTGAGCCTGAAAAATTCATTCCTTGATTAACCCATCGAAGGATCACACCCCACACTGGGGCAGTTCTTAAAAGATTGGTCCGAATTCAAGTTCAAATGAAAATGAAGACAAGATTCCTTTATAAAAGGAAAAGTGAAAGTTGCGGTAAAAAAAGGAAAAGAAGATTAACAAGAAAAAAAGAAAAAAGAAAAACAGGAGGAAGAAGAAAGAGAATAAGGGACTTACTACATATGTGATCTTTGACCAAATTACCCTTAATGAAATTGATGATTTTGAGCCTTATGTAACTCCTTTCTTCTTTAACCCATACCTTTAGCCTACATTACGGTCCAAATGAAAGTCCTGACCAGATTGGTATACATTATTGTCTTAAATGATTTGTCAGACTCAATACTGAGTCTGAACTACGTAATGACCTGATCCTGAAAAGGTACGTAGGCAGCTTGTTTAAATAACAAGTTCGGTCAACATCTTGCAAAAGCGCCTCAACTCGAACTGGGGGCATAAAATATTATTTGGGGTGGTATTTTTGAGCCTTAGTTTCCCTTTTATTCTGAAATCCTACATCCCTAAGCCTACGTTTCGTCCCAAGTCTTAAAGACCATCTTGAGATCAAAGCATGAGTTGATGAAACTGGGGCAGTTGAAGAGAAGGAACAGTCATCTAGGCTGGGAAATCAACGTTACATGACTTTTGAATACTGGCATGAATTTTCCCCTACAATAGCATTGAAACATGGTGAAACATTTATTTAGTGCAGATGGCCTTTTGATTTAGCGAGTTGATGTCATAGTTGCATAATCATTCCTTGTTCCTTAAAAAAAAATAAATAAATAAATGAAAAAAGAAAAAAAAAGGAACCCTTCTTATTCTTTAGAGCATTAAAAGAGGATGGATAGTCAAAGAGTTTCAGAATCACCAGAAATTTCTATAAAGAAGATCCTTGTGGAGAAAGAGCAGTCAAACTGGAGCAAATGTTATATCAAGTTCAAAAGAAATCCAACAATAGATTCAAGATCGGTGGCAAATGAATTTAACTAGGTCCCATTCAAGCACTTTCTTATCGGATTGGAATAGGAAATCAGAGTCAAGATCAGCTGTAGGTCCATTCAACTGGGGCAGATTTTGTGATTTTTGAGTTGAGTCAATCACTTTCATGACCGGATGAATAAAGAAGATTAAACTAAGATCAGTTACAAATCCATTCAAATGTGGCGAATCCATTACCCTATATTTCACACATTACCACACATCTCATGCATTCCATGTATTATCATGCATTTTCACGCATCTCATGCATTTTATGTATTACCATGCATCTTATGCATTGTCATGCATTTCACGCATTACCATACATCTCATGCATTGCCATTGTGCGTTTCATACATTACACAAAAAATAAAAATGCATACATATAATCACAAGTTAGTAACATGCATATTAATAGCAACATATCATTGCATTATAAGTTAGCAACATGCATATATATAGCAGCATATCATTGCATTCTAGCATCACAAGCAGCAATAGAGCACCCTTCACACTTGTCTTGAGCTTTCGAATGATTATTTGACATCCTTGATGGAGAGATTTCTGTTGTGTTTAATTATGAGCTGGGGTAACTGACCCCAAGCACACATTGATTTACTTGGAAAATTGGGGCAAGTTGACCCCGTACACACATTGATTTATTTTGAAACTAGGGCAACAAATACCAAAGATAGGGGGATTCATTCATTGACATTCAGACTTTACCCCAAGTGCATTCTCCAAATAGAGTAACAACTTTCAAAATTTTGCTTACACACCTTGTTACTTGTTGAGATGGCTGGATCATCGTATCCCTACGGCTCGGATTCTTACATTCGAAGCAAGCCATCATTGTGTCCCATGGCTGGATCATCGTGTCCCTACGGCTCGGATTCTTACATTCGAAGCAAGCCATCATTGTGTCCCATGGCTGGATCATCGTGTCCCTACGGCTCGGATTCTTACATTCGAAGCAAGCCATCATTGTGTCCCATGGCTGGATCATCGTGTCCCTACGGCTCGGATTCTTACATTCGAAGCAAGCCATCATTGTGTCCCATGGCTGGATCATCGTGTCCCTACGGCTCGGATTCTTACATTCGAAGCAAGCCATCATTGTGTCCCATGGCTGGATCATCGTGTCCCTACGGCTCGGATTCTTACATTTGAAGCAAGCCATCATTGTGTCCCATGGCTGGATCATTGTGTCCCTACGGCTCGGATTCTTACATTCGCAGCAAGCCATCCCTGTGTACCTCAACCTGGATTCTTACATTCAGTGCATATCATCTCTGGTTGGCAGAAATAAACAACTCTTGATTAACCTGAAAAGCCATAGAGAGTTGAATGGCTTGGCTAAAATAGGTGTCTTTTATCTTTGCAGGCTTGTTTCTACAAAAACATAGGAGAGCTCCTACCGTTACATTGAAGCAACTAAGCCTACAAAGAGGGGCAGCTGTAGACACCCTATTTTTGCCCTAGCCAAATAAAACACGGGGTCCCCTCTTATTATTTTCATTATTATTATTATTATTATTATTATTATTATTATTATTATTATTATTATTATTATTATTTTTCATTAGTATTATTATTATTACTTATTTTTACTTCTATTTTCTTATTATTATTATTTATTATTTTCATTATTTTTATTATTTTGATTATCATTATTATTAGTATTTTTATTACTATTATTACTATTATCTTATTTATTATTATTATTATTATTATTTTTCATTAGTATTATTATTATTACTTTTATTTTTATTTCTATTTATATTGTTTATTATTATTATTATTATTTATTATTTTCATTATTATTGACATTATTTTAATTATTATTATTATTAGTATTTTTACCTTTACTATTATTTTATTTATTTATTTATCTTTGTTATTACTATTATTATTATTATTATTTTTTATTATTAGTATTTTTACCTTATTATTATTATTATTATTATTATTATTATTATTATTATTTCCTTATAACCATAATAGTAGTATATATTATTTCCAAAAAAAGAAAAATACCAAAAACTGAAAAAGGAAATGTTGTTAGGGTTTTTTTAAAAAATTATTTTTATAAGAGGGGGGGCGCAGCACAGCAGCGGGGAGGCGAGGCCAAAGACAAAAAAAAAAAGACTCCTTCATTCTTCTTCTTCTTCATCTTCACCAGCTCCGGACAGCCCCATCACTCTCGGCCTCCTATGCTCCAGCCAGCTACACACAACCTCACTCCAACCATCAGCCCCATCGCCGCTGCCACGCTCTTCCATCTCCGCCTCCCATCATCTTGACGCCTCTCCACCGGCAACCGCACCACCATCTCCGCACCATCGTTGCAACACAGATCGTAACTCCGAATATGTGCCCCGACGACGGAGCCACCTTTCTCACGATCAGCCTCACTCCAACCGTCAGCCCCATCGCCGCCGCTGCGCTCTTCCATCTCCTCCTCCCGTCGCCGCAACGACCCACTGCTCCGACCACCGCTGCATCTCCGGCCACCTAGCCACGGCTCCTTGGGCTCCGGCAACAAGACGCCGACCACCGTTCGCCTCCTCCAGGCTCAGCAACACCACCGTGACAACCCACCGACATGAGCAGCACCGGCGACCTTCCTCTGCAACACCATCTCCATCCACCACAAAAGTCCACTGCTGCAGGAGAGAGTCGCTGGAACCTTCACCGCCGTTGTCGTCTCCGGCGGTCCTTGCCGTCGTCGTCTTCGGCAGCCCTTGCTGTCATCACCGTTTCCAGTCTCCGTTCTCCGGCGGTGCCCCCCCCTCTGTAAGTCCTTCTGCTCGTGCACACACATGCACAGAACACACACACACACAAACATGCAATTTTATTTTATTTTTTGTTATTTTGTTTTATTTTATTTCTATTTATTTCCCTTCTGATTTTTGGTCATTACTAATATCTAATATTCGGTTTTTTTTCTTTTTCTTTTTTTTTGTTTTTTTGTTTTTATGCAGATATGTGTAATATTTAATCTTTTATTTATTCATTTATTTATTGTAATATATAGTCTTCATGTTTACACTTTTATTATATATGTATATAAATATTAATATTATTGTTGGATTATTATTATTATTATTATACCTTATTACATGTCTATATTTATTGTTGAATATTGGTTTAAAGTGTTTATGTTATCATTG
This sequence comes from Malania oleifera, assembly GCF_029873635.1. Lineage (NCBI taxonomy): Eukaryota > Viridiplantae > Streptophyta > Magnoliopsida > Santalales > Ximeniaceae > Malania > Malania oleifera. Next base: position 69,322,487 of record NC_080423.1, read on the forward strand.
TATTGTCAATCATTGTAATATACTCATTTATTATTTAGGGTGTCTATATTGTTGTATACTATCTTGTGGTATGTTATTTATTCTAGTATATATTATGTATTTAGAGTTTAAATTATTACATGTTGTATTTAGGGTTTTAATTGTATACTTAGGGTTTTGTTCATCATATGCTTTATTTAGGGTTTGATTGGTCTCTCATATTGTCATGATATATTAATGGTAAGGTTTTAAAATTATTTCCATAATTATTGTCGCGTGTTTTATTTGTTAACTCTAGGGTTTAAATTGCTTCCCATAATATTAATATTACTTGTGTAATAGTTTCCATTATTGTATATATTGCATGTGTATTATAAGGTTTAATTTGTTTCCACATTGTTATTGTACATTAATTGTAAGACTCTAATTATTTCCAAGCTATTATTCTTATTATACATGTTGCCTATTATATTTAGGGTTTTGACTGGTTTCCATGTTATTAATATTTTTATGGTTTAAATGCCTCTATATAGATTGATTATTAACTTTAGGGTTATGAGTGTTTCCATATTATTATCACATTTAAACTTTAGGATTTGTTATGTTTCCAAATTATTAGTACATATTTTTTAGGATTTTTGATTTATTTCCATTCTATTGCACGTTGAATTTTTTTTTAGGGTTTGATTATTTCCATATCATTGTATATTTATTTTTAGGTTTGTCTGAATGCCATAATTTTGTTTTATTTGTTTCCATGTTTGTTTATATTTAACTTTTAGGGTTTGATTTATTGTCATTTTTCCTTTATTGTTAATATCAGGGTTTTATTAGTGTTATGTTAAAGTTTTGATTATTTATAGTTAGGGTTTTTGCATGTATTTGTTAATATATATTATTATCATATTGTATAGTTAGTAAAATTATGATATATATGTATTATTAGTCTAGTAGTATTATTATGGTATAGTATTAATATTTACGTGTTATGATATATATATATATATATATTAAAGTGGTATTATAATATCGTATTGGTATTTATGTGTTATTAATATTATGAGATATATATGTGTTATTATTATAATAGTATTATTATTATAGATAATGTATTATCATTATAATATATTAGGGCTATTATTTTCACATATTCATGGAATTTTCAACTATATCCTATGTTTATATTTTGTATTGAGATATCCATTATTTCTAATATTTTTGTATTATTTTAGTAAGTATTTTCGTACGTATATCCCTATGATTTTATTGCGGGGGTATGAGCCTTTGGGCATCACGTACCCTAAGCTCTGAGGGAATATATATGTATATATTTATTTATTTATTTATTTTTCATATTTATTTATAAAATCACAAAAAGGAGTAATTTAAAGACTTACTAGATTTAACTTAGGGATAATTTCGAATTAATTAGGTACCGTTCGTAAGAACGGGCGCGTAGGGGGTGCTTGTACCTTCCCCTAGCGTAACCGAACTCCCGAGCCCAACTCTGGTAACATAGACCTATTCTACCCCTAACGGGGTAGTAATTACGTGTTCTAACCACACTAAAAGGTTAGTGGCGACTCCGATTTTTTTCATGATTTTTCCATGAAAATATTAAAATGATTTTAATTTCGCCGCCCAGGGCACACGCGCTCCCGGGACGTCGCGACAGTACTAATACATAAGATTAAGTACTAATACATAAGCACGTCGTTCTGAATCATCCTTGGATGCACTCTCATCATCTTCATTTTCTTTTTCCTTAGATTTTTCAGCAGATTTGTCGTCGCTAGATGGAACTGAGCTAATATCCATTGGTGTTGTACCTTTAGAAGAGCTAGCCAAATGCTTCTCAATTTTATCAACACCTTGAGCAAGGGTGGAGCAGTGAGTTTCCACAGTGGTAACCTTCTTTTGAAGTGTACCAAGACCAGATTGTATCCCATCCCTGGAGTTTAGATAGTGAGTGTAAAATGCCAGAAACCAGGAAGGAGTATCTGAGTCTGGCTGAACTGAAGTAGCTGGCATGGTAGGCTGAGGAGGAGGCTCAGATGTGAGGTGTCGATGACCTTTCTGAAACCAGCCTTAAGTGGTTTTCTTATTACACATTTACTTAAGAATTGTGTCAAAAAATATGTCATAATGGTATTTTCGAATGAAGTTGAAAGACGGTCTGAGGATGTTATAATTTGCAAACACCATATTCAATATCCCAACATATGGTAGAATAATGCGAGGAGCATCAACTTTCATATTAATCCATTTGATAATAAGACTATGAAGATCCAGCTTTTTTACCTTTCAAAATACAACACATGATGAAACAATCTAGAAAGAAAACATGATCATGTGAACCAGATCGAGGTAGGATATTATAAGTAATGAGTTTATTCAAAATTATGGCTTAAAGGTTCAGGTGTTTATAGATACGTGGATTTCCGAAATAAGTGGGTTCATCATTCATCACAAAAGGTAAGAATGCCTCTCGGGTAAACCCTTATGCCATTATCCATTGCTTTTCAACAATTTGAACCTCAAAATTTCTTGGTTTAACACGGAGGATTTTTCCTAAAGATGAGGGAGTGAGGTGAATACTCTGCTCTAAGAGGTCCGTTTTTATCCCATCTTCTTGTTTTTCCGTGTTCGCATAAAAAATTCTTACTAAGTTTGGATAATGCCCTTTGTCCTGATAGGTGATAAATCTTTCCCAACCAATTTCTTTAAAAACCTTTAAAATTTCAAGAAAGTCAGAATTGAAGAATTCAACATCAATCACTTTTCCTAGAATTGGTGCTAAGGAAGCGATTTGATTTCGATAAAGATGTTTGGCTTGAGAAATAACTAACCATTTCTCGACTTCATCGTTGTTGATGTGCGAGGAGGGGGAAGCACCCTTATTTGCAATGGTCTTTGTTCGTGGCATGTTTTCTTGAGACTTGAATCTGAGAAACCCTATAAATTGGTGAGGATGATGTAGGTTTTGAGTTTGGATTTTGATTTTAGATGGATTTGGAGGAGAAATAAGCTTGCATAAGAGTAGGAATGAAAGGATTTAGAGTGAGAGGAGAAGTAGCAGGCGCCTAAGGGCTGTTAAAATGAGACAGAATAGGGCTTTAAACCCTTACTCACCGCGAGGCAGTCACCTGCCAGGAAAAGGTGGGCACCTGGCAACCCAAAAGGCACCAAGTCAGTAGCGTGGCAGTCATTTGACACTCGGGTGGCAGTTGCTTGCCAAGCATATTTTTCTAAAGAAAACTTCTTCAAACAACATCTCGAACATGCATCATTCCTAATTCTCGTCTAATGAATATAAATCAATCCTCTGAGAGTGGTTTTGTGAATATGTCCGCTAATTGATCATGTGTATTAATGAATTCTAGAATTATTTCCTCGTTTTGTATGTGATCTCTCAAAAAGTGATGTCTTATGTCAATATGTTTTATTTTTAAGTGAGATACCAGATTTTTTGAAATATTTATGACACTTGTGTTGTCACACTTTATTGGAATTGTTTGATATTGAAGTTTGAAATCTCTTAATTGTTGTTTCATATATAATGTTTAAGCACAACAACTCCCAGCTGCCATGTATTTCGCTTCAGCTATGGATAATGTCATGGAATTTTATTTCTTTGAAAACCAAGAGACTAGTGAGTGTCCCTGAAAGTGACAAGACCCACTAGTACTCTTTCTATCTATTTTACACCTAGCATAATCCGCATATGAATAACTTATCATTTCAAAATCAGTTCCCTTTGGATACCACAAGCCTAGATCAAGTGTGCCTAGCAAGTACCTAAGTATTCGTTTAACTGCTATTTGATGTGATTGTTTAGGTGCTGATTGCAACCTAGCACACATGCATACACTAAACATGATGTCGGGTCTACTTGCTGGCAGATATAATAGGCTTCCTATCATTCCTCAGTAATGTTTTGTGTCTACTTGCTTTCATTTTTCATCTTTGTCAAGGCTTGTTAAGGTGCTCATGGGGGTTCCTATGGATTTTCTTTCTTCCATTTCAAACTTTTTTAACATATCCTTAATATATTTTGTTTGATTTATGAATGTTCCATTCGTAGCTTGTTTAATTTTTAACCCTAGGAAGTAATTAAACTCTCCCATCATACTCATTTCAAATTATCTCTGCTTACATGTGGTAAATTATTTACATAATTCTTCATGTGTTGCACCAAATATGATATCATCAACATAGATTTGTACTATTAGCATATTTTTATTTTTAGTTTTCATGAATAGAGTGCTATCTACCTTTCCTCTCGAAAAATCATTTCTGAGTAAAAAATTGCTTAGTCTTTCATACCAAGATCTAGGAGCTTGTTTCAAACCATACAAAGCTTTTGTTAACTTGAATACATGATTGGGATTTTTTGTGTCTCAAAACCTGGAGGTTGTTTAATATAAACTTCTTAATTTATATATCCTTTTAAAAACACACTTTTTACATCCATTTGATATAGTTTAAAATCCTTATGGACTGCATAGGCTAGGAGCATCCTTATTGCTTCCATTCTTGCTACGAGGGCAAAAGTTTCATCATAGTCAATACCTTTTTCTTGATTATAACCTTGTGCTACTAGCCTAACTTTGTTTCTAACAACTACCCTTTTTTCATCGTTCTTATTTCTAAAGACCCATTTAGTTCCTACGATTGAATGTTCTTTGGGTTTAGGTACTAGTTGCCTCACTTGACTTCTTTCAAACTAATTTAGTTCTTCTTGCATAGCCATAATCTAATAATCGTCATTTAAGGCTTCTTCAATGTTTTTGGGTTCATCTTGAGATAAAAATGCATAGTGGTTGCATATATTTTTCAAAGATGCTCTAGTGGTTACTCCTTTTGATGGTTATCCAAGAATTTGATCTTTTGGATAACTTTTAACATATTTCCACTCTTTTGGTAGTTCTTGGTTTCTATGGGGTTTTCATTTGTGGTTTCATTGTTGTTTTCTTCTTTCATCTCAAGATTTTCTTCTTTTTGTGAGATATCTTCTCTTTCATCATTATTACTTTCTTTTGCAGAGTGATTTGATTCATCAAAAGTTATATGCATGGATTCAACAATAGTAAGTGTTCTTTTATTATAAACTCTATAGGCTTTACTATTTGTAGAATATCCTAAGAAAATGCCTTCATCTGATTTTGCATCAAATTTACCTAAATCGTCATTATTATTGAGAACAAAACATTTACACCCAAATACATGGAAGTAAGCTATGTTGGGTCTTCTACCTTTCCATACTTCATAAGGTATTTTTTCTATACTTGATCTAATAAACACCCTATTTATAACATAACAAGCTATATTTACAACTTCACCTCTAAAGTACTTAGGCAAATTATTTTCATTTAACATGGTTCTTGCCATTTCTTGAAGAGTTCTATTTTTCCTCTCAACAACTCTAGTTTGTTGTGGGGTCTTAGGCGCTAAGAAGTTATGGTTTATACCATGATCATCACAAAATTTATCAACATCTTTGTTTTCGAACTCTCTACCTTGATCATTCCTAAAGTTAGTTACGTTATAACCTTTTTCATTTTGTAGTTTCTTGCATAGGGTTATTAACATGTTACAAGCTTCATCTTTATTTTCTAAGAACAAGACCAAAGTATATCTTAAATAATCATCTACAATCACAAAGGCATATTGTTTGCCTCCTAAGCTTTGTGGTCTAGTAGGACCAAATAAGTTTAGGTGCAAGAATTCTAAGGGTCTACTAGTTTGTTGACCCTATGGGTCATTCCTAGTTTTGATAATGACAAATACTCTTGGTATTTAATGTTTTCTAAGTTTGTGTGCCGGTTCATATTAGCGAAATCAGTTGATGGCACATGAAGACTTGAAGAAAACAAAGTCCCTGAAGCTTTCTCATTATTGTACTTTGTATCATTGCCTTATATGGGTTTCTAATAGTAACATAAGGCAAAGGTATGTAATAATCTGCATTGCATGCATGTAGGAACTTATAAACCCAAGACCTTAGAGAGACCATAGGGAACACCGAAGGTCGACCGACGCCGGATTTTTTTGGTAGGATAGAAAGACCTTAGGTCCCTAATCAAATGCACAAACAAACCTTAATATCGCCTATAATATCAGGGAAATTAATTGAAGTGAAAATTGGACTTAATTGAAAATCTTGTGAGAGGTCGGGCGACCAAATCAATGACATTTGAAACGCCACGAGTGCCCGAACCATGGACAAGTCAACATGTTGACTTGGATTTGGGCATCCGAACATATTTGACCACATCGTCCACAGGCGATTGAATCCCTGACCTGACACCTTTTCACCAACCCAGGCGCCCAAACATTACGTTCAAATATGCCTCGAGCGACTGAATTGGTAAGTTCTGGATACCGAACTTAGCTTCGGGCACCCGAACCGCGAATAGAAACATTCTGTTTTTTGTTTAGCCAACCAATCCTAGACTCAAGCACCCAAACTTCGAAAAAGCACTTTTTTTGTTGTGTCTGTCCGAGTGACCAAACCTTGGGTCGGGCACCCGAATCTCTCAAGTTAAATTAATTTTTACCGGGGTTAAAATTAAGTAAACATGGTTAACTTTCTTAATGGTTTTTAAAGCAAATTTAATAATACCCTTGGTGTCCCCAACGGTCATAATTTTGCCTATGCCTATATATATCTCTTCATTTGCAAAATTAAGGCAAGATTAGCAAATAGGATTAAGCCAAAAATATTTGAAAAATTCGAAATCCTATTTTCTCCTACTAAGTTCATAACACTCAAATACCTTCATTCCTTTGAGAAATCTTACCTTGTGAGTGTTTATTGCTTGTTATATTGTGCTAGAAACTCTCACTTGTATATTACACATTTGATTTTCATATTGAGGGTTGAGTTAGATTTTTGGCTTGATTTCATTTGATAAATCTTTGGTTGGGAAAAATCGTATAGCTAAGTGAGTTTGCATTATCATTGCAATACTCATTTGGGCTTTTTCTTTTGTGTGCAAAAATTGTTTACAAAGCTAGATTTCAAACAACTCTTGTGCTAGAAACATTTGAGAAAATATTTTTGAGGTTGTTTGAATACTCTGATTGGCATCTTTGAAACCCTAAGCTTGCATTGATATATTTTATACTGTGTTTCAAAGAAAACCTTGTTTATACACTCTTTTGCATATTTGAGATTATCCATAATATTAAGTGTTGATTCCACAAAGAGAGCACTGAGCTTATAGTTCATACATCATTAAGGCACATTGATTATATTGTGCGTAGTGGTACATATCAGCTTATGTAAGAAGCGTTTGTTTGTACATAAAATTTTAAATCTGTTGTATTCCAGGCATGGGCCTAAAGAGGGAGACTAGCCCTGTGAAATAGTCCTGGACTGGCTTAGACCCGGTTAGGGAAGCTAGGTGTGCCATCCTGGTAAGGCGTGTTGGTTGAGGTTAGCCCCAATAATTGACCTAGTTGTAACCAGTGCTACTCCACCTGTTAAATAAGCATTAGTGGAATCCTCGAACTTGCGAGCTAGAGGCGAAAACATAGGCACAGTTGGCTGAACCTCGATAACATATCTAGTGTTGATTTTATTTTCCGCAATTTACTTTTTACACCTGTATGTTTATGTTTATCATTTAAATATTTTTTTGGGATTATGAATACATAGAAAGACACTAGGTTTGTGAAATACTGCTTGTTAGATTAGTTGAACCTAGGGAATTAATTTTTAAATACCCAATTCACCCCCCTCCTGGGAATACACCAAGGCTAACATAGTTGATATGTACTTCTTCTTTTTGAAACTTGTCTTGATTTGTTTTCCTTTTTGGCATGCATCACAAATCTTATCTTTTATAAATTTTGTATTTGGTAATCCTTTTACTAAATTTTTCTTGGATAGTTTAGATAAGAGGTCCATGCTTGCATGTCCTAGTTTCCTATGCCACAGCAAACTAGTTTCATTCATGGCAGCTACACATGTCACATTTTGATTAACTAGGTTATCAAGATTTATACAATATACGTTATTTACCCTATGAGATATGAATAAGGTTTCATCATTCTTAGCATTTTGAATAATGCATTTATCTTTCTTAAAAATTATTCCAAAACCTTTGTCACTTAATTGACTAATACTCTAAAGATTATGTTTTAAACCTTCTACCAACAAAACATCATCAATTGTAAGAGATGATTCTTTACCTATTTTACTAATGCCAACAATTTTACCTTTGGCATTGTCACTGAAGTTCACGTATCCCCTATCTTTTTGTTTTAGTGTGGTGAACTTGGTCCTATCTCTAGTCATGTGTCTTGATCACCTGCTATCCAAGTACTACTTTTCCCTTAATGGTGTTGTCCTAAAGCACACCTACAATGAAGGATTCATGGGGTTAGGTTTTGGAACCCAAATTTTCTTTACTTTCTTTGAATTATTTCTAATTCCATTGTTTACTTTCCATTCATTTTGAACTTTAACATATTTCCTTTTGAGTGGGAAATTAAACATCACATGTAGCAACTAGTATGTTCATGTATATTGGTTGAGGAAGTACTAGCATAGTACTTTGCTTCTTTAACAAAATATCCCATGAATAACTTCTTAATTCTTTTATTTGTTTTTCATTTATATCCGATTCCTTCTCTATTTCTTGTTGGCCAATCATCTTTTCAAAATTTTCTTTACGTTTAGTAAGGTTATAAATTATTTTCTCTTTATCCTCTATTGACTTCTTAAGTTCAATTATTTCTAAATCCTTTTTATTTTGATCATCTACTTGTATTTTGACTATTTCTTGAGTCATATCTTTTATTTTCTCTTCTAACTTTTCAATAAGAGATTCTTTCTCCTTTTCAATGGATTTAGAAAATTCAAGTTGTTTCAATAGTTTTTCATTTTGTTCTTTCAAGGTTATGTTTCTTTTGGAAACTTTGATGAACCTTTTATGTAAGGAAAATAACTTAGCTTGTAGTTTTTTATAGGAGGGCAAACTATCGCAAGATTCATCACAAGATTCGTTACTAGATTCCGTTGATGAGTAGTAAGAATTTACCTCTTCATCATTTTTTGTGAAGCAGATATTCGCTATCTCTTGTCCGCTTGGAAAATAACTCATTCTCCATTTCTCTTGAGCTTGAATCATCCCATGTAGCTTTCATGGCTTCCTTCTTCTTCTTTTTATCCTTCTTGAATAAAGACCAGTCCGGCTTGATGTGTCCTGGTTTCTTGCAATGATAACATGTAGGAGGGTCATTTTTACTTTTGTTTTCTTTCCTACTTATTTTCCCTTTTTCATATTTCTTTTTACTAAATTTTCGGGGGAACTTTTTATTTTTCCTATAGAACTTGCCATGTCTTTTAGTGATGAATGCTAATTCATCTTGGTTTAGATCACTTGATTCACTTTCATATTCACTTGAGCTTGCACTAGCTGCTTTTAAGGCAATGGACATCTCATGCTTAGGTTCAGGGTTTCTTTCTTTTAATGCCATTTCATAAGCGAGTAGTGAACCTATAAGGTCATCTAGTGTGGTAGTCTTAAGGTTCCTACCTTCTATTATTGCAATGGCCTTTGGTTCCCATATGGAGGACAGGCCTCTTAGTATTTTCCGATTCATTTCATAGGTGGTGTAGGTCTTTCCTAAGGCACTTAGAGAATATATTATGTGAGTAAATGTAGTATATATACTAGTGATTGTTTCATCTTGATTCATTTTGAAAGCTTCATACTCATTGGTTAGCATGTCAATCATATTGTCTCTAACATCTACCGTTCCTTCATAAGTTACTTCTAACTTGCCCCAAATTTCTTTGGCCATTTTGTAGGCCATGACTCTATTGAATTTATTAGCACCTAGAACACAATACAAGGCATTTATGGCACCTGAGATTATTTGTAGCATTTTGTAGTCTATACCAATAATGTCCTTTTTCTCTTTAGGTATTTGTTTTCCATCCACTATTTTGATAGGAATTAGATCTCCATCCTTGACAACTTCCTAAGCTTTCCAATCCATATGTTGAAGATAGATTTGCATTTGTTTTTTCCAAAAAGTATAGTTATGTCCACAAAATATTGGTGGTCGGGTTAAGGATTGGCCCCCTCTAAAGGGAGTTACTCCTATGTGTGCCATTCGATCTTTTTAAATCTTCTTGTTAAGATTTACTATAACTAGGCTCTGATACCAATTGGAAATAGGATATTGTTCACAAGAGGGGGGTGAATTGGGTTAAAAAATTATTTATGTTCTTTTTAAAACTTTTGTATTACAACAATAAACACAACCCAACACCATCACAAAGTACTTGTAAAATAATCAATCCTAATCAACCACAATCAATACAAAATAACTAAGCACTTGATTCTTGTGACAATAGCCTTGTAGTAATATGCAATGCTTGTTGGATTTGTATAAGCCATGTGTTGAAATTCACAATCACACTTTTTTCCAAGGTTCAAATTTTAAATAAACCTTCAGGTTAATAAGTTTAGGATGATCAACCAACGTAGTCCCTTTCGGTTTCTGCAATCAATGCTGATCAAACCAAAACAAATTATCTTCCAGTCAATTTAATAACCAAACACTCAGAATTTAGAAATTATAAAGCATCCACGTAGTTTGTAAAGTATGCTAAAAAATAAAGAATAGGGAAGAGAGAGAGGAGCACAGAGTTTTATGAGGTTTGGCTTATACCCAGCCTATGTCCTCGCCTTTGGCAAACCACCAAAAGATTAACTAAGTTAGTTCTTTGCTGGGTGGAACAACACCGTTTACAACACTCCTTCGATTAGGCTAGAGCTCACCTCCCCAAACGATATCCCCTCGCTTGGCATGACAATCCAACAAATCTTTTGTGTGTGTGTGTGTGTCTACATCTCTCTCTCTCTCTCTCTCTCTCTCTCTCTGTCTATCTATCTCATTTAAATTCCGCTCTTTAATTTCCGCACGTGTATGAATATTTATTTATTGGCATTCTTTTTTTTTCATGCACGCTTTAATTTTTGAATAAGATTTAATGTGGTGAATTAGTGAAGTTTAAATTTGCAAAATATTTTTAAATCCCAATTGACCCCCCCTTTTAAGATCACACCATAACTCTCAGACCCAAGAGATTTTGGGTACCAAAATTAGTTACTTAAAAACTTGTTGTAGGTGTTCTTGAGATCGTCCTCCACTAAGGACAAATGGTACATTGATAGCAGCTGCTCACCACACATGACGGGCGATAAGGCCAAATTCACTTCCATTATGCACAAAGATGGAGGATTTGTGACCTTTGGGGACAAAGCAAAGGGAAAATTCATCGGAGTAGGTAAGATAGGTAAGGAACCTTCTCTTGTTATTGATAATGTTCTATTCGTAGCTTGTTTGAAACATAATCTGTTAAGCATAAGTCAATTATGTGATAGGGGATATAAGGTGTCCTTTGAGCATGATAAATTTCTAGTAGAAAACATATCAGAAAATAATGCTTTATTTACAGTTGAATGATATGAAAATGTGTATACTACTAGCTTTGATCATTTAGCTTCTTAGCATGTGAAGTGTTTTTCTGCTATAAATTAGGCTCGTTGGCATTGGCATAGAAGACTAGGGTATGCTAGCATGGATTTATTGTCAAAACTAGTCAAAAATGAATTAGTCAAAGGCTTACCAAAGACACGGTTCGTGAAAGATAAAATTTATGATGCATGTCAATTGGGTAAGCAAACTAAATCTTGTTTTAAGAAAAAGAAAATCATCTCCACTACTAGGCCACTTCAATTGTTGCATCTAGATTTATTTGGTCCTAATTCAGAGTTTAGGAGGAAAATCATATGCTTTTGTAATTATTGCTGACTATTCTAGATTCACATGGCTATTATTCCTAGCACACAGGGATGAAGAATGTGAAAATCTTTCTAGATTGTGTAGAAAAATCCAAAATGATAAAAGGTATAAAATCTCACATATTCGGAGTGATAGAGGAGGAGAATTTAAAAATAGGGATATGGAAGAATTTTGTGATTATCATGGTATTTCCCATAACTTCTCAACACCTAGGACTCCCTAACAAAATGGAGTAGTTGAGAGAAAACATAGATATTTATAGGAAATGGGTAGAACAATACTTAATGAACATAAATTATCCAAATATTTTTGGGCCGAAGTAGTGAGCACCGCTTGCTACGTAATAAATAGAGTTTTGATCAGACCTACTCTCAATAAAACCTCTTACGAATTATGGAATGGCCATAGACCTAATATATCCTACTTCCATGTTTTTTGCTATAAATGTTTTGTTCTTGTAGACACCCCATTTTTATCCAGGCCCAATATATTTATTATCATTATTATTATTATTTTATTTTTATTATTAGTATTTTTATTATTTTATTTATTCTTATTATTATTATTATTATTTTTCATTAGTATTATTATTATTATTATTACTTTTATTTTTATTTTTACTTGTATTTATATTATTTATTATTTATTATTATTATTTATTATTTTCATTATTATTAATATTATTTTTAATTTTTATTATTATTAGTATTTTTATCTTTATTATTACTATTATTATTATTATTATTTATTTCTTATTATTATTATTATTATTATTATTATTATTATTATTATTATTTTGTTTTAGTATTATTATTATTATTATTATTATTATTTCTATTATCTTTATTATTAGTTTTACTATTATTATAATTATTTTTATTATCTTACTTTATTATTATTATTAGTATCTTTATCATTATTATGATTATTACTTTACCATTATTAGTATAACTATTATTATTTTTATTCTTATTTATCTATCTATTATTATTATTATTTTCTCTATTATTAATATTACTTTTAGATATTATTTTACTATTATTATTGTTTCTATTATTATTTTATTATTATTATTTATTCTCAAATATTATTGTTATTATTATTATATTTAGTTCATTATTATTATTATGGAATGTTGGTATTAGGGTTTTAAGTGGGAGAGCCTATTTATAGGCTCTTATTCACACAGCCAAAGGGGGGGCGCTGCGCACAGCACAGCCACAGAGTGGAGAGACCCAAAAAAAAAAAACCTAGCCTCACTCACGCCAGCACTGTCTCTTTGCCGCTGTAGTTCCACGCAGCCACAGCCTTCTCCTCCTCCTCCATTCCATCCCACAGCGAACCAGCTACTCCCCATTCATCCTCTACCCATCTCCATTCTCCTCTCCGTCCCTCAATCTCACCCTCTCTCTGCAACGCCATACCAGTCCGGCGACGACTCATGCACAGCTCCGGCCATGCGAACCACTCCGTCATCGCCCCAGATAATCCTCATCTTACCCACTGCTCCGGCCATGATAGCATTCGCCACTGCTCACTCGTCACTGCCAACCCCCCCGACCATCCTTCCGGCAAGACCTTCCTGCTCTCCTTGGCTCTTTCAGCAACCACTCCGACAAGCCTCACCACCCCGAGCCCAACATCATCAGCCCCACGGCCGGCGATGTCGCACGGGGCCATCACCGCCCTCTGCCAGCGATCATCATCTCACCACAGCAGAACCACGCCCCTCCCTTCGGCCACACACCAGACAGTCCAAGATCTCCCCGGTGAGTCCCCACTGTAAGTGCTTCCCTCTGCTGTACCTGCACACACACACACATGGATATGTATATATATGAATATGGGTTTAGGTTTGCATTTTATAAGATAAAGTTTAAGTCTTTTCATCTTTTTATTTTTTTTTAAATTTTTTCTTACATGCTGTGTATACTTTTAATTATTTAAGTTTCCTCATTAGGTGTTTGTTTTATTTTATTTGTTAGTACTATACTTGTTAGAGAATCAATATAGTAATATTATTTTTTAATTTTTAAATGGTAAATACTAATTAATTTTATTCTTCTTATTGCAGGATTTTTGTTGATATTTAAACTTTAATTATTTTTGTTTATGCATGGAAAACGCTAATTAATTTTATTCTTCTTATTGCAGGGTTTTTCTTCTTTCATGATAATATTTATTTGGGTATATCTGACATCAGTTTTTATTCAGGATTTTCTTCCCTTGTGTAAGAATTTTTATTTAGGTTTCACATATACATATCTAATGTTATTATTATTGTTTTTTTTATATTTCTTTCCGTGATAATGTTTATTCAGGTTTTTTTCTTCATTTTTTATTTTAGGGCACTGACTATGCATATTTAATGATGAATATAGGTTAGGATACAGTATTTTTAGGGTATATATTTATGGTTTTTGTGATTATGACATATGTTTAAATGTTTAACATTTGTATATTTGGGGTGTATATTAAGTTTGGCGACCGTGCTGCATTGGTATATTATTTTCAGTAATAACTTGTTTCCATAATTTCATTACTTCCTTGGCTTCTCATTGGTTTCCATATTATTAACCCTAAGTTTGATTTGCTGCCTTAGTTAGCGAATTACCTATATGTGTAGTGTGCATATCTTTAATTGCATGTTAATATTAAGGTAATTATTATGTTATACATCATATCCTTGTTATCATTATCGTTATTAGAAGTAAATTATTATTACCATTATTGTACATATTTATTTATATTATTATATTGTTATATGATTTATATGAGTATACTGCTATATCAAGTATGTTGTTATATTTAGTGTTCTTAGATTATACGTTTATATTAAGAATATTGGTATATTTCAGTATTATGTTATTTTTAGTATTTTATTCTACATTGTACATTATTATTATTATTTGGTATTATTTGCTTTAGTATTTTTAGTATCTTAGGATGTAGCGTATGGTATTTTATTGCTTATTGTATGTTAGCTTTATATGTTAATTTATTATCCTATTATCATGTATTGAAATCTCCCAGAGAATTTTGGAAAATATTTTAAATTATTTATGAAAAATCTATATTTTGAAAATAAATCTAGGAGCTATTTTTGTAAAGTATCTTCTTGATTTTCATCCCTATGATTTTATTGCGGGGGTATGAGCCTTCGGGCATCACGTACCCCAAGCTCTGAGGGAATATATATGTATATATTATCTTCATTTATTTATCATTTTATTTATTTATTTATTACATGTATTTATAAATTCATAAAAAGGAGTAATTTAAAGAATTATTAGATTAACTTAGGGATAATTTCAAATTAATTAGGTACCGTTCGTAAGAACGGGCGCGTAGGGGGTGCTCGTACCTTCCCCTCGCGTAACCGAACTCCTGACCCCAACTCTGGTAATGTAGACCGATTCTACCCCTAACGGGGTAGTAATCATGTGTTCTATCCGCACTAAAGGTTAGTGGCGACTCCTACACCATATTTTTCTTAAAAATATTAAAATTGATTTTGATTTCGCCGCCCGGGGCACACGCGCTCCCGGGACGCCGCGACAGTTCTAAGGGATAATGAAAACCTAGGAAAATTTGATTTGAAATTTGTTGAGGGAATTTTTCTAGGTTACGCATTATATAGTAAAGCCTACAGGGTATATATGATAGAGTCCATCCATGTATTGTTTGATGAGTCCAATCCCTTCTTTAAAAAGTCTGATGAGGATGATATTGAAATAAGAAAAGGATTAGAAAAATTATCAATTGAAAATAATAAAGATGAGACCATAGAAATTAAAGAACCACCTGTTGAGGATAATCAAGTAGAGGGTGAGATACATGAACTACCTAGAGAGTGAAAATTTGCAAAGAACCACCCCAAAAATCAAATCATAGGTGAACCATCATGAGGTGTAGCTACTCGATCATCCCTTCGAAACTTGCGTAGACCCTTTGCATTCTTGTCTAAGGAGGAGCCCAAGAATGTGAATGAGGCAATTGAGGATGAATCATGGGTAATGTCCATGCAAGAAGAGCTTAATCAATTTGAGAGGAACAAAGTTTGGACCTTGGTTCCTAGACCCAACGATAACATTATTATTGGAACCAAATGGTTCTATAGGAACAAAAAGGATGAAAACAGAATAGTAATTAGAAAAAAAGTAAGACTAGTAGCCCAAGGGTATAACCAGGAGGAAGGTATAGACTTTGAGTAAACATATGCTTCTGTGACTAGGATGGAAGCCATTTGTATGTTATTAGCGTATGCTACTTTTAAGAACTTCAAATTATATCAAATGAATGTTAAAAGCGCATTTTTAAATGGCTACATCAATAAGGAGGTGTATTTGGAACAACCTCCAGGTTTTGAAAACCATAAATTCCCTAATTATGTCTATCGTTTATCTAAAGCCTTCTTTGGATTAAATCAAGCTCCTAGGGCTTGGTATGAGAAGCTTAGTGATTTCCTATTGGATAATGAGTTTGCAAGAGAGAAGATTGACACAACATTATTTATGAAGGCTTAAAATGATGATATGATCCTAGTAATTATATATATATATATATATATATATATGTATGTAGATGACATCATTTTTGGAGCTACAAATGATGAGTTATGTAATGAGTTTGCCAAATGCATGCAGAATGAATTCGAAATGAGCATGATGGATGAACTTAACTTCTTTTTAGGACTTCAGATTAAACAAGCCAAACATGGAACGTTCATATGCCAATCAAAATATGTTAGAGACTTTCTTAAGAAATTTAATATGGAGGATGGTAAAATTGTAGGAACACCTATGAGCTCCTCCACAAATGTAGACAAAGATGAGTAAGGTATACCGATAGAAGTCAAGCTCTACCGTGGCATGATTGGTAGCTTGTTATACCTAACTGCTAGTAGGCCTGATATTATGTTTAGTGTTTGTATGTGTGCTAGATTTCAGGCTGCACCTAGAGAGTCTCACTTGTTAGCAGTTAAAAGGATACTTAGATACCTTATTGGGATTATTGAATTTGGTTTCTGGTACCCTAAGCGTACATCATTTGAGATTGTCAGTTATTCAGATGCTAACTTTGCCGGTAGTAAAGTTAATTCAATAGTCCCAAGATAAGATTAGGGTACCCTTATTGGGACTATTGAATTAGGTTTCTGGTACCCTTATCTTGGTAACCAAGATAAGATTCACAATAACACAATCTCAACAATGCTTCCATGTTTCAGCACTTAAGGAATTCAAAGTTGAGTTTGAGAATGAATGCTTGCTAATAATAAGCCTTGTATTTATGGACCTATTTTCTCAATGTAAACCACAACTCAAACATTCAACAATCTTCCAAAAACTCCGAATTTAAATAAACTTTTAGTTAATTAGTCTTGTCTATTAACCAATCAAAGTACTCCCTTTAAGGTTTTTGCAATTTATATTGATCAACCAACATACTCCTTTTTAGTTTCCACAATCCCAAAACTGAATTAAACCTTGGTTTATTTAATTTCCAATCCACGTAGTATATATGATCAAAAATTAAAATCCAACCACACAGTTAATATAAATAGGAAATTAAATGAGAGTAGGGAAGAGAGTGAGACGGGAGTTTTTACGAGGTTCGGCTTATACCCAACCTTTGTCCTTAACTTAGTCCAATACCACCTAAGGACTCCACTATACTATTCCTTTTCAGGGAAAACAAACCTTTTACAGTCATCCTTTAGGGTAGAGCCCCTCTCCAAGATATACCCCACACTCATTCACTCCTTCAATAGGTTAGAGTGCGCCTCTCCAAGCAATACCCCACACTCGGTCTAGCAATGATTCAAGAACCAGAACCGTCTAAAAGATATGAAACAAAAATTGGTGTACAAGGACACTCTCAAAAGAGTAGATTAATACAATTGAAATCTATATGCTTTAATCAAAATAACAATATGGAAAGATGAAGCTCAAGAAGATATCACTGTAAGTCTTCTTTCTAAGTTGAAGGAATTAGGAGTAAGCTCAGAATTTTTTTGAGAAATTCATAGCAAACTCAATAGTGAAACTTATAAATTTATTGCACAAGAGAACTTTTTGAGAATTTGGAATTTTGAGAATAAGAAAGCTTGCTTGCTGCATTTTCTTAGTGTAATTAATCTTTAGCCTTAGGGGGTTATTTATAGATAAAAAATCAAGTCTATTTCATGTTCCACAAGTGACTTGGAGTGTTTCCCAAGTTTACAGAAAGTTTGATTCCCAAGCAATCACTTTTGAAAACTTTTATTAGCTATTAAAAAATAGTCGTTACGAGGTTTAGGCACCTGAACTCATCGAGTCAGTCGCTTGAAGTTAAAACTCAGTGTATTTTTGAAGTCAGTACAGGGTTAGGAGCCTAGACTCACAAGGTTAGTCACCTAAAGTTGTCCCATTTGTTGTTTAGGCGCCTGAATAGACAGGGTCGATCGCTTGACACCTTCGACCCCCCTTTAGTATTTTGGTTATAACATTTTTTGTACAACTCCAAATTAGATGTTTTTGGTATCAACAGAAATCTAAGAAAAAATCCCACAACTTTAATGTTGAACACATTTTATAGTAAGGAGTTTTTAATAGATAAAAATGCACATCAATGCGGATATAGAAAAAATAACAGAATTTGGAAAATTCTATTTTTGTGCTTTTCATTCCAAAAATAATTTTAATCTTTTTGAAATAATTTATGACCTTATAAAATATTTTTCAAGTATTTTAAAAGTTATCTAGGTCAAGGAAATTAACCTAAGAGTTTCATGCATCCATATTGAAATTGTTTGAAGTACTTACATAAAGATTTCTTAAGACTATAACATTCTAAACACTTAAGTCTTCATGCTTGTCTTTCTTTGACTCCATCTTCTCTTCAAGGTTTAATATATTTTAATCTTTTAGCAAGTTCTCTTTAATATTCATGCTCTCATGATCTTCAAGTTTTATTAGAACATCTTTGAATGCATGCCTTAATATTCTTTAAGCTTCATTTGATCATCTTTCTTTGGAGTATAAGCTTTCAATGATCCTTGTGAGCAGTTGACCTTGTATTCTCATACTTGAATCTTGAAATATCATCACTTACCCAAATATGTTAAGTTTCCCTGATTTTTTATCATCAAAACAATATTTTAAGTTTTGTAAGGCCAACATTAGCTTTCTCACATTCATTTATATTCATATATTTTATGTCTTGTGAGGAATATAATTGCTATCCATAATGAACTGTTGTTTATTCTTATTTAAGGATATTCAATGTATTGTACTTATTACATGGACTGCCTTGGACTATGCTAAAGTGTTTGCATGCTTGTATGGAATGCCATTTGCAAGTCAGTTGTAGAAATTGTGTGTGCAATACGTACAATGAATTAAACTAATGCATATTGAACTTGAATGATCATATCTGTAAATCATGCTACCTAGTTGTTTGATATGGGGTGTTTCTCTAAACTAAGGTTGCATTTAAATGCTTACTTTCTAACCTTAGCCCTTTCTGCTGATGTCAAAAGCGGGAGAAATATTTTAGCAAAATTGGGCATATTTTTTCGTTATTCTTGACATCAGAGCTTAAATAACGAACTTAGATGCATATTTTTTATGTCTTCTGTCATAGATATGCTTGAACTGTTATAAAAATTTAATTTATGCATATTCATAGGGGTAGCCTTTTAAGGTAATACCCATTTTTGCTCTTACATTTGTCATCATCAAAAAGGGGGAGAGTGCTGACTTTATGAGTTCTATCCTATTTTGAGTATAAAAAATCCAAGGTATCTTACTTGTACATCTAGTACTTGAACAGATAACCTTCTTAGATGGCACGTAGAGTTGAGGTACTATTAAGGCCATGACGAGCTAAAAGACTACTTCACCTAAGATATGGGATGCGAACATGAAAGAGCAAAGGATGAAGACACTTCATTTTTATTGTAATTGCATTTAAGTATTGGCTTGTAATAATGCATTCATGCATGATAGGAATGATAGCTCAAACAATGTTTGTCCATAGCTCAAGAAAGAGTTTAAGAAGAAAAAGAAGAAGGCAATGAAGACCACAACTTGGGAGGACTCCAACTTAAACAGATCGGAAAGCAACTCGAGTGGTATTAGAAGGTGGCAAACTTCTATCTCATGGCGTTCGTTAACTGATGAGGTAAATTCTTATTCAAACTCCTTCATTGACTCTAGTGACAAATCTTGCAATGAATCTTGTGATTGCATGCCATCATACACTAAATTGCAAATTGAATTATTCAAAATACATAAAATCTTTGTTAGGGTGTCCAAAAGAAACCCCACACTTAAAAGTGAGAATGACATGTTAATGAACAAATTAGTGTCAACTCACTCAGCTGAAAAATAAAATGATTCTTATATATCTAAGATAGAGAGTAAGACTAACAAGATTTCAAAAGAACTAAGTAACTTGTGAAAATGAGAAAGATTTAAAGATAACTAGTCTAGAAAGAAAGGTAGAAGATCAGCTGAAAATAATCTACAACTTCACAAAAGTAAAAGAAAATTTTGACAAACTAGTTGGGTCACAAAAGATGTCTTTAGAAAAAGAAGGCATTATATTTAATGGAATAGAAAATAGGAGGAAAAGGAACCTCTGCATGGACTATTTTATAGAACAATTTAAAAACTATGCTAGTGTTGACTTTATGAGTCCTATCCCGTTTTGATTGTGACAAGTCCAAGGTATCTCACTTGTGCATCTAGAGTCAAGGTACTATCAAAGCCATGAGGAGCTAAAAGACTAATTCACCTAGGATATAGGATGACAACTTAAAAGAGCAAAGGATGAAGACACTTCATTTTTATTTTAGTAGCATCTAAGTATTGGTCTGTAATAATGCATTCATGCATGATGGGAATGACGACTCAAATAATGACCATTGATTGACCTTAGGGAACAAATGCTTTCACAAAAATCCTTTACCTAAGTTGTTAAACACTTACAAATGTTTTCAAATGAAATTGAGGCCAAAAGGAGGACCAAAACTTAAGTTTTAAGTAGGCCCGACCGACCGACCTCCCTCCTCATATACTAAATGCCTTGATTGACTAACCTTGCCACTTGGGCCATATTTGTGAATCCTCGGCCGAATGGTCTAAATTACCTAAAGAATGCCCCAGTCGACCGAACATCCGTAAGTTAGGATTTCCTTGTTGGCACAGCCGATCGGCACTATACTCAGTTGACCCTACCTTGCATATTTTTTAAAAACACAAAGAGGCTAGCGGACCAGCATTTTTCCTAGCCAATCGACCCTCTCGAGTTAGCTTTAATGTTCATGTGGTCAGCCGACTGACACCTTCGCCAGTCGACTGACCCTCTCGGGTTGCCAAAAATTTTAAGCGCTAAACATGGTTAATGTTTTAATTAAACATTTCCAAAAATTCCTATCGTGTCCCTAGCAGTTATACTTTTTTAGGAGTCTAAATATACTCCATTCCAAAGCTGGATTAGCACTTTTTGATTAGCAAAGAAATTATCTCAAAAAGTTTTGTGTGCTATACTTGCTATTCACTCACATACAAGCATTCATCTAACTCTCCTTCACATATTTATTTGCATATTCTTTTAGAAAGAGACCAATATACTCATCTTCTTCCTTTGCATATTGATTGCGACTTGAACCTAGATTGAGTACACATTTTCATGAGCATTACACATTAATTTCAAAGTTTAAAACTCTCACTCATTCTTGCATTGTTGAAAATCAATTTTTAGAGAGTAAGCTTGAGCTCTTCCATAATATTTTATTCATAAATATTTCTTGGGAAGACTCTCTTTTTCTTGTGAATCTTTGCATACTCATTGCAAGATTCATAGGCTTGCATTGTGTTTTTGTTGGAAAAATATTTTGGCAAGCCAAACCCTAATATATCCTTCACCTTATATTAGAAAGATATTTTTTGACATATTGCTTGCATTATTATAGATCTTTTGATAATACTTTTAGTGAACATTGTATCTTGAACCAAAGATCATACTCTCGCACACTTATATATATATATATATATATATATATATATTGAGAGTTGTCATATAAACTACAAAATCTCTATTGTGCTTAATCTCCCATCATGCTAAAGTGTATTGTGCTTACTGTTGTACATCATTTGCTTGTTGTAGAAGCACTTCATTTGTAAACAACAACTTTTATCTTTGTATTCCTGACATGTGGTTGGAAAAGGAAGGCACTAACCTGTAAGGTGCACTGGTGTGGCTCAAGCCTAGTTTGGTGAGCCAAGAGCACCGTCCTATAAGGTGTGGTTATAGTTTGTGTGGCAGCCTTGGAATTTGAGTTAGGGAGTCTCCGCCCTATAAGGAGAGGTTGTAAACGGCGTCGCTCTGCTCATTAAGTTAGCATTTAGTGAATCCTTTTTCTGGTGAGCTTGAGGCGGGGACGTAGGCACTATTGGCCAAACCTCAATAAAAACCTTGTGTCACTTTTTCCTTATACTTTTTACTTTCCTACTTTTTCTTGCTTATTTTATCTGTTGATATTACTGCTTAAATATTTGATTATTAATTTGTGGTTGATTGGGAAATATTGGAACTATAATACTTGTGCAAATAATTTATTCATATATCTACTAAATTAATACTTGTCTAGACAAACCTTAGGTTGTGATATACTGTTGTAGAACATTTTACCTAGAATTTTTTAAATTATCTAATTCACCCCCCCCCCTCTCTTGGGATTACATCAAAAATCACAGCTAGCACTTCCTCAAACAATGCCTACTCACATACTACATGTCTCTTATGTAAAGAAAAGGATAATTTAAAATTTGAGTGCCTATTTAAAAGAAAATATGTTAACACTAAAAAGGTGTGGAAAGTCAAAGAAACCTCTAAAACTAACCTAAAAGGACAAAAGAAGGTTTGGGTACCTAAAGTAACAACTTGAATCCTTCTGTAGATATGTTTTAGGTTTACCCCTTTGAAAGAAAAGTGGTATTTGGGCAATGGATGCTCAAGGCACATGATGAGAGATAAGTCCAATGTGAACTTGGACTTAGTTAAAGGCTTACCCAACACAAAATTCACAAAAAATAAAGTTTGTGATGCTTGCCAACTTGGGAAGCAAATCAAGATAAGATTTAAAAAGAAGCAATTGATATCCAATGGAAGGCCATTTGAATTAATTCATCTAGATATTTTTGGTCCCACTAAAACACAAACTCTAGGAGGAAAGCAATATGCATTCATCATAGTTGATGACTACTTTAGGTTCACCTGGGTATTATTCTTAGCCTCCAAAGATGAAGTATATAAAATGCTT
Source organism: Malania oleifera (assembly GCF_029873635.1). Lineage (NCBI taxonomy): Eukaryota > Viridiplantae > Streptophyta > Magnoliopsida > Santalales > Ximeniaceae > Malania > Malania oleifera. The sequence goes on from NC_080423.1 coordinate 69,345,603, forward strand.
ACTAACCTATGTAAGAAACTTAAAAATGAAAAGGATTATATTATTTTACACATAAGAAGTGATAGAGGTGGAGAGTTCAAAAATAAAGACATTGAAAACTTTTGTGATGAAAATGGAATCTCACACAACTTTTCAACACTATGAATGTAGACACCCCATTTTTACCCAGGTCCGATATGATTATTATTATTATTATTATTATTATTATTATTATTTACATTGTTATTATTACTTCATTTTTATTTTTATTTTTATTTTTTGCTATAATTATTATTATTATTATTTTATTATTGTCATTTTTACTATTACTATTAGTATTATTATTATTACTAGTCTTATTATTATTATTTTATTGATAGTATCTTTATTATTTTTACTTTTACTACAATTATTTATTATTATTATTATTATTACCTTATTGATTTTATTATTATTATTATAATAATTATTATTACTATTACTATTTTCATTATTACCATAATAGTAAAAGCAAAAAAAAGAAAAGAAAAAGAAAAATAAAATCAAAAAGGAAGTTTTTTTAGGGTTTACAGAAATTTTTTTTTTTTTTTTATAAAAGGGGGGCATAGCCAAGCCAAAGAGGAGGAGGCACAGACCAAAGAAAGAAAAACCTTACCTTGCAGTCTCGTGCGGCGGCAATGGAGTCGTTGGCATTTGCGCAGTCAACTAGATGAAACCAATCGAGCAACGATTTCTTATCCGATTAATGCGAAACTTTATGAGCTCTTTCCTAACCCTTTCATCTTACTTTTCACCATTCAGATTCTTCTTTTGCGTTTTCTCCCTTTGTGTTAATGTCTTGCACAGCCGTATCACCGCCGCAGCAGTGGAGTCATTAGCGTCTACGCATCCAACTGGACGAAGGCAATCGAGCGGCGATTTCTTATCCGATCAATGCAAAATTTTACACGGTCGTTTCTAACCCTTTCTTATTAATTTTCACCGTTCAGATTCTTTTTTTGAGTTTTCTCCCTTCGTGTTAATTTCTTGCACATCCGTATCACCGCCGTAGCAGTGGAGTCATCGGCATCTGCGCATTCAACTAGACGAAGCCAATCGAGCGGTGATTTCTTATCTGATCAATGTGAAACTTTACGAGGTCTTTTCTAACCCTTTTTTCTTAATTTTCACCGTTCAGATTCGTCTTTTGAGTTTTCTCCCTTTGTGTTAATTTCTTGCAAAGTCGTATCACCGCCGCAGCAGTGGAGTTATCGGCGTCTGCGCATTCAACTAGACGAAGGCAATCGAGTGGCGATTTCTTATCCGATCAATGCAAAGTTTTATCAACTGTCTCACCGCCGCAGCAGTGGAATCGTCGGTGTATGCGCATTCAACTAGATGAAGCCAATCGAGCGGCGATTTCTTATCTGATCAATCTGAAACCTTACTCGGTTGTTTCTAACTCTCCCTTGTTAATATTTACTGATTTTATTAATTTCTTTGAGTTTCATCTCTTGGACAACTTGTCCACACACACACAAACACACACATGCACGAGTGATGTTTTTGTAATTTGTTTCTTCTTAATGTTATTTTGTATATATATTGTATTATTATTGTTTTATTTGTTCTAATATCTAATGTTTGGGGTTCTTTTTCTTTTTTTTTTTTTGTTTTGTAATCATTGTAATATACTTATTTTTATTGTTACATATTATTTAGGATGTTTTATCGTGTAGACATTATTTAGGCTTTTTGATGTATTTAGGATATTTGTCATATTTATTGTTCATACGGTATTTAGGGATTTTGTTTATTATTTATGATTGTAATATTTATGCACATCTAGGATTCTTGATTATTTACATTATTTTCATAATACGACCATTTAGGGTTTTGGGTTATTGTTTTATTTTAGGGTTTTGGCTATTTCACGTTATTAGGGTTTTGAGTAGTGTTTTATTTAATTTACTTTATATTGCTATTGCGTATATATTGATGTTCATTATTGTTTATTATTTATTTATTTCTTGTATACGATTGTATTATCATTTTGTCGTGTTCATAACATTGTTGTGGAATTTTTAATGCTATAATATTTATTTGAATAAATGATATTTATATTTAGCAACTTAGAATTGTAAGTAGCATTATACATTTAATTTAGTATTTTAGGTGACCGTGTACATTTAGTAATGTAGCATTTTAGGTAATATTATATATTATTATTATATTTTTAGTATGTTAATATACAAGGTATTAATTATTATGGTAAGTTTAATATTTTAGGTAATATTTTTGGTGTTTTGGTATCATGCTATTATATGGTATGTTTAGTATATATAGTATTATAGTAATCTATTACGTATTATATTATTTGTGGATATTTATTATTATCGTAATTATGTGTATTATGGTATGTTTAAGTATTTTTGTTTATAACGCACATGTAGTATTTTAATATTTGCTCATTATCTTAGTCTATATTATTGTTTATATTCTACTATTATTGGTATGTTAGATATTTTAGCTTCTATTATATATGTTGATTAGTACGTATTTTGGTATCCTAATATTCTAGTTTATTACTATTTTTTTTATTTATTTATTATGTTTAAATTATTATATCTATTATTAAAACCTCCCATACTAATATTTTCCTATAAAACTTTTACTTACAATTTTAAAATGTGGGAGCGTATTTTCTTAAATAATTTTGATTTTATAATCCCTATGATTTAATTGCGGGGGGTATGAGCCTTTGGGCATCACGTACCCTAAGCTCTGAGGGAATATATGTATATATTTATTTATTTTCCTACGTATTTATAAATTCATAAAAAGGAGTAATGTAAAGATTTATTAGATTAACTTAGGGATAATTTTAAATTAATTAGGTACCGTTCTTAAGAACGGGCGCGTAGGGGGTGCTCATACCTTCCCCTCGCGTAACCGAACTCCCGACCCCAACTCTGGTATTGTAGACCGATTCTACCCCTAACGGGGTAGTAATCATGTGTTCTAACCGCACTAAAGGTTAGTGGCGACTCCGATATCCTTATTTTTAATTGAAAATTAAAGTTGATTTTTAATTTCGCCGCACGGGGCACACGCGCTCCCGGGACGCCGCGACAATGAACACCGCAACAAAATGGAGTTGTTGAAAGAAAGAATAGAACCCTACAAGAAATGGCTAGGACTGTGTTAAATGAGCATAACCTACCTAAATATTTTTGGGTTGAAGCAATAAATACTGCCTGTTATGTAATGAATAGAGTCTCTATTAGGGTCAACCTAAATAAAATGCTTTACAAGCTTTGGAAAGGAACGAGATTGAACATTTCATACTATCGTATATTTGGATGTAAATGTTTTGCCCTAAGTGATAAAGGGGACTTAGGAGAATTTGATGCAAAATCAAATGAATGGATTTTTCTAGGATATGATATGAATAGTAAAGCATTTAGAGTCTACAACAAAAGAACATTATCTGTAGTAGAATCCATTCATGTTGTATTTGATGAAGCCAACTCATTCTCTTCTAAAACCATTGATAATGATGATCCAGATATAGTCAAAGGTTTAGAAGACTTAACAATTCATGATAGCAAGGAAGATATCATTGAAATTAAGGAACTGTCTAATAATGACTCTCTAGCACAAGTTGAATTTCCAAAAGAATGGAAATTTGTAAAGAACCACCCTAAGGACAAAATCATTGGTGAACCATCACGAGGGGTGTCAACTCTTTCTTCACTTAAAAACCTATGTGATCATTGTGAGTTCTTATCACAAGAGGAACCTAAGAACATCAATGATGCAATCAACAATGATTCATGTGTATTAGTTATGCAATAAAACTAAATCAATTTGAGAGAAATAAATTTTGGAAGTTAGTTTGTAGATCCGATGATCATTCAGTAATAGGCACTAAATGGGTTTATAGGAATAAAGAGGATGAAAATGGCATAGTTATCTGTAATAAGGCTAGACTAGTAGCACAAGGTTACAATCAAGAAAAAGGTATTGATTTTGAGGAAACCTATGCTCCTATAGCTAGAATGGAAGCCATTTGTATGTTACTTGCCTATGCATCCTATAAAAACTTCAAATTATATCAAATGGAAGTGAAAAGTGCATTCTTAAATGGTTTTATAAATGAAGAAGTTTACGTAGCACAACCTCGAGGTTTTGAAGACTTCTATTTTCCAAGCCATTTGTTTAGATTGATGAAAGCCTTATATGGGTTAAAACAAGCTCCTAGAGCTTGGTATGAGAGATTGAGTGGCTTTTTACTAGGAAGTGGATTCCCAAGAGGAAAGATGGATAGTACTCTCTTAATCAAAACCCAAGCCAATGATATGCTTATCATTCAAATTTATGTGGATGATATCATATTTCGTGCCACAAATGAGAACCTATGCAGAGAGTTTGCTACATGCATGCAAGATGAATTTGAGATAAGCATGATGGGCAAAATGACATACTTTCTTACTCTTCAAATCAAGCAAGCTAAAAATGCACATTCATTAACCAATGTAAGTACATAAAAGACATGCTCAAGAAGTTTGACATAAAAGGTGGCAAGTCATCATGAACACTAATGAGTACTTCCACTAGTCTTGATAAAGATGAGCAAGGGAAACTGTTAGATGTCAAATATTGCCAAGGTATGATTGGTAGTTTGCTTTACTTAACAACAAGTAGACTACACATAATGTTCAACATTTGTATGTGTACTAGATTTCAAGCATCACCTACAGAATCACATCAAATTGCTATTAAAAGGATTTTAAGGTATTTGATAGGTACTATAGAGTTAGGTTTATGGTATCCTAAGGATACATCCTTTGAAATGATCAGCTACTCTGAAGCAAACTATGCCGGGTGCAAAATTTACCCCAATAGTACAAGTTGTATATGTCACTAAGGAAGACACTAGACAAGTAATTCTCCCTTACAGAGGGATTTTGAACCTCATTTTTCAGAACCTAGGTCTAGCTCGCTCTTCAACTCTCTTTGTTGAAAGGAAAGCCTCAGATTAATTCTCATCGACCACCATAAAGCTAATGGGATATTAGTATGGTGGTTTACTTGGTTGGATCCCCAAACACCAACCACTTCTGAGAGATAATGTAAATGTACAAATGGATGAGGGTCATGAACATGAACATAGGAATGATCCACCCCATGAAGTACTAGTTGCTCATTTTGGTGGTGTAACTGATCCTCCTATTTGGTTTTTGGATTATCGTCGAGATATGGATGTTCAATTTAGTGTTATTCATGTGGATATTGATTCAAAATACACTACACTTCACCAAACATTCGAATCCAATTTCAATTCATTTGATTAGTGACTTGCTAGAATTGAAAGTAACACAGGTAGTGTTTCTTCATCAAAAGGGAAAGCTCCCATGGCACCGAGTTCAAATGACGAGGACGCCAACAATGATGAGGAGGCTGAGAGCTCATCTGGTGAAGATGATATTGAGGAAAACTAAATGAGAGTTCTTGTTGTTTAAAACTTTCTTTGAAACTTTCTTTAACATGTAATGTATGTTAATATTGGTATGTGCTTTATCATTATGTGTTCTACTTGGGCAATACAAAATTTGTAGAGACCTGAAAATTTTAATTAATTAAAGTAATAAAAGAAATGAAATTAAAGAGAATAGAAAAGCAAAAGAGGGACTAGCAGGGGTTCGTTGATGAACCAATGGTCTTTGTCAACGAATGTCCCTCTAGGTCTCATCGAAGAAGTACATGAATCTCGTCAACAAGAAGATACCAAGAGTCAAGGATTTTCAAAGAATTTTAGGTTTGCTGATGAACCTGCTTCCTCTTCAATGAAGAGCCTTCATGGGCTCGTTGAAGAATCACTTTAACTCGTCAACGATGCTTGGCCTATAAATAGGTTTTTCGTCGTTTTCTAATGACAATTTATTTCTCCTCTTCTTCTCTCTCTCTACCCTATGATTTTCACTCTCCCCCCCTCTCTCTCTCTCTCCCTCTCTCTCTCTCTCTCTCTCTCTCTCTCTCTCTCTCTCTCTCTCTCTCTTCGATTTCAACTTCATTATAGCTCGGATTAACGATTAGGAACCACCACGAGGTTCGTGGGAAGATTCTTTCCAACTTAGACAGAGTGAATTGTTAGTTTGGAGTTCTTAGGCACCATCCTAAAATCAGGGTAAATGAGGTATTTTAAGGTTTTATGGGTTATTTGAAGTATTCGGAACCAAGGAAGTGTTAAATGAGAATTGTTCTGGGAATTGAGTTTATTAATTTGGGGAAATGTGAATTTCAAGCTTTTGAGCTGTTAACACTGCGGAGTGTAGGATATAGGGTGTTAGTTGACCTCTCAGTTAGCCAGGTAAGGGGAATAAATTATAGTAGTATTTTATAAATTATGGGTTGAATAAATATGTTAAAATGGTGATATGATATTTTAACGATGTATATTATGATATGAATAACAAATGAAACTGTGTGGCGTAGAAGTTATACTGAGAACATGTTTGAAACTGGGTTGTGTGAACTGCGTGGTGAATTATGAGAATATGAGACAAACATATGTTGAAATGTTTTGGGCATAAAAGAATATAAGAACAACCTAGTTATGTTTATATGCTGAACTGTAATGATAAGAGAATTGTTTTATTAAGAAATAATGAAAAGTGATATATTGAAAGGTATTTTTTGAGAAATGATGAAATATGTAACATGGATATGTTTATTGGAAAAATTGATGGAACATAATATATATGTATAGAAATGATTTCTATGATAAATTTGGTAATATAAAATAATGATATATTTTATACAGAGAAATGGTGACATACATGAAATGAGAACCTATTGTGAATATTGCAATGTGAATATTTAAATGAGAATATGAAAATCTGAATGTTGGAATGTGAATACTGAAATATGAATATTGAAATGAGAATATGAAAATGTGAATGTTGGAATGTGAATACTGGAATGTGAATATTGCAATGTGAATACTGAAATGTGAATACTGAATTGTGAATAGTGAAATGTGAATACTGAAATATGAATGTGTAAATGTGAAAATGTGAACCCGAATGGATAGATTATGATGGAAAACACGGTACTGATGCTAGCGAATGATAAGTGTAACCACAAAGTCTTGGGGAGAGTGTGGTGTGGCAGTTGAATGAGCTAGTGAGAAGGGTAGTTTTACCCTTAGAGTTCGGACTAGGGTTAGGCAGGCCATTCATACTATAGACGGGTATATGGATTGTTTATTTTGATCTAACTGAGTAGGCCAACCACGGTTTATATCTTGCCTTTAGGCCACACAACCTTGACCATGGGGGGAGGTACGGCATGGAGAATATCCTCCAGGTAACCATGAGTTACAAACACACATGTATTGGTTATCGAGGACGCTCATGTGGTAGATGATGAAATGGAAATGAGAAAGAAAGAGTGTGAGTTTAATAACATAAATAGAAAAGGTGAAGTAAAACTCTCCGCCTGAGGGCTTACTTTGTAAGGTTAGTGCCTTGATAAGTATCAGTTGTATCCATACCTGAGTTAATCGGGCAAGGTTACAAACGATATCAGAGCAGAGGGGAGCTATATGTATGGTGTCTAATCTCCTTTATCCTCGGGAACTTTCGCTGATAAATATGGGTTGCATGTGAATGAGTTGGAAAATGGAATTAAAGTTTATTAAAGCTTGTGTTTTATATCTATATGATTATAAGTATAAATGGTTTATTTTTCTCAGATGGTGTTATCACTGAAATAATAATATTATGATATAACGAAAATCTTACTGACATATACTGTAAATAATTTATTTTGTATTATTGAGATATGTCTCATCCAAATATCTAAATATTTCAGGAAACCGTGACAGACCATGAGATAGAGCTTTGAGAAAGAGGGGAGTATACACTAGGATAGACAGGGTGAGTGTTTTGAGTTAGGGATATATGTTACCCCTAGGGTGTTTTGCTCTTTTGGAAATGGGTAAGACCTGTGTATATATATATATATATATTTTCTTTCGCGTTTAGGGTTGTTTATATAAGTTTGACTGATTACCTAGTACCCATTTCGGGTTGGATTATACTGATACGATATCAAAGATTCCAACGTGGCTGATGTTTGGGTATTATTAATTAATATTTATTATTTATTGAAAAAAAAATGGCATGAAAATCGAGGTATCACAGTTTGGTATCAGAGCTTAGGTTGCTTGGTTCTTTAGGCTTTGGTAAACAGAAAAATACAATACTAGAGTATAGGAATGAATTTTGATGAGAGTAGAGGATGGGTAGACTGGGATATAGGTAAGTAATTGTGGAGGATAAGATTGAAATTTAGGGTTCTTGCAGCCTAGAGGTAGGATTTTCATGGTTATTTCTGTGATTTTCTTGGGGTGACGACTTTAGGAAAGTCATAGTAAACTATCTCCAGTTCTTGTTTCTGAGTGGTAAGACTGAATCTTAAATTGAGATTAAGGATATTGGAGATGGATGATTGTAGAGGAATATTTTATGAGTTTAGTTTGTTGAGTGTGTTAGTGATGTTAAGATGATAGAGTTCTAAGATTTTTTTATATCATTTTTAGGATGGATCTAGAGAGTAGTAGTGCACAAGTGGGGGGGGGGGGGGTGATGATGCAAGGCCTTCCAGTATGGTTGGTGGAGACCCTAATGCCATTCTACGTAGCGTCACCCAGTAGGTGATGGCAGAGATGGTTAGGAGTTCAAGGAAGCAGATGCTAGCTTTACCATAATCCCAAAAGGGGGGTGAATTGTTATTTTAAAATTAATCCCCTATGTCAAACCACTAGCAGCAGTATTACACAAGCTTAAGGTCAATGTAGTGTGGATAAAATAAATCTATATATATATATATATTCGGTGGAAATTAAACCGCAAAAGTAATAAAATTAAGAATGCAAAGGATAATAGTAAATAGAGATAACACCATAAATGTTATCGAGGTTCGGAAAACTACCTACATGGGCCTTGGCTCAGTAGCACAAGGATTACACTATGGGCTCATTTAACGGGTGGAGCGACATGTAAATACAACCAGGTCAATTGGCACAGAGCTAACCTCAACCTTCACAACCAATCCTTCCGGACTAGATTACCACCCCCTCATGTCACACCTAGAATACAACAGTATTTCAATACAAGATGTGTACAAATATAATGCTTCTTAGTCAAGTAAATTTGCACTAGTAATAATCAAAACACACCGATCTTGTAAGAACAATAAGCTTAATGGTGTATATATGCAATCAACACTTAGAATAGTGATCATCTCAAATCAAGTACAAGAGTATATCTACAAGAAAATCTTTGAAACTAAGTATTGATGAAATCTCATTCTTAGTTTAGGGTTTCAAAGATTCAAACCAATGGAAATTTACAATATCTCAAAAATAGTTTTCTCATTATCAAAGCACAAGGAGATATTTAGATCTAAGCTTGTAAAAATATTTTTGCACACAAAAATACAAGCCTTAATGAGTCTTGCAATAATAATACAAAGACCCTTAAAGCTATAAGATTTTTACCAACCAAAGATTTATTAAATAAAATCAAGGTGAAAAATCAAGCTAAACCCTCAATCCAAAAATCAAGTGAACACTACACAAATGAGAGTTTCTAACAATATAGAACAACGAATCAAACACTCACAATGCTAGATTTCTCAAAGGAATAGAAGTATATGAGTGTATGGACTTAGTATGATAAAATGGGATTTGTAAATTTCAGAGAGTTTTTTTGCTAATCAAAATGGCTGATCATCCCTTAATCCATGCAAATGAACAGATATATATAGAATAGGCTAAAATTATAACCATTGGGAGTATGTAGGGTATTATTAAACTCTTTGAAAAATGCTTAGAAAAATGTACCTTGTTTTACCCTAATTAACTGAGGTAAAAATTAAAACAACCTAAGAGTTTTGGGTGCCTGACCCATGGTTTGGTCGCCCGAGCAAACATAATAGAAAAAGTTGATTTTTGAAGTTTGGGTGCCTGAGTGTAGGTTTGGTTTGCCGACCGCAGGTGATTTCTATTCTGTCTAAAGCTCAGTCACCTGGTCTAGAGTTTGGTTTACCGAACTTATGTGTTCAGTAGCCCGAGGCATTTTTGAACGTGAATTTTGGGCTGCCGAGTTGGTTGGAAAAGTAAGAATTATGGTTCGGTTGACCGGGGACGCTATGTTCCTTTTTGGTTCAGTCCCCTAAAACCAAGTTAGCTTGCTGACTGGTCAATGGTATGGTCGCTCAAGGTGTTTGAACACAACTATTCGCTTGCTCGAAGCCTCACTGATTTTACCCTATAAGTCTAGTTTTACTTTAATTAATTCCCCTGGTAATATATGTGTTTTTGGGGACATCTTATGTGTATGTGCAAGGACCTAAGGTCTTTGGAGCTTATTGCATCTACGTGCATGATATGTAATGATTATTAAAGACCTTTTCCTAAATTACTATTAAAGACTCGAATGAGTATAAAATAAATTACAACAAGAATAAATCTTTTAGGTCTTTAGACTTTAAGTCTTCTCATGCCATTAAGTGATCTTGCAAATATGAACCTGCACAAAAACTTGATAGACATTAAATACCTGAGTATTTGTCATTATCAAAATTGGGTATGACCAATAAGGTCAACAAAAAAGCTGCACAATTGAGCAGTTCACGAGCATGATACCCCCGTCATTCTCTAGAGGAGCTGACCCACTCATGGCTGAGAATTGGGTCTAGGATATAGAGGATATGTTAGTAGTTCATTCGTGAACAGACAAGCACAAGGTACTGTTTGCGACGTTTAAGTTGATCAAGGAAGCTAAACGCACTGGTGGAGATTAGTGAGATTGTTGGAGCTGAGATCTGAGCCTGTAATGGTGACCTGAAGCCGTTTCAGATAGTTGTTTTTCAGGAGATACTTTCCCACTACTATTAGAAGTGTGAAGGTAGAAGGGTTCTTGCACTTGACGTAGGGGTAAATGATGGTACATCAGTATATAGTCAGATTTATCGAGTTGTCCCAGTTTGCCCCGTACTTGGTGTTTGATGAAGAAAAGAAGGTGAGGAAGTTTGAGGAGGGCCTACGACAGAGTTTATTTGAGCAATTTATAGGCTTTCGGGCCCATACTTTTGCAGAGGTAGTGGATAAAGCTGTGGTGATTGAGAGTGGCCTGCAAAGAGGCATTGCAGAACATAACTAGGTAAAGAGGCTCGTGCCTCCATATTTTTAGGTAGGGTCCGGCCAAAGGCCTTGGAGAAGGCTGGATAACAAAAGAAAATGAAGACAGGGAGTGAGAGATCGAGCAGTATAGGGTAGGCAGATGTCCCCTATTTGTCCCATATGCTACAGGAGACACTCGAGAGAGTGTCAGGACAGGGAGATTGTTTGCTATCGATGCCATTGGTGTGGGCATAAGGCGAGGGATTGCCGAGCACCTCTAGTGAATGCGCCCACTCCTTGACCATACTGAGGAGGTCACCAGGCACCCTGAGGTGGATAGCAGAGGAATACCGCCCCAGCACAAGTTTATGTGCTGAGACTAGGAGATGCTGAGGCGGCAAGGATGTCGTGGCAGGTACTATTTCAATATAGTCATATAAAGCTACTGCCTTATTTGATTTTGGGGCAATTCATTCTTTTATCACCTAGGAATTTGTTAAATTTTATGGGATAGAAACTCAGAAATTGGACATTAGTTTGTTTGTTTCTACACCAACTGGGGCAGTAGTGTTGTGTAGGAAGGTACTTGGGAACTGTCCAGTTGGTATTCAGGGGAGGTCTTTAATAGCTAACTTGGTGGTTTCAGAGATGCATGGGTTCAAGGTGATTCTAGGGATGGATTAGCTAGATGCTTACTATGCCAGTATTGACTATCATTAGACAGAGGTAGTGTTCAGACCTCCAGAAGGACAGATGTACATGTTTATGGGGTCATATGTACGTACCCCACCATAATTGTTATCCTCTATTCATGCGAGGAGGTTGTTGTTAGAGGATTTCTAGGGATATTTAGCTTATGTGAAGGAACTATCAGAAGGGGTGTTGAGGCTATAGGATATCCCAATAATGAGGAATTTTCTTGATGTTTTCCTCGAGGATTTATCGGGACTACCTCCTGATCAAGAGGTAGAATTTGCTATTAATCTAGTTCCGAGGACAATGCCGATTTTGAAAGGAATAGTTATAGGAACTATTAGAAGAGGGGTTTATTCGGCTTAGTGTGTCGCCCTGAGGAGCACCTATTTTTTTTGTGAGAAAGAATGATTGGTCGATGAGAATGTGCATCGACTATAGAGAAATAAATAAAGTGACTATCAAGAATAAGTACTCGCTTCCTCGCATCGATGATTTGTTTGATCAGTTATAGGGGACACAGATTTTCTCGAAAATGGATCTACGGTTTGGTTATCATCAGGTAAAGGTTAGAGCAAAGGATGTTCCAAAGATAGCATTCAAGACTCGGTATGGCCATTACGAATTCTTGGTTATGCCGTTTAGATTGACAAATGCCCCTACAGTATTTATGGATTTGATGAACCAGATCTTCCATTGATATTTAGAACAATTCATGGTAGTGTTCATTGACGACATATTGGGGTATTCCAAAAGCCTAGAGGAGCACAAGGAACATCTGAGGATAGTGCTTCGGGTGCTGAGAGAAAGGAAACTATATGAGAAATTCAAGAAGTGTGAGTTCTGGCTGGACTAAGTTACCTTCCTTGGACACGTGACATCCAAGGGTGGTATTTCAGTAGATCCAAACATGATTGAGGTGGTAGTAGACTGAGTATAACTAAAGAATGTGCAGGAGATCAGAACTTTCCTATGATTGGTTGGGCACTACCGCAGATTTGTCAAGGGCTTTTCTAAATTGTCGAGTTTGTTGACTAAATTAACCAGGAAAGGTGTCAAGTTTAAGTTGACTGACGAATGTGAATGGAGCTTTCGGGAGTCAAAGCAGTGACTCATCACTGCACCTATGTTGACGATTCCTTCAAGGGAAAAGGGTTTCGTGAATTACAGTGATGCATCACAGAAATGGCTCAGATGTGTTCTGATGCAGTAGTGGACAGTTGTAGCATATACCTCTCGACAGTTGAAAGAATATGAGAAGAATTACCCTACCCATGATCTGGAGTTAGCAGTGGTGGTTTATGCACTAAAGATTTGAAGACGCTATCTTTATGGGGGTAGGTGTGAGATTATCACCGATTATAAGAGTTTGAAATACTTCTTCACATAGAAAGAATTAAACATAAGGCAGAGGAGATAGTTGGATCTGATAAAAGATTATGACTGCACCATCAGTTACCTCCTGCGAAAGTCTAATGTACTAGCTAATGCTCTGAGTCAAAAATTAGTAGGTTCATCAGTATCTGTAGTGGTGATGCAACATCTGATTCAGATGAATTTAGAATGGATCGGTATGGAACTTATAGAGGGCGATCATTAGCCATTTATTGCCAATATGGTATTACAGTCGACCTTGTAGGAAAGGATTAAAGTGGCTCAAAGGAGTGATGCAAAGTTAGTATAGCTTATGGGAAAAGTACAGGATGGTCAATGGGTAGATTTCAGTATTTCAGATGATGAAGCCTTGAGGTTTCGTACTAGGCTATGTGTACCTGCCGACCCTGAGATTAAGAATGTTATTTTGGAGGAAGTGCACTGATCCCTGTATACTATACACCCTAGTAGAACTAAAAAAGAGATCGCCGAGTTTGTAAAGCAGTATTTGACATCTTAGCAGGTGAAAGCTGAGCATCAGAGACTGACAAGATCATCGCAACCGCTCCACTTCCCTAAGTGGAAGTGGGAACATATAGCAATGCATTTTGTCATAGGATTTTTAATGGCACTACATGGATAGGATTCCATTTGGGTAGTCATAGATCGACTGACGAAAATTGCGCATTTCCTACCTATTAGAGTCAACTACTCCTTGAGTAGACTGGCAGATTTATATATTCAGGAGATAGTTAGACTGCATGGCGTACTAGTGTCCATAGTATCGGATCGAGACCCACGATTTACATCTCAGTTTTGGAGGAGTTTATAGAAGGTAATGGGTTCTCAGTTGACATTCAACACAACATTTCATCCTTAGATTGATGGCCAGGCAAAGATGACGATACAAATACTAGAGGATATGCTGTAAGCTTATGTGATGGATTTCAGAGGCAGTTGGATACAGTTCATGCCACTGGTCAAGTTTGCTTATAATAACAACTATCAGGCTAGTATTGGGATGGCACCATATGAAGCGTTGTATAATAAGAGGTGTCGATGCTCATTGTTTTGGGAAGAGATCAGAGAAAGATAGATTTTGAGGTCAGAGATGATACAATAGACTCATGATAAAATCAGACTCATCAGATAGAAGATTAGAACAACATAGGGTCGGCAAAAGAATTATGCAGATACTCGTCAGCGAGAGTTGGAGTTTGATGTAGGAGATCATGTATTTCTAAAAGTGGCACCAATGAAAGAATTTATGAGATTTTGAAGGAAGGGTAAACTGAGCCCTAGGTATATTGAACTATTCGAGATTCTTGAAAGAGTGAGTCTACTTGCTTATAGGTTGGCATTACCACCGATTTTGTTTAGAATCCATAACGTATTTCACGTCTCCATGTTAAGGAAATACTTCACAGATCCCTACCATGTGATCAGTTATGAGGCACTGGAGCTTGGTGATGCCTTATTTTATGAAGAGAAGCCCATGCATATTTTAGACTAGAAGGGACAAGAGCTATGTACAAAGATAATTCCATTGGTAAAAGTGTGGCCTATAAATAGGTTTTTCGTCACTTTTTAGTGACATTTTCTCTCTCCTCTCGTTCTCTCTCTCTGCCTTATGATTTTCACTCTCTCTCTCTCTCTCTCTCTCTCTCTCTCTCTCTATCTATCTATCTATCTATCTATCTTCAATTTCGGCTTTGTTATAGTTCAGATTGACAATCAAGAACTACCACGAGGTTCGTGGGAAGATTCTCTGCAACTTTGCTCTAGCAGATTTTTGGTTTGGAGTTCTTTGGCACCATCCCAAAATCATGGTAAGTGAGGTATTTTAGGGTTTTATGGGTTATTTGAAGTATTCAAAACCTTAGAAGTATCAAATGAGAATTGTTCTGGGAATTGAGTTGATTAATTTAGGGAAATGTGAATTTCAAGCTTTTGAGCTGCGAAAGCCATGGAGCATAGGATCTAGGGTGTTAGTGGACCTCTCAGTAAGTCAGATAAGGGAAATAAATTATAACAGTATTTTAGAAATTATGGGTTGAATAAATATGTTAAAATGGTGATATGATATTTTAACTGTGTATATTATGATATGAATAACAGACGAAACTCTTTGGCATATGAGTTATATTGAGAACATGTTTGAAACTGAGTTGTGTGAAATGCATGGTGAATTATGAGAATATGAGACAAACATATATTGAAATGTATTGTGCAAAAAAGAATACAAGAGAAACCTAGTAATGTCTATCTAATAAACTGTAATGATAAGAGAACTGTTTTATTGAGAAACAATGAAAAGTGATATATCGAATGATATTTTCTAAGAAATGATGAAATATGTAACATAGATATCTTTACTGGAAAAATTGATGGAACATGATATATATATATATATATATATATATATATATGTGTGTGTGTGTGTGTGTGTGTGTGTGTGTGCGTATAGAAATGATTTCTATGATAAATGTGGTAGTATAAAATAATGATATGTTTTATACTCAAAAATGTTGAAATACGTGAAATGAGAACCAATTGTGAATATTGAAATATGAATATGGAAATGTGAATAATGCAATGTGAATACTGCAATGTGAATATTGAAATGAGAAAATGAAAATGTGAATGTTGGAATGTGAATACTGTAATATGAATATTGAAATAAGAATATGAAAATGTGAATGTTGGAATGTGAATATTGCAATGCGAATACTGTAATGTGAATAGTGAATTGTGAATAGTGAAATGTGAATGTGAAATGTGAATACTGAAATGTGAATGTGTAAATGTGAAAATGTGAACCCTGATGGATGATTTGTGATAGAAAGCACAGTACCAATGCTAGTGGATGATAAGTGCAACCACATGGTCTCGTGGAGAGTGTGGCATGGCAATCGAATGAGCCAATGAGAAGGGTAGTTTTGCCCCCTAGAGTCTAGACCCGGGTTAGGCAAGTCATTCGTACTACAAATGGGTATATGGATTGTTTTTTATGATCTAATTAGGTAGGCTAACCACGGTTTAGATCCAACCTTCAGGCAACATAATCTCGACCATAGGTGGAAGCATGGCGTGGAGAATATCCTCAGGGCAACCATGAGTTACAAACACGCATGTATTGGTTACCGAGGATACTCATGTGCTAGATGATGAAATGGAAATGAGAAAAGAAAGAGTGTGAGTTTAATAACATAAATAGAAAAGGCGAACTAAAACTCTCGCCTGAGAGCTTATTGAGTAAGGTGAGTGCCCTGATAAGTATCAATTGTAACCATACCCGAGTTAATCGGGCAAGGTTACAAACGATATCAGAACAGACGGGAGCTACATGTATGAGCGAGTAATCTGCCCTATCCTCCAGGGCTTTCCCTGATAAATATGGGTTGCATGTGAATGAGTAAGAAAATGGAATTAAAGCTTATAAAAGCTTGTGTTTTATATCTATATGATTATGAGTATAAATGGTATATTTTTCTGATATGGTATTATCACTGAAATAAGAATATTATGATATAATGAAACTCTTACTGCCACACACTCTAAATAATTTATTCTATCTTATTGAGATGTGTCTCACCCAAATATCTAAATATTTCAGGGAACTATGACAGACAAGCAGATAGAGCTCTGAGATAGAGGGAAGCCTACACCCTGATAGATAGGGTGAGTGTTTTGAGCTAGGGATGTATGTTACCCCAAGGGTGTTTTGCTATTTTGGAAATGGGTTAGGCCTGTATATATATGGATGTATATTACTCTGATTATTTGCATTCTGGATGGTTTGTAATTATTGACTTCCAGTGTTAGGGTTGTTTATATAAGTTTGACTAATTACCGGGTACCCGTTTCGGGTCGGGTTATGCTGATACAGTATCAAAGATTCTGACATGGCCGATATTTGGGTATTATTGCTTAATATTTATTATTTATTGGAAAAAATGGTATGAAAATTGGGGCGTCATAGAATTTTCTGCCTGCTGAGTATAGTATGCTTGATTATGACTTTCTATTGGCCTAACAAGGCTTCATTTTGTTTTGATGATAACAATCAAAGGAATCTAATTTTGTTTCAAGTAAGTTTACATGCATCATAACTCATAAGTGATTACGCGTCAAAACTGCGTAATTGGGCAACTTAACCCGAACTTTACAATTTATATTTTTAATTAAATGTCTAAAATTGTCCAATATTTTAATAAAGTGTCAAAATTATCATTCTTGAACTTTATTGCATTATTTATTAAGTTTTGGTAATTTTTTGTCGCAGGAAAAATTCCGGGAACCAAAACCGACACCTATTTGTATTTCATGTATAACTTTTCTGTTCGAGCTCCGATTGAGACAATTCAAATTTCTAGAGAAAGAAAAAAGGATTATCTACAACTTTTGTGTTTTGAGTTTTGTAAGAAACCAGCTCCAGAAGAGTCAAATTTGTGATGAATATAGAATAAAAAAATATAATAATTCGGGTCCTCTAAATGGGTCAAATCTCTTATCCAGGTCAGCTTTTTCCAAACGGGTTAGATCCAATTGGGTCGGTTTAGCTCCAGCGGGTCAAATCTCCTTTCCCTTTTTTTCCTCTCTGTTTTCCTTCTGAACTTCCTCTGCACAACTCCTTTCACTCCTCCAACCGCAGCAGCCTCTCCTCTGAACCGAGCACCACCAGCCTGCTAGCCAACCGAAGCAGCAGCAGCAGCTTGCTGCCACTACCAGCCCATCCTCTTGGCAGCTCCCAGTTCCAGCCTTCATCAACAACCCACGAACAGAGCACAGCAGTCTTCATCCACACCAGAAACACAACAGCAGTCAGCAGCTCCACAAAACAGCAACTCCTTCTTGCTGTCCAAGCCACACACAGCAGCACAGCTGGGGCCTTTTCTTTGCTCTCTCTCTCTCTCTCTCTCTCTCTCTCTCTCTCTCCTTTTCTTTTCTCTTCTTTTTAGTTGCAATGAATGATGTGTTTTTTTTATTTGTTTAAGTTTATTTGAAATTTGGGATTTGAGTATGTGTTAAGGGGCTTTAATTTTTTTATTGAAGTTTAATTTTTTCTTATCTTGCTGTTAGTAGACTTAAAAATTTTAAATTGTTTGTTTTTTTATCTTTCTATTAATTTAAATTCTCGCTTTGATTAAAGGTTATGTTTTTATCATATTTCGTCATTGTTTGCGTGTTTTGAATTCTCGTTGAGTTGGTGTTTGCGTTTAAAACATGATGCTTGATTTAAATTTTGTAGTCTTGTTAAAGGTTCAATTTTAGTGTGTGCATTTGTGTCTAATTGAGTTTCCATTCTTGCATGTTTTAGCTCCATGTTCTAGGTTTCCAGTTTTTATTAACGCGTGTCCCAATGTTTCCTTATGTAGACGTAGGGTTTCTATTCTTGTTTTCTTTTATTTAGTGCATGTTAGTTTAGAGTTTTAAATTACGTGTCATTTAATTCATCAAAAGTGAAATTGAACAATTTTGAAAACCTTGAATCTGAACTGAGTTCAGTACCTTTTTAATTTCGATTAGAAGAACGTAAAATCTGAAATTAAAACGCATTCTCTGAGGAGACGATCTGGCCCTTGGGCTTAATATTACACGACAGAACTCCTATACTTGGGATAGCTTCCGAGCTGCTCATTTTTCGAGTGAGTCAATTTTTTGGCGCCGTTGCTAGGGAATGTCGTTCTTAGTCTCAATTTTGCGTTTTTCCCGTCATTTTTATTAGTTTTAAGAAAAAGGAAAAAAAGCAGAAAACGAAAAAAGAAAAAAAAACGAGTTTTGAAAAATGGCTGCACCTGCACCGCGCACGATAATGGATTTTTTGCAGCTTAAATATGCCACTGCATCCTCTTCCACTGTTTTGCCTTATGATGAGCTTAATTTCATGATGCAGCGTGGGAGGACGTCACTGCTACCCGAGTTCTACGGGACGGAATCTGAGTGCCCATATTAGCACTTAGCAGAGTTTGAATTAACCTGCAACTTGTTTTTCTCTCATGCTAGAGCTGACGAATCTACTATACTGAATTTATTTCTTGCTACTTTGCAGGATAGGGCACTGATTTGGTTTCATTCCTTGAGACCTCACTCTATCATTAATTGGGTTGATATGGAGCATGAATTCCTGCATGCATTTTGTCCCTCACAGAAAACTCAATTTCTGCAGGAACAGATTCTTAATTTTGTGCAGCAAGATGACGAGACATTTCGGGCTTGCTGGAAATGATTCAAGAATCTACTACGCACTTGTCCACATCACGGGTTCGACTCATGGAGGTTAGTTGATTATTTTTATACTGCTCTTACCCCTGATTGCAAGTGTTTTGTCCAGACTATGTCTAATGGAGAGCCCGTCAGCGAGGATCCAGATCAGGTATTATCATTCTTTGATTACTTAACTGACAATGTCCCACAGTGCAACACACGATACACTCAGGCACCCATGACTGCACACCCTATCAGCACAATTAGTGGTGGTGATGCATATGAACCACCAAACTGCCCAAACAACCCTCCGCCTCAATATCAGCCACAACATATCTCTCCGAGCTGTACGTCATCAGACCTTTTCGAGGATAGCATAACACAGATGGCGAACATGCTCCAACAATTCATGCAAACTCAAGTCGATCATAATAATGAATTGCGGGATACCATTAATGCGATAAGCACGCAGTTGGACGTCTTAGAAAATGGAGAATTGCCCGTGGAACCTCAGCTTAGTCCTCAAGAGTACCAGCAGCCACACCAACAAATACACGATGTTTCTCTTGAGATAGCAGAGGCCACCACTACTTCGAGACGCGAGAAAGAATTTCCCCAATCTGAAATGCTCATCGCCGAGCAAATAATTGTCCCAGCACCGGAAGTTACAGCTGAAATAGATGAATTCAAAGGAAAATAAGAGGAAACAAGCCCACAAACGGAGCAGTTAGTTGATGAGGAGACTGATACCCATACGGAGTACCAACCTGTGGTACCTCATACTCCGAGCTCAGAAATCGTGAAATCGTCACTCCCGCCTGAATCAGATGTTAAGGAGCCTAATATGGAGGCAGACTCTTACAGTGGTATGATCATATGTACACCCAATAAAGAGGGTGACCAGTCTGGTGAGCATATAATTTTCAAAGAACCAGGTAAAACCTTTAATGTTAATGCTTCTGAAGAACTGCAAGTAATTATTCCAATCACTTTCCCTCAACCGTTAGTTCGTAAAGAAGCAATTTTCCTGGAAACAATGTTGGAGAAAGACCCATTCTTGTCAACACAAGAGGGTCGACCTGCACACAAATTGTTTGGTACTTTGGCACGCATTAATTCATTTGAGGTTGATTTTCGTGCAGGTATGAAGACTGGTCCACTGTGGCGGCTTAAATTTGGAGAACCGCCGGTGTAATTTATAGACCTACGGCCACCAGACAAAATTCCTCCTGAGCCTCCGCCAAACAATTGTGATGTTTTTCTTTCCCTTATTTTCCTTTTATTTTATTTTATTTTAGTTTTAGTTAGTTTTCAGGTATATTTTCTCATAGTTCGATCTTTGTTTTCCATTATTTCGCCACTCAGGTACGCCTTACTTTTCCCATGCACACGTATTTTCTATTTCCCCTATGCTTTCACATTGAGGACAATGTTCCACTTTAGTTGGGGGGGATGAGCATTCACATGTGACACTGTGCACGTACATGTACTGGGTTTTAAAAACAAAAAAAACTAAAAAAAAATCAAAAAGAGAGAGAAAGAAAGGAGGAGCATTGAGGAATTACACTTCACTATGTCATTCTTAACACTGTGTATACCTTTCGCATACTTGCATATAACTTAAGAATGACACACTTGAGTCAATCATGCATAGTTTCTCTTTATATGATTTTATGACTCCATGAAGAATCGATTAGCAGTACACTAATGTTAATTTGGTTATATAATTTCCTGTATCTACATGCATCTCACGAGGCTAAATAAACACATTCACATGATTCATTGCACTTAGGGTTCCTTATGAGCACTGAGAGAATACCCGTGGCGACTATGACACCTTTGTGAGATATTCTTGAGCTATTATCGTCCTTTTGAGCATTAAAATCAAATCAGATTTCATAGAACTCAATTTGCTTTTTTTGGATGATTCCTTTGCACACTAGTCTATGTTTTGATTTGCTAGCCTAGAGGTGACACCTAATGGGGAGATAGAAACCTAGGTCTTGTAGCCTACTCAAAATGTGAAGGCTGAGCCACCCCTAGAGATAGACTTAGTTCATGGACCACTATTGGAGCTTAATTTCCATTGATGGTATGAAGACTACAAAAGAAGTGTTATGATTGTCCTTATTGCTCAAGAAAAGACAAAAAATAAAGAATGAGCAGAGAAAAAAGAATAAGCAATACACATGCGCATGAAATGAAATGTCAATGACCGGCCCAAATACATATCACAAAAAGTCAAGAACAACATATATTTTCCACGTATGATGATTCTTTAACCGATTAATGCCTCAAATGCATTCACGACAAGTTTGTGAGTAAGTTGATCTAGGGTGGCCTCAATTGGATATGGCAAGTAGGTGAGAAGATGTTAGGGTGAAGGACCCGACACCTCATAGATAGGCTAGATCCTTTCCAAACTAGTCCACTCCATATACTTAGCATTGTTCCTTTTAATATGTGGGATGTTTGATCGCGACACTCCTCCTCACATATGATGAGTGAACCCATTTTCTTTGAGTGTTCTTGAGGGTATACCAGTTAGGCCGAGTCAAAGCGACCGTTCTGTAGGTGTCCACTGGCGTCCTAGGTGTATTGAGTCACACACATCACACACACCTCGAGAGTTTACCTGTTTATACTCAAACTTATATGATTGCATTAACTCTGAATGTGCCACTAATTAACTTCATGTGAGTATACTGCTCTCAAATCACATATAAACGATGAAAATTGCATGAGTGGTGTGCTTTGGAGTCGTGTGCATTGAATATGAACGAGCTTGTGTGAAATTCAGTTATGTCCTTGTATGTGAAGTGGTATAACTATGTCCCATGTGCATTGATTTCATGATTACTAGAGTATGTAGTTATAGGCACCACCCTGAGAACCATTCACGTCATTTGCTAGAGACTAGCAAAACGTTGGTTGGGGGATGTGATTACGCGTCAAAACTGCGTAATTGGGCAACTTAACCCGAACTTTACGGTTTATATTTTTAATTAAATGTCTAAAATTGTCCAATATTTTAATAAAGTTCCAAAATTATCATTCTTGAACTTTATTGCATTATTTATTAAGTTTTGGTAATTTTTTGTCGCAGGAAAATTCCCGAGAACCAAAACCGACACCTGTTTGTATTTCATGCATAACTTTTTTGTCCAAGCTCCGATTGATGCGATTCAAATTTTTGGAGAAAGAGAAAAGGATTATGTACAATGTTTATGTTTTTAGTTTTGTAAGAAACTAGCTCTAGAAGAGTCAGGTTTGTGATGAATAGAGAATAAAAAAATATAATAATTCGGGTCCTCTAAATGGGTCAAATCTCTCATCCGGGTCAGCTCTTTCCAAACGGGTCAGATCCAACTGGGTTGGTTTAGCTCCAGCGGGTCTTAGGGCTTCAAACCTCTTCTATTTATATATATTTTTTTCCCTTTCTCTAAGTTGGGTGCTGCCCCCAGCCGGTTGTCCTCTTCTCCCCATTCTCTCCTTCTCCTCTTCTTCTTTGTCTTCTTCTTCTTCTTCTTCTTCTTCTTCTTCTTTAATCTTTTTCTGTCTTGTCTCTCTTTTCAGCTCTCTCTCTATCTTCCTCCTTCTCATTTCTTCCTCTCCTTTCCCTTTTTTTCCTCCTCTGTTTTCCTTCTGAACTTCCTCTGCACAACTCCTTTCACTCCTCCAACCGCAGCAGCCTCTCCTCTGAACAAAGCAACACCAGCCTGCTAGCCAACCGAAGCAGCAGCAGCAGCTTGCTACCACTACCAGCCCATCCTCCAGGCAGCTCCCTATTCCAGCCTTCATCAACAACCCACGAACAGAGCACAGCAGTCTTCATCCGCACCAGAAACACAGCAGCAGTTAGCAACTCCACAAAATAGCAACTCCTTCCTGTTGTCCAAGCCACACACAGCAGCACAGCTGGGGACTTTTCTTTGCTCTCTCTCTCTCTCTCTCTCTCTCTCTCTCTCTCTCTCTCTCTCTCTCTCTCTCTCTATCCTTTTCTTTTCTCTTCTTTTTAGTTGCAATGAATGATGTGTTTTTTTTTATTTGTTTAAGTTTATTTGAAATTTGGGATTTGAGTATGTGTTAAGGGGCTTTAATTTTTTTATTGAAGTTTAATTTTTTCTTATCTTGCTGTTAGTAGACTTAAAAATTTTAAATTGTTTGTTTTTTTATCTTTCTCTTAATTTAAATTCTCGGTTTGATTAAAGGTTATGTTTTTATCATATTTCGTCATTGTTTGCGTGTTTTAAATTCTCATTGAGTTGGTGTTTGCGTTTAAAATATGATGCTTGATTTAAATTTTGTAGTCTTGTTAAAGGTTCGATTTTAGTGTGTGCATTTGTGTCTAATTGAGTTTCCATTCTTGCATGTTTTAGTTCCATGTTCTAGGTTTCCAGTTTTTATTCACGCGTGTTCCAATGTTTCCTTTAGTAGACGTAGGGTTTCTATTCTTGTTTTCTTTTATTTAGTGCATGTTAGTTTAGAGTTTTAAATTACGTGTCATTTAATTCATCAAAAGTGAAATTGAACAACTTTGAAAACCTCGAATCTGAACTGAGTTTAGTACCTTTTTAATTTCGATTAGAAGAACGTAAAATCTGAAATTAAAACGCATTCCCTGAGGAGATGATCTAGCCCTTGGGCTTAATATTACACGACAGAACTCCTATACTTGGGATAGCTTCCGAGCTGCTCATTTTTCGAGTGAGTCAATAAGCACATTGGATCATACTTAAAGCTTAAAACCCATAAAGGATAAAAGCTAAATGAAGATTGGCTAAAGCATAGATGAAGTTAAAGCTTCAAGACATAAGGATTCAATTTTTAATTGATATGTATTGTATTAGAAGTATCATGTAAGTACTTCTCAATGTTAAGATTGTGTATGAAGCTCATAGGAATAATTGGACATAGAGACTTATTTCGAAAACTCAGAAAATGTCTTCCCAGAGTTTAAATATCTTTTCAAAGAAGATACAATAGAGTTTTGAAATAAAGAATATTGAATTTCACAAAAAACTGAACAAACTAGCATGGAATCAGTGTGCTCGGGTGAACAGACTCTTGGGTCAAGCAACCGAACTGGTACTACCATTGAAAAAGCCCAGTTAGCGTATGTTTGAGTGACTGAAGTCAAGGCTCGGGCAATCGAAGTGCTACTGCCTATTTTGAAAATCCTATTTCTTAATGGTTCAGGTGACTAAGCCCTAAGTTTGAGTGACCGAAGTATCACGTTTTAAGTTTTAAACAGTGCAAATTCTTACCATTTTTAGAATATATTGTTTCCAAATTTTAGGCAAATGATCAGAGTTCAAAACCCACTTTTTAAGGGTAATCCTATGAAATTAATGATGTATTCCCACAAGGGGGGTGAATAATGTAATTAATTTTTTTTTTTATCAAAATTTTAGTTTATCTTAACCCTTTTTAATTTAAATCATACAATTTCTGTAATGCAACTTGGATTATTTTACTACTTATGCTTCAAGTAACTGATCAATCACCAGCACTTTACCTCAACAATTTTGCACCTGAATTTAGAGATAAAATTTGATTTTTAATCCAACAACATAAATCAACCATTAAGATAACAACTTGGTTCAATCACAATGAATTCCAAATATTTAGCAAGTTCCCAATATTCAGCAAGTTCTCAATGAATATAAAACATACATGCAGGCTATAACTTGCAAGAATTTAAAGAGTAAGGGAAGAAGAAGATCGAACATAAGATTTTTACAAGGTTTTCCAACGACCTACATCTTGGTCTCAAGCAACCCGTTTTGAGGATTTTCCTTTCCACTTCATTACCAGGTGAAGTACCCCTCTCTCCATTCAAGGTGGAGATCTCTCTCTAACTAGAACAACCATCTCATTAGGAAACAATTTAAAGCCCTAAACCGTAAAAAAAAAAAAAAAAAAAAAAACCAACAAAAACAAATTTGTTAGTATAGGAAATAAACTCTTCAAGAGAGTAAAATTTATTCACATAAGAGCACAATATACTTCAATAAATCAATAAAGATATGAAGCTCAAGATCATATCACGAGTAATCTGATTGTAGAGTGTGAATTTCAAAAGAACAAATCAGATTTTCATGAAGGGTTTTTAGTAAAACTCACAATAGTTTTTTAGAGAAATTTTCAAGAGTATAATCTCGAATTTAGAGTTGTATATGAGTAATTGTTAACCTAATTGACGAAAAAAAAATTACCTTTATAGAGTGTAGAAAAGTTTCCTACGATTTTTCCCAAGTTTTCTTCAAGTTTGGAAACTCAATCATTCAAATTTGGAAACACAATTAGCGCTGTTAAAAGTTTAAAATGCAGACATAAGTAGTCTAAGCCTTAAGGTCAATCACTTGAGCTCTTTAAAATTAGTGCATAAGAATAGTCAGTAGCAGGTCAATCGCCTAACTCCGATGGTTCATTCTCTTGATCCCTTTATGTTCTTTCATTAACAAAGTTAGTAGCATATCATTCGCTTGATGCATTATCATCAGTCGCCTGACCACTTAGCCACTCAGTGTGCTCAAAGTTTGGTTCCAAAACTTAACTTGTAACTTGGAAAACTTATTTTAGACTTTATGAAAAATATTGTCCATGCTTAAAAATAGGTCTCTAAGTCCATAATCAATCATAAGAGGTTCAAACTTCAATATTGAGTAATCGAAGTACTTACATGAGACCTAACAAGATAAAACATCTAAGTTCCTAAATCTTAAGCTTTCAATATCCATCTAAGCCTTGATCAATACTTCAGAATTCTTCATGATCTTCTTGACTTGTAGTTTTAAGTTTAAGCTTTAATACATTACTTTAAGTAGAATCACTTTACTTCATAAAACATTTAACCCCTGAAACTTAACTTAAACAAATACATTAAGTAACCTTGAATTTTTATCATCAAAATGAGATTAAGCCTTGTTAGGCCAACACCCTAATCGTATTAGGGCAACCCCAATCAATCCAATTGCACATAAATCATATTGATTTCATCTGACTATAAATGTTGTGTGTTGTTCTTCATTGCTCAAAATCAAACTTTAGTTTTGATATTCGTTTTTTATATTTCTCAATTCATAAAACCATAGAATTCTCTTGAGCTTCAATACAACTTATTATTTATAGGTTATTTGTGATTTTATATTGTATAAATTCTCTTTTCTAGGAGCGTACTTACTTGTACAAAAATATGTTCCTGTATTGCTTTTGAACTTTTGATTTGGGGGTAGAACTGAACCAGCAAGAAGGTGTTCTTGCTTGTGAGGTGTCTCTATCTACTAAAAAAAGAGATGGAATTCCACAGATTGAATGGAGAGAGTCGAAGATATATTCACAGCGGGTTGCTTAAGGCAAGGACGTAGGCAAGCTGCTGAACCTTGTAAAAAATTGGTGTTCTTCTTTCCCCTGTCTCTTTAATTTCTTGCACAAATAAATTGTTGACCTTATAGGTCAAGCTCAGTTTTGATTATGACAAATACTCATTATATCTAATAGGTGTTTGAGGTTATGTGCAGGAACTTAAATGGAAAGATCTTAATGCACATGGAAGAAAGTGAAGATTGAAGACCCAATTTTTATTATGTAATATATTTCTTTCATGTAAAAGGTCTGTAATAGTAACTAGGGCTTTTGGTCTGTAATAATCACACACACATTGCATGCATAGTCTAATAGGTAAGCTGAAAATGAATCATAAATAAAACTAGACTTAGAAAAGGCCCTAGGACACTCACACACTCACTTTTATGTGTTAGGCACTTGAATAGGGTGATTGTTAGATGAAACAGGACCGAATTGCACAAAACGTGCACCTTCGGTCGACCGGTGCCTCATGTGTATTTTGCCCCTGGTCGACCGAATCTTGTCCAGATCAACAAGTTTACCACAGCCCGATCGACCGACCTATGTAGTTCATTTGGCCCCGGTCGACCGAACCTTCTAGGAAGTCAACATTTTGACTTCCTGGTCGACTGAGAGAAAAATGTATACCACCAACCTGGTCGACCGAGTTCCCACATGTGGGAACCCAACGGTGTGGTCAACGGACTAGTTTAGTTCAAAATGACCCTGGTTGACCGAACCTCGCAAATATGGCAAAATTGCCCTCAGACATACATGTTTGGTCTACTGAATGGGCTGTTCATTTTTGGCTCGGTCGACCGAACCAAAAGAACTTGGGTTGACCGAACTTATCCTGGTTGACCGGTGCTCTCGGGTTTGACCTATTTTTTTACCGTGGTTAACTCACTAAAACATGGTTAAAATAATTAAATATCATTAAATCTTTTATAGTAATTCCAAACATGTCCTTAACGGTTATAATTTAGGGGACGTCTATAAATACCCCCTCATTTGGAATGATTAGTAACCTGATTAGAAAACCCGATTAAGAAATTCTATCTCATTCTAAAAAATCCTACTACTCATTTTTACACTCCATTCACTCATACTTACCTTCTACTGTTGCCAAAATACTTCGTAAGTTGATTTGAGTGATTGTTTGAAAGGTTTGCTCTCCTTGATTTGTGTGGTTGATACGATTTTCTTGAGAGCAAAACCTAAGTGTTCTTAGGGGACTTTGTTGATAAGTCTCTCCTAAGAAGACTTGTATTAAACTTTTGAGTACTGCACATTCATTGCAATATCTTGGGAAGTTTGTATTTTTTTTTGGATTGCAAAAACTTTTCCAAAGCATTTTCAAATAGCTTGAGTGACTTATCGTGACATAGCTTTGAAAAGATATTTTTTTATGTGATATTAATCTTTGTTGCAATATTCATTGTTTTACATATTATTTTCTGAATATAAAGATTAAATATCTTTTGCAAACCAAGCATATACATTATTTAATATTTGCACGAGTGAGATATTCTGCTGATTGGAATAGTTGAGACTTGATTGACATCCCTGCTTGAGCACGTTGATTGAATGTCTTGTGATACAAAAATTATATTGGTTTGCACTCTCATGCATTGATTACTTACATAGCAAATATATTTGAGAGTTGATATATTAAACCACATTAAGCTTAGATATTAAATCATTTTGTGGTGTATGTGATTAAGCATATTTGGGTACATATCTACTTTACACGAAAGCATAATCACTGTACCAATATTCACTAATTGTAATATCTGAGTGTTTCCAGGCGTGGCCTGAGGGGGTGGTAATCCAACCTTGTAAGGATTGGTTGTGAAGGTTAAGGTCAGCCCTGTGCAAATTGACCTAGTTTGTTTAAGTGCCGCTCCACCCGTTTAAGTGAGCAATTATAGTGGTAATTTTTGTGCTTGTTAGCCAAGGTGGGGATGTAGGCAATTGACCGAACCTTGATAACATTTTTGTATGTCACTCTTACTTTACTGCTTTCTAATGCATGTGTTAATTAAATTACTTTATTTTATTTCTGTTATATTTGCATTACTTACACTAGATTAACCATAGGATTGTGAATATACTGGTGTTAGAATACTTACCTAGGGATTAAATTTTGAAAATACCAATTCAATCCCCTCTTGGGATCACAGTATAGCTAACATAAATTTATATTTATCTATTTGAATGATTTATTGATTTGGGATTGGTATGAATGCGTAGATAGATTTATTGACGTTTTGAATGATTTAAATACATATTGAGATCAAACGCTGTTGCAGTCGCAAATTCTGAATTGATTTAATTGACTAAAATAATTTCATTTTGGTTTATTAATTGTTCAAATACAAGAAGAATATTTCCTTGGTTAAATTTGTTAGGATTGTTTGATACTGACATATACATTGTTTAAACACGAGATTTATATTTGTAAGGTTAAATAATCTTATAACCAATATTAATCTGCTGTAGTTACACATTCAGATCAAATTTAACTTGCCAGGATTGATTGTTCTTGGTTAATTAACTATTTAAATATAAGAACAACTACTTGTGATTGATCATATTGGTATTGAAGTTAATTAGTCAAGAATGTTGTTAATACTGAGACTTGATTTTATATTTAGGATTGCTAATTGGTATAGCCATTTGTTGATTAGATTTTTGTGGTGATTAAAATATTTAAAGAGGACGTGATAAATAAGTTTCAAAATAAATCAAGCTTCCACATCTTAAAAGTTTAAAATACCCAATTCACCCCCCCCCCTCTTAGGACTACACCGTTACTTTAACTTTCTGCTGATTGTCATCTTTGTGAACTGCATGCTAGAACTTTGGCGCACTTATGCTTGCTACGTATGTTTTATTGAGTATCCTTTTTGGTGATGTCAAAAGGGTGAGAACATGCAATATATATATATATATATATATATATATATATATATATATATATATATATATATATATATATGAACTAGGGAAGAACAACATATTGAGGAAGAACAAAGGAAAAATAATATGTGTACGATAAACTGAAAATATAATTGAGTGTATTATGGACTAGGAGAACAAGCAAACATAAAATATGATTGTATTGACAATATGCTTGTAGTAAAAATTGAATAGAAAGCTTGTATTGAAAATATACTTATACTTGAATTTTGCTAAGGGTGAGAATACTGAAAATTTTCGTTTACTTTATGATTATGCTTATTGTCAAGGAGTGCCTTTTCAAGACTACTTTATTTTGCTCCTTATTTGTCATCACAAAAAAGGAAGAGATTGCTGGCCTAACAAGGCTTAATCTTGATTTTGATAATGAGAAACAAAAAACTCTAATTGTGCGTTCAAGTGAATTTACAAGTATTATATTTTACAAGCACAATGGTTCAAATTTAAGTTTAACAACCATAAAGACATGGAGACTTAAAGTTTATTTGATGTTTAATGTAATAGAAGTCTCACAGAAGTACTTCTCAAAGTTTAAGTTTGTTTATGAAACTCATAGGATAAATTGGACTTAGAGACTTGTTTTAATAACTTGAAAATATTCTTTCAAAGTCCAAACATATTTTCAAAACAAGACAAATGATATTTGGAATCAAAAATGAAAGGAAAAATGAATTTCAAAAGGTTCGTACAACTGAGGCTCTCAATCAATCGAATATAATAAACAGAACAACCTGGTCTGCCATTAGTGAGTTCAGGCGACCAAACACATGGTTTACTCAAACGAATGGGTACTGTTATTGATAAAAGCACAAACAATGTTGGCTCACACAACTAAACTGAAAGTTTAGTCGATCGAACAGGTTCAGGCACTGAACCCAAAGTTTGGGCAATTGAAAGGCTACCTCCTATTTGAAATAAATATATTTTTTAATTGGTTCGGCTGACCAAACTTCTAGTTCAGTCGACCGAAGTGCACGATAAAAGTTTTGAACAGCGTAATTTCTTTTCGTTTTCCCAATATATTGTTTCCAAAATTTGGGCAAACGGTCATATTTCAAACCCATCTATTTAAGGGTAAACCTAATCATGTTAGGGCAATCCAATTGCTCATAAGCTCATTGATTTCATATTTCAAAAGCTGTTGTGTGCTGTTCTTCATCGCTACAAGATAATTTATGGTTTTGTTCTTCGTTTTCTCATATTTCAATGTAGAAAACCTAGAAAACTTCTTGAGCTTCATAGAATCTCATCTTTAAGAGTATACTAGTGATTATAACTTGTACAAATACACTCTTTTGAGAGAGTTCCTTATTGTACGAAAATCAACTGCTGATTTTGATTGTAAATGGACAATTTGAGTGTGAATTGTTGCCAAGAAAGAGGGTGTTCTGGCTTGAGAGGTGCTCCACCTATTGAAAGGAGAGAGTTGCTCCACCTACTAAAAGGAGAAAGGTACTCGACCTATTGAATGGATAGAGTTAATAAAATCCTCACAACAGGTTGCTTGAGGTAAGGACATAGGCAGATTGCCGAACTGTAACTAATGGTCCTATTTTAGTGATGATTTTTAAAAACCATCACTAGTTGTTATATTTTAATGATGATTTTTGGAACCATCATTGAGCTAGATATGCTAGAGCTGATGGTACCCAAAAACTCCTCCCCGACTAAATATTAGGTGCTTAGAAACAAACTTATAGTACTAGAAAACTTAGCAAACCTAGTTGATTTAAGCACTTAGGTGTCCAAGTCAGGCATATGAGGTCCAAAACTAATAGGATTAGTTATAACAAGTCCCTAACATTGAGTTGGATCTACAAGAGCTGAAGGTGCTAAAAAAACTCCACCCTGACTGAAAATTAGGTGCTTATAAGCAAACTTAGTTGATTTAAGCACTCAGGTGTCAAAGTTGGGCATACGAGGTCTAAACCGAGTGGGTTCAGTTCAGTCACGTTCATGACATTGAGCTGAACATTCCAGCATTGACGATGTCCAGAAGATCCTCCCTAAATGAAAATTAGGTGTTTAGAAACAAACTTACTTGATTTAAGCACTCGGGTATCCAAGTCAAGCATACAAGGTCCAAATTGACTAGAGTCAGTTCCAATATGTCTTGACATTGAGCTGGGTGTGTTAGAGCTGAAGGTGCCAAAAAAATCCTTCCGGACTGAAAATTACATACTTAGAAGCAAACTTAGTTTATTTAAGCACTCGGGTGTCCAAGTCTGGCATACAAGGTCCAAACCGAGTGGGGTCAATTCTGACATATGTGTGATATTGAGCTATACATATTGGACTTGATGGTGCCCAAAAGCCCCTCCTTGGTTGAAAGTTAGGTGCCTAGAAGCAAAACTAGAATACGAAAAAACTTACCAAATTAACTTAATTAGTTGATTTAGGCACTCAAGTGCCTAAGTCGAGCATACGAGGTCCAAACCGAGTGGGGTCAATTCTGACACATCCGTGAGATTGAGTTAGACGTGTTAGAGCTGACGGTGCCCAAAATCTCTTTCTCAACTAAAATTAGGTGCTTAGAAGCAAACTTAGCAAACTTAGTTGATTTAAGCACTTAGGTGTCTAAGTCGGGCATACGAGGTCAAAACCAAGTGCGGTCACTTCCAAAACATTCGTGACATTAAGCTAGACAATTTGGAATTGATAGTGCCCCAAAACTCTTCTCTGATTGAAACTTAGGCTCTCAGAAGCAAAATCAGCAAACTTAGTTTATTAAACACTCAGGTGTCCAAGTTGAGCATACGAGGTCCAAACTAAGTGTGGAAAGTTATGACACGTCCATGACATTGAACTAGATGTGTTGGAGTTCATGGTGCCCAAAAACTCCTCTGTGATTGAATATTAGGTGCTTAGAAGCAAAATTTGCAAATATAATTAATTTAAGCACTCGAGTATCCAAGTTAAGCATACGAGGTTCAAACCAAGTGGGGTCAGTTCCGACATGTCTGCGACATTGAGTTGGATACGATGGAGCTGACATTGCCCAAAAACTCCTTCCTGACTAAAAATTATGTGCTTAGAAGAAAACTTAAAATACAAGTTATACTTAGTTGATTTAAGGACTCAGGTATCCAAGTTGGGCATACGAGGTCCAAACCAAATGGGGTCAATTTTGACACATTCATGACATTGAGTTGGACATGCCAGACTTCACGGTGCCCAAAAACTGCTACCTGGCTCATTAAACATAGATATTTAAAATTGTATCATTTGTTGTTTAACTATATGTATAATCGTTATTGTTATCAAATAATTTGTGCTTATAGTTCGTATGTATTCAAAAATTTTATACAGAATTTAATATAATTATTACTTTGTAGGGTCTATAGTTTGCTGAATGATGATGAGGACGACAACAAGCACAATGACAATGATGGAGACTTTTTTTTTTTTTTGGTATTTTTGGTTATCTGAAGAGATCATGTATATATAAATGATGTATACATACATTGTAAAAGTTTTTATGTATATATATTTTCATTTCCTTAACTATTATAGGATTTGATCCTCATTTATGGTTCAAATTATGTGCGACGAAAATTAAGTACAGGGTTTTCACATGAATTAATGCGTGAGTTTTTGGGGAAAAAAATTTAGTGACGATTTTATAATCATCACTAAAACTTGGGTTGTAGTGATTGTTCTAGAACCGTCACTAAAAGTGTCCAATAGTGATAGTTTAAAACCGTCACTAAAAGTAGGGAAATAATGACGATTTCAAACCTTCACTCAAAGAAGGACAATAGTTATGGTTGCAAATTGTCACTAAAAGAAGGACAATAGGGGAACCGTCACTATAACTTGACTATTAGTGACGATTTTCAGCCCAAAAATTGTGTTAGTTATATTGACAACATTACACTTTCGTTGAAAGTCATGCTCCATTGTCACTAATACGCCATTATTAGTGACAGTTTTGAACAACATCATTAATAGTTAGTTGAGGCCACCGTTACCACTCCTTAAGTGTCACTAAAATGTCACTAATAATTAATAGTAACAATTTTCTATTATTATTGACGATTTAAAACCATCACTAAAAGTTTTCTTTTCTGTAGTGATAGTCACTTGGTGTCTCTTGAAGAGACATCCACACATACTGAGAGAACAGAAGTGAGGAATATTGATGGCGAAGGGTAGATTGAGTCCTTCATGAGCAAGCTAAGGAATCAGACTGTTGGAGGACTAAAGAACAGAGGGTCCCTTATGGTTGGAAAGGTTCTCAGAGGCGTAAAGCAGAAGCAGAGAAGAGTCAGAAATCTTGGATAAGAAGAATCGGAGGAGTGGAAGACCCAAGGTTAGTGTTTCATTTTATATTTGTTGGTTATTTTGCTTCCATTCTCATAGTTTCAGTAATAGACTAGTTTTGGCAAACCAGACTGAAGCCTCCCCATGCAGGAGCCCATATTTGAAGAAAAACAAAAACCCAGGGCCCACTGCTTTGAAAGACCACCCACATTTTTAAAAGCCCCAAGCCTAGTTTTGAAAAAAAAAACCCAAATTCCACTATTTTTTTTTTATTATATAAAAAAAAAAGAGCCCAGAAGCCCACTATTTTAAAAAGCCTAGAAGCCCACATATTTAAAAGCCCCAAGCCCAGTTTTAAAATAGCACAGAGTTCACTATTTTAAAAAACCCATAAGCCCAAGGTTTACAAAGCCTAGAAGCCCACTGTTATAAAAAAGGCCCGCAAGCCCACTGTGTTAAAAAACTAAAGCTCATACCTAGTTTTAGAGCCCAACCCAAACCATCCCAACTTAACCCAACTAGGCCAACCCAAACCATCCCAACTTAATCTAACTGGCCTAACCCAAACCATCCCAACTTAACCTAACCAAAACCCTAACCTTGCCTTAACCCAACCTCAAGCCCAAGTGGCTTTGACCTAACCATACCCTAAACCTGACTTGGGTTGTGTTCAATTCAACCAAATCCTAACCATGGGAGTTTTTTTTGGTTCCTAAGAAAATCCCAAAGAAAATGCCAGCAAGACCATACCAACAAAAAAAAAAAACCTAAAAAATGAATTTCCAAAAAGAGAAGGGGGTGAAGATCACTTTTCTACATCCACCATAGGACCAAAACAACCACCTTACTCCCGTTCAGTTTCGAACCAGCAAGAACAATAAAACACAAATGGGGTGAGCACATATGTAAATATAAAGATAATAGAGAGAAGAGAGAGCGATCCAAGAAAACTGGGAGAAGAATTGAGAGAGTATATAGAAAACTAAGAGAATAGGAAGAGAACTAAAAGAGATTCAACAGAACTGAGATAAGAGAAGAGAGAAAACTGAGAGAGATCCGAGAGAATTGAGGGAGAATGGAGAGAACTAAGAGAACTGAATAAGAAGAGAAAGAGAGAGAAATTATAGAGTGAGTAGAAGAAGAAAGAGGAAGTGAACAGAAGAAATGGGGAGAAAAAGATAGAAAAAAGAGTTTTTATAAGCGGTGGCATCAACCTGTCTAAGCATTTTAAGGGACAACGTGGAGCAATCATCGCCGTCCGATTTGTGTTTTCTCTGGACGACCAAATTGTTGTCATGTCAATGATCCTAGTTAAAGTTTTGGAACCAATCTGATGGTGGCACATGGCATGTTGACATCATGCTGACATCACGTTGCTACAACATATTCAAAAAGAAAAGGAAAAAGGTTGGCACGTGTCCCTATGGTGGGTGGACACATGGCCCACCAAATCCAACCAAGCTAGACCCAGTCTAGAGCTGTTGATCCAGTTTGGTCTTTCAGAATCATTGTTTTAATTATTATTTTATTTTATTTCAATTTTGTTTTTATTTTAATTGGAATTTAAATTTAAAAATAGGGAAAACTAAAGTAAAATCAGGAAAAATATTTTGAAAGCAAGAAAGAAAAATATTTTTGAGACTGTTTCAAGCCAAAATAAATAAGAAAATGTCTTCAAAATGTTGGAAAATTTTAGAAAAATTTTGAAAAATCCTAGAAATTTTTTATAAATTTTGGAAAATTTTGGGGGGTATTCTGAAAACTCTTTTTGTCCAAAATTGAAATATTTTTCGTAATTTTTGTGTGGGTGCTTCCCTATGATTTTAAAAAGGGCAAAAGGCCCCCTTTACTCGCTAGTGTATGAGATGGATAAGAAAGATCTTCTACACGGTATCAATTCTAATGCTATAAAAAGTATTTTGCCGAAAAATGTTGTACTTCTCGATGAACTTAATAAAATTTTAATACCTTTTCACTCTTGTTAGCATTAGTGGCTAAGGTTTTCCATTCTAGTAAGTTTTGATGATAACAACCCATTAGTGTCCCTCAAGTTATCTAATCTTTGAATTCAAGCTCAGTACAAGTTAAACAAGTCAATACCAAAGAAAGCAAAATGATCAAACGAGTATTCATGAGGCAATGAGAAAATGAATCATTTAAGAAGCAATAAGCAAAGGTTATAACCAGAGTACATACGTGGAAAACTCAAAGCAAAACCAAACTAGAATTCATATGAAGAATTATTTTGCTTACATGTTTGTTGGGTTGTGTGTGAGGTAGGAAATCTTTTGTAACTCGTGTGCATGTCGATGATGGTAAAAGTACCAAGCAAAGAGCTGAGCAATTACACATATATATACTTCATGTAGTATAGAGCATCAAAACTTAATTTTCATACGCATACCGAATGATGCTTAGTGCATGGGAATTCAAAACAAGCTTTCAAGAGTATTTTATTAAACAAGACATCCTACACTCATTCAAACTTCATTTGGACAAGCCAAAAGCATCATTAGAACAATGATATTTCATTAGCACTTGTCTTAGCATGGGTTAGGGCATTTATAGGTTTACTAGTAAGGAAAATAGGGGACTCTTTGACTAGTGCGTGGCACGTGTCGACTAGTGGATCTTGGCTCATCGATAAGAAAAACAAATAACTAAATCAAGTCTCACACCCCAAGTGACTCGTCGACTTGAATAGGGCACTCGTCGACTAGTGGGTTCGACTCATTGACTAGTGAGTGCCACTCGTCAACAAGTGACTCAGCAGACCAACAATTAATGATCTTCAAACGACTAGTTTTTGCTTTATCTTCTCTCCATTAATGCCCAATAGCTAGTTAGCGACTTGCTCATCCCCTTTGCCATAAATATAACCCATTGTCATTCATTAAACACATTGATTGAATATTGGTTGTGGGAAATTTAGTTAGAGCATTCATTCTTGGTTTTTGTTTTTTCAAAGCTCTATTGCACTTTGTTCTTGTTATTCATCACTTGCTACAAGAGAGTAGTGTGAGAATCTATTTGTGACATCAACTAAGAAGGAGCATCATTTGTAATCTCTACTTGCTTTTGATTCATTGTTAGTTTGAAGGTTCTTTATGAGCCATTGGTAAGGTAGTCCTTGGTGACCTCCTTGGTTTTACTCTTGGTGAGCAGTTGGGATTGGTTCCCTTTGTGTAAAGGCTTCTCTGTCTTGAAAGGGGATCATTTAGTAGATTTGGAAATCCTTAAGTTGGTCTCAAGGTGTGGACGTAGGCTGGGTGTTGAACCACGTTAAAATCATTGTGTTGAGCTTCACTCTCTCTTATCTCTAACTTGCCTGTGGTATTTACTTTGTTATTTATTTTGATATCAATCACTTGTATTTTGCCAAAGTTTTTGTTTTTTATAAAAACATATATCCACGAAAACATCTATTCACCCCACTCTAGAAACACACTTGGGCCGACAAGTGGTATCAGAGCTAGTCGCTTGACCTTCAAAGTTATTTCTAGAGCATAAAGATCAAATGGCGGATGCCATTAAGGCACCTCTCACCCAAGGACAATCCATTGATCATCCACCAAAATTCAGCAGAGGCAACTACCCAGCATGGAAGAACCGAATGACCATTATCATCAAATCCTACGATCATAAAATGTGGAGAGTTATCACAAAGGGATATTTTGAATTCAAGGATGACAAAAGTTGTTAGAATTGGTGTATTTCCAATAAGGGGTTGAATTGGGTATTTAAAAATTTATTCCTAGGTTAGGTTCCGATTCACAATCAGTATCACTCACCCTAGGGTCTTTCTAGTCAAATATCACAATTAAATAACTGAGCAGATATTATGGCAATTAACACAATCTCAGTATTTCCCAATCATTTACAATAACTGGAAAATTAAATTATATAAATCATATGCAATAGATAAAATATCACATTCAAATGCAGAAATAAAAGTGCGAAAAATTAAAAACAGACACCAGATATGATATTGGGGTTCGGCCAATAATGTCTATGTCTCTGCCTCGAGCTCACAAGCAAGAGAAATGCACCAGTTGCTCGCTTACGGGTGCACTAACATGGATTACAACACCTTACAGGATGGTGCATCTAGTTCCCCTAACCGGGTCTGAACCAATTTGAGAACTTTTTTAATTGGGTATAAGTCCATCCGATGCTCTCCTAACTGAGTTTGGGCAATTCGATGCACGTTATAGGCTAGTGCAATCCTCTTTCGACCACATGTCGCGAATACAACAGATATCAAATAAATTTTGTACAAATAGCATGCTTCTACTACAAGCAGATGATGTACAATATGAAGTACAAATGCACTCATAGATGGTATGAATTAAAGCTCAATGTGAGTATACGAGTTTTTTTCTACAAAATGATTTTCCCAATAAAAGTGAGAGAGAGTGTGAATATAATTTTTCTCAAAATGAAGAGAGCTTTCAAACAAGGATATTATAGTTGAAACATATGCTCAAGGCTCCTTCCAATAATCCAAAAGTTTTCCCAACAATAATTTTTCAAATGAAGTTCAAGGGAAGTAGGGACTTGTGCTCAAAATAATTTCGCAAATAAACACAAGTGAGATTTTGAATCTTTGCAATGCGTGTGCAAAGATTCACAATCAAGTAAATAAAACTTCTCCAAAGAATTTTATCAATAAAACATTGTGGAGAAACTCTAGATTTTACTCTAAAAAATGATTTGAAAAATGAAGTGTAAATATGAGAGTAAATTCTTTGAGTAATGAAAATATATACCCAAGAGAATAATCCTTCAACAATCTTCAAATGCCCCAAATATGCAAGTGAAGAGAGTGAGTGAAAATAAAAGCCCTCTTTTAAGAAAGATTTTTTCAAAGTAATAATGAAAAGAGAGTAAATATGAATGAAGAACAAAAATTTTTTAAGGAGGATTTTCTAATATAATCTCTTACTTAGAAATGAGTAATGAGGGGGTATATATAGAGTGTGGAGAAATTTTAACCGTTAGGGACATATTAGGTATTTTAGAAAATATTTAATTAAAATTAAACATGTTTTAAGTGCTAAAAAATACATGAACTCGAGAGGTTCAGTTGACCTAGGCACGGGTCGGTTGATCAATCTAAAGGCGACACGGAACCCTTCATAGGTTCGGTCAACCAAGGCGAAAAGGTTGGTTGGCCACTCATAAGGTTTGGTCGACCGTTGTCATTTTGAACTACATGTTCAGTCGGCTGAGGAAAGAAGAGCGGAGCTCAATCGACCATGGATGCTATGTTCAAAGTTGGGTCGGACGACTGAGCTATGGTCAACATTTTGACTATGAGCAAACAGTAGTTTAGTCGAACATTAAATTACAATAGAGGAATAGTCAGTCGACCGAGGGCATTAAATTTTACTATTTTTCCCTTAATTTGACCCAAAAAAGTCAACGTCGATCGACCTCTTTGTCAAGTTCATTTGTCCCTAGGGTCTATCTATAGTCATTTGAGCTTTCATTCATACCATGCATGCCATGCATTATTATAGACTAGAACTAAAACTAAATGCATTTACAAATCAAATGAACAAATTTCTTGTTTCTTCTCTGCTCTTCTACATGGAATCTACCTAATAATGTGTACTTTAAGTCCTTTTGGCTTCCATTTCTTCTGTACCTCATACGTGTGCTGAATCATACACCTGTTTAAGTACTAGGCAAACACATTAGATCCAAGTGTTTTGTCAACATAAAAAATGGGATCAAACTCAAAAAGTCAATAATCTCCCCCATTTTTGATGATGACAAACACATTAGAACAAAATGGGTTAAGTTTGAAAAGGTTCCCCCTAAGAATATGCATAACTTGAAAATAAACAATATAGATTAAGAATATTCACTAAAGAAGACATCTCAAATAATATGCATTTAGTTTTGATAATAAGGCACAAACATGTAGCATGCAATATAGCTAAGATATTTTGACATTTTGCTCTCCCTCTCCCCCTTTTGGCATCAGCAAAAAGGTTAATCTAAGAAAAGATATTTGATTATTTTAAAAGAATCTTTGGCTTAAGGTAGCAGTCCCTTATTTTGAAATAGTTTTCTTTTTCTTAGAAAAATTTTCCTCCTTTTAAATGTAGCATTTGGGCATAATAGTTTTTAACCAAAAAAATTTAAGCACTTGTGTAAATTATAACTGGTCATTAAAGATTGGAATGACGTGATAAACTAGGTTAGACAAGAAATGTACACAAACCATTACAATTGAAACATATCATAAGACCCGTGAAAGAGTTTAGTTCAAAGCACACAACATATGAAAGCGAATAGAAGGTTTGAGCATAAAACAGTCTAACTAGTTCGCATGCATTTTCATATGCAATCATAGTTCGCATGCATTTTC
The DNA here is from genome assembly GCF_029873635.1 of Malania oleifera. Classification (NCBI taxonomy): domain Eukaryota; kingdom Viridiplantae; phylum Streptophyta; class Magnoliopsida; order Santalales; family Ximeniaceae; genus Malania; species Malania oleifera. The sequence continues at coordinate 69,386,003 of NC_080423.1, forward strand.
ATATGTAATCAAGGAACCAGTAAAAAAAAAAAATGTATTTATAGATTTCATGACATAAAAATTTTTACAATAGTTTTAATAGCACATGTCATGAATTCATTCAAGCACACAGGTAAGAAATTAAATACTTGTAGATTTGAAAACTATTTCTTGCCAAGAAAAATATATGTATATAAATATATATCCCCTTTTTGACATTATCATTAAGTACTAGGGGCGATGCTTGCAGAAAAAGAAACTTTAATTTAAGGTGAGCAAGCAACATTATTCTAGTTAAGCATTTTAGCACTCTTTATAATACAACCAGAAAAATACAACCATGTAGATCATAAGAATGTGGCAATTTAAAGCAAGATCATATGGCAACGTAGATGTCTGTGGCTAAAAAAAATATTTTAATTTAAGATTGTCAATAAAATCAAACATTTTAGCACATGCCATAGAGAATTCACAACAAATCTAAGCAAAAGAAATGTAGGAGAGCATAATATGATAGGAATTTATGTTTAGATCCTCCCCCTTCCAATTTAAATGATACCCTAGATGCTTCTAAGTGCTTGTGCATATCCAAAATTACTTTCATTTAATAGGACATGTAGTGTAAGCAGTTATTAATCTTTTAACATAATTATACTGGATATTAATTTATTCATTTTAATCATTACAACCAGTGTAGTCTCCCTACAGCCTTCAAAATCATTAGAGAATATACATTAAGACATGAAATAATGCTCATAACCTAGAAAAATCCATATTTATTTATTGACTTTTAAAAGCTGGATATGATGTTCATGATTTTTTAGAAGAGTCTCAATATTCATAAAGTTAAATGTGATGCATGTAAGACTTTGATGCTCTTTCTCTAGGAATGGAGCACAACTTCCCTAAATATTCGATGATTATGTAAGGATGAGATTTTACATATATTTGATTTTCACTCATCCTTTCAAAAAATATTTTAACATTCATTTCATCATAATCATATTTGTACAAAGTTTTAATTTGGGAAAATTTTACGAAATTTCGACAACATGTCGTCTATAAATTGGACATTTTCCCAAAAAAAGAAAAACATGTACCTAATAGATTCAAGCAAGCAATTTATAACAATCTGCATCATGCATATATCATTTAGTTCAAGTATGCGAGAACCTATATCCACTACTAGCATGCAATACACACCACTACATTAGCCATGCAGGCGGCGTTCCATATAAACATGCATAATAGTAGTTCAATCAACAAATGATACAGCAGATAAACCATCCATTAGAAGATATAATCATTTAGTGCATAATGATACGAAGCTCTAAACGATATGATTTAAAATTTGAGAGCTCATGAGGAAGTATAGGATAAAAACTCTTAAGGATTTAAATTTCTATTAAGTTCGGAAGAGTATTCAGAAGAAATAGGCAAAATCTTTACCTTATGTGATCATGGTATGGTAAAGATTTCTTAGGAAATAAAAGAGGCAAACTTAGAGATTTTTACAATTTAAGAATAAGGGGAATAATTTAATATGACTACAAAACTTGAATCCCTTAAAGGATGCCCCTAATTTGATTCAAGAAGGATGTCTTTCAATAAGCACCAAATGAATAGGAACTTGAGATAATCGGTGCTTATGGCTAGAGTGATGACTAAATTTTGATTTAGCATTTAGGGCTCCAAGATGAGCTTAGGATAAGATGATACTTAATATATGATGCATTTCCTATAGCTCAGTCTTATGCAATGGATAATGTATGCTTAACTTAATATTTTTAAATTTAAGCAAGGGTTAAGCATTGATAATTATTTGCCACGCATGAATGCCTTTGTCCATTTGGAAGTGGATTTTACTTTGGCATACTTTGGCCAATATTTTCATATTTTACCTAGTCATTATGATGCATATGCATTAGGTTTAGATTGGAAAAATTGCTTGAATTTATGTATTGGAATGATTTCTTTGAAGTTCTTACTATAACAAAATTGTATATAATGGATGTAGATACTAAGAGTTTTCATTTTAAGCCCAAACCACTTCCTAAGCATTTATTCATGACTGCCCCTAGACCTAAGAACTAAGGAGGGATTAGATGGTTATATATAATTTCAATTTGAATCCATTTTTCCTTAGGTCATAAGGGTTTGCATTCCTGATTACGCATTTCATTTCCTTATTCATGCCTTTGGCACTCCTACTTGATGAGGCATGGCTATGAAATTTATAAGATGAACCCTTGGTAAAAGATTTACTTCTTTTAACTCCTACGGGTTTAACATGATTCTCAATTTTAGTCTTGGGAATAATTCTAGAATTTTTGTTTAAGCATATAACCTTCACGATCTTTTCAATCTTTTTCCTCTATAAGATGGCATAATATTCTTTTATATATCCCATTTGTTTTGCCAACCTTTTACTATCATTTTTTAAAACTATTTTATGCTTAGAAAGTTTGACTAAAAAGTTTCTGCAATTTAAATAGAGTCCACTCAAGTTCTTTGTTCGAGTGCATGCTTTCATCAAAAAATTCATTGCATGATTCATTACAAGATTCGTCACGATAAATATCACATGAATCAATGCGTGCATTGTATAAAGACTTATCATAGAGGTCATCTGATGATTCTTCATAAGATATATTGCAGTATTGAGCACACAAATCATCAAAAGATATTAAGTGTGAATTACATACCTCGTCGTCTGCTAATGAAATTAGCCTATGAACCACCACTACCTGATCATTTAAGCTTGGAGCTTCTGGAGTGGCGGCTCCCTTCTCCTGGGACTTTCCATATCTCTTTTTAAGTTCTACCCAAATTTCTTGTGCACTTTTACATGCCATAATCTCAAGAAAAATATTAAACTCTAAGGCACAATACAATAGATCCATGGCATTTGAATTGATCAGATTAAAATCATTTTCTTATATTTTAGCACAACTTCCTCTAGCAATCAATTGCAAAGCCCCATAATCCATAGATTTTATAAATATGCTAATCCTTTGTTTCTAGGTGGTGTAATCAACACCATAAAATATAGGAGGTTTGGTAAGTGATCTACCCTCATCGAATAGGTATACACCAACAAGAGCCATTGCGATCTTTTACAAAAACATTTAAGTCTATGCAACAAGGCTCTGATACCAATTTTTAGAATTGGTGTATTCCTAAGAGGGGGCTGAATTTGGTATTTAAAAAATTTATTCATAGGTTAGGTTCACATTCACAATTAGTATCACTCACCCTAGGGTCTTTTTAATCAAACAAAAATATCACAATTAAATAACTGAACAAATATTATGGAAATTAACACAATCTTAGTATTTCTCAATCATTTACAATAACTGCAAAATGCAATTATAAATCATACATAGCAGATAAAATATCACATTCAAGTGCAGAAATAAAAGTGCAAAAAATTAAAATTAGGCACTACATATGATATCAGGGTTCGGCCAATACTGTCAACATCCCTGCCTTATGCTCATAAGCAAAAGGATTCCACTAGTTGCTCTTTTATGGGTGAAGCGGCACCGATTACAGCACCTTACAGGATGATGCACCTACTTCCTCTAAATGGGTCTGAACCAATTGAGGACATTCTTAACCAAGTCTAAATCTATCTGGTGCTCTCCTAACCGAGTCTAAGAAATTCGATGTACCTTATAGGTAAATGCAATCCTCTTCTAACCACACGTAGGGAATACAACATGTAATAACCCAAAGAATTAGAAGGATTCTCGTCGACGAACATAGGGGATTCGTCAATGAGGATACAAGAGGAGCTCGTCGATGAGGACAGGTTTCATCAATGAGAAGATACCGAGAGGGGTTTTTAGGCAGTCTAAAATTCTTCGATGAGGGAGTAAGGTTCATTGACGAAATTCTTTAAGAACTCGTTGACGAGATGACGTGTCTCGTCGACGAATTTCAGGGCTACAAATAGTGAAATCCTAAATTTTTTAGTGTATTGTGGCGTAAAATCTCTCTCTCTAAATGCCTCTCTCTCTTTCTCTCTTCGATTCCAGCCCTACTTCTCGCCGGATCAATGATCTGAAGCCACCACGGCGCTCCTGGGGAAGTTCTCTGCAAGTTTGCTGGAGCAGATCGTCGGTAGAAGTGGTTTGAAAATCATTCCAAATTTAGGGTAAGGTATTTTATTCAGAATACGCTTTCCTTGCAGTTATAGGAAATGTTGTATGCAGGAAAATACTGATGTTTTGTTATGGGGGATGTCATTTTCAGGGTGTTGAGTGAAGAACCTTGCGGGTGTAGAGCTAAAGTTTAGTGAGGGCTTTTCAGAAACTAGGTAAAGGAAATATGCTATGCTAGGAATTTTACAATATTAGCAGAAATTTTATATATACCAGTTCATTATCCAGCTTTTACAAAATAAGAGTTTTCAATGCTTGTGTGGCCTGAGAAGATATTTCTTTGATATAGAACTTATATACCTTTTTACAGCATATCATGCTAAAACAGTATTTACAGATAAAGATTGATGTATATCACAGTATAGTTCAGAACAGTTTATTATAGATATTTATCCAGATTAGTATACATATACAAAAGTTTATTCAGATTAGTATATTACAGTTTATTCGGAATCAGTACGTTACAGTTTTTATACAGATTAATTTATACAATATTTACAGTATGCCATGCACTTCCTAAATGCCATAACAATAAGAGTATACAGACAAATTATACTGACAGATGATATAGACAGATTATACATTATAGCATCAAGATGCTACAGTTATTCAGATGATACATTATTTACAGTACATAATTATAGTGTTATGGTTAATTTGGAAACATGATGAAAACAGTAAAAGAGTTTATAAGTATATATATAGTATCATATCCCTATGAAAAGATTACAAACAGATACAGATATAGAATACAGAGCACGAGTTCAACCACATATCTCATATAGTGTGTGGGTACCGTCAAACTGTCCTTGGAGAGGATGCAACTCACCAGTTCGCTGGGTGGAGGGGGCCAGTTTGACGAGGTAGCAGCAAGTCCCATGCCTAGGAGTGGATGTAGTTTGTCCGGGCTGAGGTAGGGTAGAGTATAGTGACTTACCTGGAGGGCCGACCAGGTTAAGTCCCGCCTATGAGCCACACAACCATGTCATAAGGGGTCAAATCATGACATATAGAGTTCTAGGGATAAAGCACAGTTATGTATATGTATACAGTTTTACATTATTTGATAAATATAGTATGATATTAGCAATATGAAGTAGAAAACTCAGATGATACAGTTATGTTTTAAACTGCGAAAAATGTAAGATATGCTTTACAAATCTATCCTTTATTACACCTTAGATGTAATTTAAGGTATATATATAACTTAGACGCCACACGCTAGTAATCGCATATTTCCACTTACTGTGCGTCATCTCGCCCTATTATTCTAACACTTTTCAGGTGAGCCAATGAGGCGAGCAGATCAGGCTCGCGGTAAGAGATTTCTTGGTTACTCTAGTTATAAGGTAAGTTTGTACAGAGTATGGTATTTTGGGTAGATGACACTGGTGAGAGATGAATTATATGACTATACGTTGGAAATACTGAGGTCTGGTATTGTATGGTATTTTTGGTTGTATGACTTATGATTCTGCTATGTAGGTATGATTATTATATACATGAATACCCTCAATGCCTTTTGAGGCTTGAGATTATATGGGAGGGTATCAGAGTAGTACATATGTGTTATTTAAAAAAAAAAAAATTTGAATGAAGAAATTTTGAGGTCATTAGACAACAGATATCAAGTAAAGTTTTTACAAATAGGATGCTTCTACTATAAGCAAATGATGTACAATATAAGGCACAAATGCACTCACATATGATATGAATAAAAGCTCAATATGAGTATGTGAGTTTTTCACTAAAAAATGATTTTCCTAATAAATGTGTGTGTGTGTGTGTGTGTGTGGGAGGGAGAGAGAGAGAGAGAGAGAGAGAGATAGAGAGAGAGAAAGGGTAAAAGTAATTTTTCTCAAAGTGAAGAGACTTTTCAAACAAGGATATTATAGTTGAAACATATGCTCAAGGCTCTTTCCAATAATCCAAGATTTCTCCCAAAAATAAATTTGCAAATGAAGTTCAAGGGAAGCTAGGACTTGTGCTCAAAACGATTTTGAAAATAAACACAAGTGAGCTTTTGAATCTCTGCAATGCATGTGCAATGATTCATAATCAAGTAAATAAAACTTATCCAAAGAATTTTATCGATAAAGCATTGTGGAGAAACTCTAGATTTTACTCTAAAAAATGATTTGAAAAATGAAATGTAAATATGAGAGTAAATGCTTTGAGTAATGAAAATATATGCCAAAGAGAATAATCCTCCAACAATCTTCAAATTCACCAAATATGCAAGTGAAGAGAGTGAGTGAAAATAAAAGCTCTCTTTTAACAAAGATTTATCAAAATAAAAATGAAAAGAGAGTAAATATGAATGAAGAACAAAAACTATTTAGTGATGATTTTTTAATTTAATCTCTTGCTTAAAAATTAGTAATGAGGGGGTATATATAGAGTGTGGAGAAATTTTGACCATTAGGAACATATTAGGTATTTTGGAAAATGTTTAAGTAAAATTAAACACGTTATAAGTGCTGAAAAATACTTGAACCTGAGAGGCTTAGTCAACCTAGGCACGAGTCGATTGACCGATCCAAAGGCGACACAGAACAATTCGTAGGTTCGGTCGACCAAGGAAAAAAGGTTGATTAGCCACTCATAAGGTTCGGTCGACCATGGTCATTTTTAACTACATGTTCGGTCGGCTGAGGAAGGTAGAGTGGAGGTCGGTCAACTATGGATGCTCAGTTCAAAGTTGGGTCGGTGGGCTGAGCTATGGTTAACATTTTGACTTCAGGAAAATAATGGTTCAATCGACCATTGGATTACCACAGAGGAATGGTCGGTCAACCAAAAACGTTAAATTTTACTATTTTGCCCTTAATTTGACCCAATAAGTCAATGTCGGTTGACCTCTTTGTCAAGTTCATTAGTCTCTAGGGTCTGTCTATAGTCATTTGAGCTTTCATTCAAACCATGCATGCCATGCATTATTATAGACCATAACTAAAATTAAATGTATTTACAAATCAAATGAACAAATGTCTTCTTTCTTTTCTGCACTTCTGCATGGAATCCGCTTGATGATGTGTACTTTTAAGTCCTTCAGGCTTCCATTTCTCTTGTACCTCATGTGTATGCTGAATCACAAACCTGTCCAAGCACTAGTCAACAAAGGTGTACCTAAACAAATTAAGGAGTTAAAAGACAAAGAATCAAGGTTAGTTCAACTAAATTTCAATGTGTGATGAAAAATACAACCGTATTTGCGGGTGCGACACTACAAAGGAAGTTTGGGATAAGCTCTAGGTAATGTATGAAGGTACATCACGAGTCAAAAATTCTAAAATTTATATGTTAGTAAAAGAATATGAAATGTTCAAAATGGAAGAGGGAGAATCAATTACTTCCATGTTTACACGATTTACACATATAACAAATGGCTTGAAAGCACTTGGTTGGGACTACCCTAAAGACGACAATGTGTAGAAAGTGCTTCTTTCATTGTCGGAATCGTGGCATGCAAAGTCTACAGCCATTGAAGAAGTGAAGGAGCACATAAACAAATGGCTTGAAAGCACTTGGTGGGGACTACTTTATAGAAGAAAATGTGTAGAAAGTGCTTCTTTCATTGCCGAAATCATGGCACACAAAGTCTACAGTCATTGAAGAAACGAAGGACCTTTCAAAGGTCACTCTTAATGAATTCATTGGATCTCTCATGACTTATGAGATCAAAAAGAAAAATGCAATAACTAAAGTTGAAAAGACAAAAAAGACATCGGGGATTGCTTTAAAGGCAGGAAGATCAAAAAGAAATTGTGGAGAAAGAAGAGAGTGACAATGAAGATGAAGTAGCTCACCTCAGAAGAAGATTAAGAAACTTTTTGTTGAACAAACGGGTTGGTAAGCAAAAGGAGAAGGGAGAATCAAGCATGAGGTGTTACAATTGTAAGAAGACCAGACACCATATGGCTGATTGCCCATAATTCAGAAACAAAGGAAAATATTAGCAAGGAGACAAAAAGAAATACAAAGCCACGAATGCAATCGGATCGGACAAGCTTTATGGACTTTCCACCGATGGAGAAAACAAAGAAGAGGTTGCAAACTTTTGTTTCATGGTAGCTGATCAAGGTGAGGTAAATTCTGATGATGAATACTTTCCTTCATATAATGAAATCAAAGAAAGATGTAGGTAGCTTTATAATGAGTTAATTGCAACTAAAAGGAGAAATAAACATCTTGAAGAAACAGACTCAAAATGCAAGCGAAAAGAGAAATGTCTTTGTTCTGCTTTAAAGGAAGAAAATGCATCTTTGAGTACAAATATTGAAGAACTTGCTGATGTTCTCAAATAAACCATTATTTTTCCAAAAGAAAATTGAAAATTTGAAAAATTAAAATGATGAAAGTTTAAATGAAAACATGGTATTGAAAAAGAAAATTGAGGATCAAAGTAACATCATTCATAAGTTTACCAATTGGAAATAAAATTTTGACAAATTACTTGGAGTTCAAAGATTTGGGATTTTCAAAGAAGGTTTAGGTTATGGTTTATCATCATCTAACTCTATTGGTTTTGCAAATCTATGTGTTAAAAGAAGCTCTTTACCAAGAAAAAACCCAGCACCCAAACCAAACCCTTTGCACGTTAATAAAACTTGCTTATACTATGAAAGAGAGGGTCATGTAAGCTTCACTTGTCCTTTTAAAAGAAATAGATGAAAAGAAAAGAAGTACATATGGGTGATAAAAAACATTAACCCCCTAGGACCTAAGGAAAATTGGGTACCAAAACAAATCACCTAACTCTTTTTGCAGGTTTCCTTAAAGACCTCTTTGATGAAGAATAAGTGGTTCCTTGACAGCAGGTGTTCAAAGCACATGACGAGTGATGCCATAAAATTCTTCTCTCTCAACTATAAGAGAGAAGGTGAAAACTAAGGCGTAGTCTCAAGAGGGGGGGTAAAGTGGGTTTATAAAATTATTTGAAGTCTTTTTACAAATTCACAAGCTTTTGTATACTTAGGAAACACATGAGAATGTTTTGATTTTAAATGCTCAATTAAACCAACCACAATCCACACTCAATATCAACACAAGCCAAATACCTTTAACAATAACAATCAACCAATCAACCAATCATTCAAAAACACGACACTTAACCAACTGTAAGAGCTGTAGCACTTCCTTTATTTAGCATTTGCAAAAACTCAACTTCGAGTTTTAAATAAAGCCCTGTATGAATGATTCTTGGTGCACTTCTTTTAACCAAGATTTTTGCAAAAAGATTAATCAATGTACTCCCTTTAAGGTTTCTGCAAAATATTAATCAACGTACTTTTCTAAATAAAAGTTTTTCTTAATCTCAATTTTAAGCTACCTACACTTAAAAAGAAAAATTTATATATGCTAAAAATTTAAAAAGTAAAGGTTAAGAGTGAGACCGAGTTTTTTACGAGGTTCGACTTCTACCCAGCCTACGTCCTCGCCTTAGGCAAGACCACCTAAGGATTCCACTAAAACGTTCCTTTGCAGGCGGAACAAACCGTTTACAATCCCTCCTTTAGGGTGGAGCCCCCTCTCTAAGCGATACCCCACGCTCGGTTACAACGATCCAATAACCTGCGCCGTCAAGAAAACAAAGAAACTAGGAAATATTTCTTTTGTACAATAGATGCTCTCAAATAAAGTTGGTTAGTACAAATATGGCTCAGCTAATATACTTCAAAAAAATATCAAAAAGAAACTGAATTGAAGCTCAAGAATATATCACCAGAATTCTTCTCTTGATGTGAATTAGTAACTCAAAGGTTTGAGCTCAAAAAAGAGTGACCAGAGACTCAGTATATCTCAGCAATTCTCAGTATGAATGTGTGAGCAAGAGAGCTTTAAGAGAGAAAGAGCAATATGGCTTGAAAGTCGATTTCGCAATTCTTGGTACAGATTTGGTATGAGAAATCATGTATTTATAGACTCAAAAGGTGTTTAATTCGTGTTTCCCAAGTTACATGGAGTGTTTCCCAAGTTTATATGAAGTTTGGGGCATAAGCAATATAAATATGAATCTAAAAAACTTTAAAAATTGTAGTCATTAACAAGGGTCAGGCGCCTTCGGGGTCAGTCACCTGAGCCTTTTGTACACAGTGTAATTTTTCAACTTGAAACAGGGTCAGGCGCCTAAGGTTTCAGGGTTCAGTCACCTGCACCTACACTGGCTGTTGAAAATCTGTTCAGAAAAATCTTCAGGCGCCTGAGGTCAAAAGTTCAGTCACCTGAACAATTATAAAATCTATTTTTTTAGTTTAGTTTCAAAAACTCTTAGCCATCTTTCTTTGTTACTTTGAAAAACATTTTTTGGGGTTTTCAAAAAAGGTCTCTAAGTCCATATCAACCCCTAATGAGCTTTAAAGCCTTTCATCCTAAAGACTTAAACACTCTAAGCTTGAAGTCTTCATATATGTCTTTGCTTTGAATCCTTTTTAGACTTGAGCTTGAGTCTTCTTTAAGCTTCCACATGTTTTGAACATCTTGGTCCTCTTGAACTTTCTTTTGATCACTATGTTGATGGAGTATGGTTTTATGGTACTTCTGATCTGGAACTTTCATTTTTTTGATCCTTATGACCTTTTTCGTACAACATTTCCTAAAATTTCATCATTTAAACAACAACTTGTTAAAATAACCTTTATTTATCATCATTAAAATAAGATTCAAAAGCCATGTAAGGCCAATAGAAGGGTTTGTGACGTTCGGAGACAACACCAAGGGCAGAATCATCGGTAAATGTAAAATAGGTAATGCATCTCTTTCAATTGATAATATTGCACTTGAAGACACACTTAAGCACTATTTGTTAAGTATTAGTCAATTATACGATAAGGAACTCAATGTTATATTTCAGTCCACCCAATGCCTAATAAATGATTTGAATGGAAATACTATACTAGTAGGGCATGGTGAGTCTAAAATCTACACTATCGAATTTGATGATATTAAATCTTATGATATTAGATGTTTGGCTACAACAAATGAAACTAGTTGGTTATGGCATAGGAGGCTTGGTCATGCTAGCATTGATTTAATGCATAGATTATCTTCTAAAGAACTAGATAATGGCTTACAAAGAGATAACTATGTCAAGGATAAAGTTTTTGATGCATGTCAATATGGAAAAACAAATTAAAACACCTTTCAAAACCAAAAAGATGATTTCCCCAACTAGATCATTGGAGTAAATACATCTTGATTTATTTAGGCCAAATGACATTGCTAGCATTGGTGGAAATATATATATGCTTTTGTAATCATTGATGATTTCTCTAGATTTTCTTGGGTTATCTTTCTTGCAAACAAAAGTTATACTTGTAATGTTTTCATTCATTTTTGTTGAAAAGTTCAATATGAAAAAGGTTTTCCCATTGTTCACATTAGGAGTGATAGGGGAAGAGAATTTAAAAACAAAGAATTAGAATATTTTTGCAACAAAAATGGTTATTCACATAACTTCTCCACACCAAAAACTCCACAACAAAATGGAGTAGTTTAAAGAAAGAATCGAACACTCCAAGAAATGGCTAGAACAATGCTTAATGAACAAAAACTACCAAAATACTTTTGGGCAGAAGTCGTTAGTACAACTTCCTACGTTAGCAACCAAGTCATCATTAGATCCAAAATAGGCAAAACTTCCTATGAGGTATGGAAGGGTAGAAAACCAAACATTTCACACCTCATGTTCTTTGGATTCAAATGCTTTATTTTAAGTGATAGAGACCATCTTGCAAAATTTGATCCAAAATATGATGAAAGGATCTTCTTAGGGTATGCTATGAACAGTAAAGCTTATAGAGTCTTTAACAAAAGAACCCAAACTATTCAGGAGTCAACACATGTAGTTTTTTATGAATTAAACCCTTTTGCACCTAAAGCAATAGTTGACTTTGAAAAAGATGATCAAGTAACCACCATTAAAATTGAAAAGGAACTTGAGCAGCTTAAAATAAATAATGAGCAAGAAGAAAGTTCCAAAGATAAAAAACCTGATCATCAAGAGTCACAACCTCATGAAGAAACTGTAAAATCAGATGAAGCATATCAGAAACTCCCTAAAGCCTAGAAATTTGTCTGAAATCATCAAACTAATCTCATCATAGGAAATCCATCTGGGGGAGTTAGTACCAGATCACACCTGAGAAGTGGATGCAATCACATAGCCTTCATGTCCCAAATAGAACCTAAAAATTTTGCAGAAGCTGAAAATGATAAAAATTGGATCATGGCTAGGCAAGAAGAGCTTGATCAATTTGAAAGAAACAAAGTATAGGATCTGGTTCCTAAACCCAAGAACACATTGATAATAGGCACAAAATGGGTGTTTAGGAATAAGAAAGATGAAGTGGCAACATAGTTAGAAATAAAGTAAGACTAGTTGCACAAGGGTATAAATTACAAGAGGGTATTGACTATGATGAAGCTTATGCCCCTGTAGCAAGACTAGAAGCCATTAGGATGTTGCTATCCTCTTCTCGTTACAAAGACTTCAAATTGTTTCAAATGGATGTTAAAAGTGCCTTTCTAAATGGATACATTAATGAAGAAGCCTATGTTAAACAACCCCCATGATTTGGGAGTCATGTACACTCTAAATACTTTTTTAAACTCTTAAAAGCTCTTTATGGACTTAAACCAGCACCAAGAGCACGGTATGAATGATTAAGTAAGTTTCTTTTGGAAGATGGTTCCACAAGAGGACAATTTGATACTATCTGATTCTTGAAACATAAAGGAGATGATATGCTTATTGTGCAAATCTATGTAGATGATATCATCTTTGGTGCCACAAATGAAATCATGTGTAAATAGTTTGCTTGGTCTATGCAAGAGACCTTTGAAATGAGTATGATAGGAGAATTGACATTCTTCCTTGTCTTGGAAATAAAATAGATGAAAAATGGAATATTTATTAATCAAGCTAAGTACGTAAAGGACATGCTCAAAAAGTTTGGTCTAGAAATTGGAAAAACTAAATCAACTCCAGTGAGCTTAACAACAAAGCTTGATAGTGATGAAAATGGCAAAGAGGTTGACCAAAAAATGTATAAAGGGATGATTGGTAATTTTTCTACTTTACCTAACCTCCAGTAGGCCGGACATCAAATTCAGTGTATGCTTATTTTCTAGGCTCCAATCATGTCCCAATGAATCACATCTCAACGCCGTCAAGAAAAAAATTATGCATCTAGTAATAACACATGACTTAGGCTCTTCTACCCTAAGAATGCTCCATTTGACTTCACCTTCTATTCTAATGCTGACTATGGGGGATGAAAATCCAATATAAAAATGCTAGTGGAACATGTCTCTTTATGGGACACTCACTTGTTTCATGGTTTTGCAAAAAAACAAACCTCAGTTTCACTCTCAACCACCAAGGCTAAGTATATAGAAGATGGTAGTTTTTGTTCTCAAGCTCCATACATGAAATAACAACTAGAGGACTTTAAGATCTTAGTAAAGGGTACTCCAATCCATTGTGACAACACCCATACCATCAATATCTCGAAAAACTCGTTTCTACACTCTAGGACAAAGCATATTGAAATCCAACACCATTTCTTTCGAGACCACATACAAAAAGGGGATATTGAGCTAGTATACATTAACACTAAGAATCAATTATTATATATTTTGAAAAAACCCTTAAATGAAGAGAGATTAGAAATATTAGACCTGAATTGGGTATGTGCGCTCCCAAGGACTTATACTAAGAACACCCCATTCAACCATGATGTTTATTAGTTTCAAATTGAAATTTCAAGGCAGCAACCCTGCTGCACTCGTCAATAAGCAAGGGCCATTAGTCGATGAGTGATTAGTACTCGTCATCGACAAGTCTTGTTGGGCAAACTTAAATCTAGCACCCAGAATTTCATTTTTTCAATCCCTAACTCGAGAGCCCTCTCACCTTTCCCCTCTTCTCGTCCATATGAGCCCTAATCTCCTAATTCCATCATTCTCTAAGCCCTAACTGACCTCAATGGCACTACGATCAAAATGGAAAGCCTTAACCACATCATAGCAATCCGATCTTCCCAAGAGCACCTCACAAAACCCTTAATTCGAACACGTACCAAAGGCTTCAGTAGATACACAAGTTAGGTTCCTCTCTCCAAAAGCTCAACTCTAACATAACAATGAAACATATAAGAGGAGCATCATGTTTGGTAAGATTGTTCATATCAGATTCCAAGAAGAAAATTTTTCTACTCTTTTAAATAAGATAAGAGTTATGGGTTGGGAAAATTTGTTGATATTGGATGAACCAGTTTATATTGATCTTGTTAGAGAATTCTATGCCAATTTTTTTCCATCATCATCTAGATGCAAGGCTTACTCTACTATTTGGGACAAAACTATTTTTTTAAATGATAGGACATTTTCTAAGGTTTTGTCTTACCATCGTTACCCCATTTGGAGACTTCCCAAGGCCATATGGCCTATGGATTATGACTGGTCTCACTCTCATAAGGCATTGAAATTAGTGATGGGTAACCCCAACATTCTTGAACTTTTTGAACTCAAATCTAAGGAATTAACCGTAGAATTTTGAGTTTTACATAACATGATCACATATAACATTTCCCCAAGACAAGGCGGGCGAGACTGAGTGATGCTTGGTGATATCTTTGCAATGCTCTACTTATGGCACGGACAAGGAATTTATCGGCCCACCATTATTGTCCAACATATGGAGGAGAACTTCAATTGCAAAAAGGGTTGTCTTCAATACGCTCGTATGCTTACCAAATTCTTCGAACATTTCAACATTATACAAGTAGCCATATCGGTGATAGCGCCTACTTAGGATGATATTTACATTTGAGGCCACCTTGCAAAAGATGCATTTTATCTGCAATGATTAGGCTTTGATCTAAAGAAAACCATATCAAAAGGTCGGCGAGCCGGTAGACGAGGTGGAAGCAGAAATGGAAGAGGAAGCTGCGAACGGAGAATAGCATATCCCTGACGTCCATATTTTTTAGTCCAGTCCTTGTTTTGATGCTAATAAAGCACAAGTTACTTATGTGTATATTTAGCATGTGAGCAGGTTCATTAATTTAACACACACATAAGGGATCATAAATGGAAGCCATAAAGACGCATAAAGGTCATACATCTGGCGTTTTCCATGAAGAGGAGCAAAGAAGATAAATAAGATATTTAATTTTATTTGTATTGCATTTAAGTATTTATTACTTTATTTTTTAATAATGCATGCATTTGCTTGATATGTTTAAATGCTCAGATGACCATAGGTTGACCATAGGACACCAAACTTTTCACCAAAAATTTTTTTCTAAAAAGGCTAAAATCATACAAAATTTTTGGAATCGCTTTAGGGTCTATGGCTTACAAAGACTTCAGTCGACTGACGTTGGATTTTTGGCTTACTTAAAAAGCCGTAATCAATCAACCCATTCAGTTATAAACACCTCGATCAACCGAGCACACTGTAGGTCAAAATTCAACTTGTTAACCATGCCTCAGGCGATCGACCATAAAATAAACACACTGTGCACAGTCACCCAAACCCTCAAGCTTGTACTTTTCAATGCCTTCAGCTGACCAACCGAATGAGCTAAAAACAGCTCAGTTGACCGAATCAATGAAGGTTTGAAAAATTGCCTTTCGATCAGCCAACTGGCCATTTGCTCAGAAGCCTGAAATCTT
Source organism: Malania oleifera (assembly GCF_029873635.1). Taxonomy (NCBI): domain Eukaryota; kingdom Viridiplantae; phylum Streptophyta; class Magnoliopsida; order Santalales; family Ximeniaceae; genus Malania; species Malania oleifera. The sequence goes on from NC_080423.1 coordinate 69,401,830, forward strand.
AAATTATTTTAAATGCTTTTAAGGGCTCAGCTGACCAAAGCATTTATTTAGCAAACTGAACTGCATGATCGGTCGACCAAACCTTATTTCGATTAACCGAACCTTTATGTTTGGCCACATAACTAAGTGCTTAAACTTAATTAATTTGTCATTAATTTTTTTCAAAAACATCAAGCGTGTCCCTAATGGTCAAAATTTCCTGAAAAACTATAAATACTCCTTTATTTGCTTTGATTAAAAACTTCGATTACTTTCAAAAACCTCTCAAAATATTTTCTTAATCAAAGTTCCCCCACTTATATTTTTATTGCAAATTCATTTTTGGGGTAAATTTTTATACTCTCCAAACTCTCTTTGATTCTTTCCTTGAAACATTTTTAAAAGTGTATTTTGTTTTGGCATTTATTTTGGTTGTGTTTATTGCAAAATCAACTTTTGAGCATAAATCCTAATTTCTCCGAATACTTTTTATTGCTAATCTTTGTTGAAAAAATACTTATTTTATTTTGATCTTTGAAGCGTGTATTGCATATTTCTCTTAACATCAAAGATCACACAACTTCGTTTTTGCAAAAATATTATTAAGACCAAAAGACTTAGGTTCTCCAGTTCGTCTTTGAAAAATAATTTTCAGAGAGTATTTTATTAGGGTTCAAATCTTTGAAGCATTCTATAAGATATATCTTTCTTCAAAGATTGGAATATTTGTTTTGAAAAACACCGTTTCTCTACTAAGCATAACTCATATCATATTAGAGTGTACATATTTGAGCTTAAATGTTGTTCTTCTCTACTTATATTTAGAAGCATGTAATTCATACAAAATGATTTTTTTAATGTATCGGTTGGGTTCAACCCAGAATTGAACTAAGGAGTCTCAGCCCCGTAAAGGAGACCGGTTCGGTTCAGCCCAAAAATTAAACTAGGGTGTCTCCGCCCCGTAAAGGAGACTAGTTGGGCTCTCTGGGGTTTACCTCGCCCCATAAGGAGAGGTTGTAATGGCTTTTGCTCTCCCATTTAAGTGAGCAGGGATAATGTAATCCTTGGGTGTATGCCCAAGGTAGGAACGTAGGCTAGTTTGGCCGAGCCTCGATAACAAATATCATGTGTCTCTCACTATCTTATTTAAATTCATGTACTTTAATTTCCGCACATGTATGACTGTTCACATTTATTTTCATAACAATTTGCATACATCCATTTAAGTTAAATAATATACTGCAAACTTGTGTGCTTGTTTTCACTACTTAAATTATTTTACACACGCATGTACATTAAGTTGGGATATGATATAGGGTGAATCAGCATAAGCGTTTAATTTAGTCAGAATATTTTTAAAACCAAACTAACCCCCGCCCCTCTTGGGAGCACACCAATTCCAACACATATGGATGCTCCAAAGGCACCACTAGTTGATCCCATCCTAGAGCGCCTAGATAGACTTGAGTTGGGCATGACAACAAGTATGGATGCAATGGAACAAGAAAATCATGCTCGGTTTGATTCCTTAGACTCTAGTCTAGCAGCCATCCTTGACCATCTGCGCTGCAACCAATAGGGACCCCTCATTTTTTTTTTTTTTTATGATGGCAAAGGAGGAAAAAAAATATTGTATTGGTGTTCATGCTGACTAATTGATGTATGTTTTTGTATGTCTTCGACTTCTATTGATGCATGATGTATGTTTTTGGCTATCACTAATGCATGATTGACTGACTGATGCATGTTTATTTGTATTAGATGGATATCTTCAAAACTTTAACTCTTAATTGAATTTTAATCTTGGTTTTGCTTAGTTAACAGTATTACTTGATGAAACTTGATAGTTGGTTGAGTACTATTGTTGATATTGTTGAGCAATATTGTTACAGCATACAGGTCATGATTGAGTACTACTGATCAATATTGTAGGTCGTGAATTTTGAGTAATTTTGTTGCCATGTCATTTTTATAAGTCACATATATGATTGTTGTGTAATACTTCTTGTTTGGAAATACTACTCATTTGTTGGATATTATGCTTGTGTTGGATATACATATTTTTATTGGGAAATATTGCTGGACTGTGGAGACTTTGTTAAACTGAACTCTTTGAAATCAGGCATGTTTAATGTCAAATTGTTTTACCATGCATATAGTGCATACAGTAAGGAGGAGGAAAAGTTTTCTTAATATTTAAAATAAGTATGCACATTCTAAGGGGGAGCATTTTGAAGAAAAATCTTACAGAAAATACCAATGGTTTGCCGTCATCAAAAAGGGGGACAATGTTAGCCTTAGTGGCTAAGGTTTCCTATTCCAGTAAATTTTGATGATAACAGGCCATAAGTGTCCCTCGGGTTATCTAATCTATGAATTCAAGTTCAGTACAGGTTAAACAAGTCATTACCAAAGAACGAAAAATGATCAAAAGAGTCTTGATAAGGCAATGAGCAAACGAATCATTTAAGAAGCAATAAGCAAAGGTCATAACCAAAGTACATACATGGAACACTCATAGCACAATCAAATTGGAATTCATATGAAGACTTATTTTGTTTACATGTTTTTTTGGGTTGTGTGTGAGGTAGGAAATGTTTTGTAACTCTTGTGCATGTGATGATGGTAAGAACACCTAGCAAAGATTTAATCAATTACACATATTTATAGTTCATGTAGTACAGAGCATCAAAACTGAAATTTCATATGCATACCGAAGCATGCTAAGTGCATAGGATGTCAAAACAAGCTTTCAAGAGTATTTTATCAAACAAGACATCTTACACTTATTCAGACTTCATTGGACAAGATAAAAGCATCAATAGAACAATCATATTTCATTGCCACTTGTCCTAGCATAAGTTACTGCATTTAGAGGTTTACCAGTAAGGAAAATAGGGGACTCGTCAACTAGTGCATGGCACTCGTCGACAAGTGAGGTTGACTAGTTGACTAGCGCAGCTTGGCTCATCAACAAGAAAAACCAATAGCTAAATCATGTCTCGCGGCCTAGGTGACTCCTTAACTAGAACAGGGCACTTGTCGACTAGAGGGTGCGACTCGCCAACTAGTGAGTACCACTTTTTGACAAGTGATTATGGAAAACCCACAATTAATGAGCTTCAAACGGCTAGTTTTTTGCTTTGTCCTTTCTCCATTAATGCCCAACCGCTAGCCAGTGACTTGCTCGTCCCCTTGGCCATAAATATAACCCATTGACATTCATAAAACACATTGATTAAATGTTGGTTATCGAGAAATTTATAACCAATCCCAGCTGAGCCTAAAAAATTTCTTTTTCTTCAAAAAACCATCCAAAGAACATCCCCCACACTAGGACAATGAGGGAAAGAATAATACATAACCTTGAAGAAATCCATAAAAAAAAAAAGAATAAATCAGGCCCCCTCATAAGAAAAATCATATCATGTAGTAAAAAAATAGGGGTAGACACAGAAGCAAAAAATAAAGGGTATGTTTCACAAATGATCCTTGTTGGCTTGACAAGGCTTAAGAATCTTATTTTGTTGATAAAAAAATCAAGGGAACATAACATATTTGGTTAAATGATGACGTTTCAGGTAACTCAAGTATCAAGATCAAGTGACTCAAGTGACCAATATCAAAGTGCTTCACAAAGTCTATTAAAAGCTCGAATCAAATGTTACAAGATCTTATAAAGCTAAACACTGTTAAAGCTTAAATTCAAGCTAAACATGAAGAATAGAAGCTATACATGAAGACTTAGTGAAGAGAAGTGTCATGGTTGTTTAAAAGTCTCATGTAAGTACTTCGCATATTTTCAATATAGGTGTTTGAAGCTCTTAAGAATCTTTATTTGACTTGGAGACCTGTTTTTGAAAACCCCAATTTCTTTTTTTTAAAGTCTCATTTATGTTTTACAATATCAAAGATTTAAAGTGTTAAAAATTGAAGTTTTGGAAATATTGCAACTTCAGGTGACTGACTATGATTGATCAGTTGACTAATGATTTTATGTTGTTAAACATTAAACAGACAGAATAGAATCAGGCGATTGACCTCTCAAGATTAGGTGACTAACCCCATTCTGAGTTTGATGTTTCTCTAAAATATAAAGGATCAAGAGACTGGCCCTATAATACACAGTCAACTGACCTTCAATTATTTAAATTTAAAACAGCAAGGGAAAGTTTCCAAAATTGATTACTTGGTCCACAAATCTTGTGAAAACTTGGGAAACACTCCAAGTAACTTGGGGAATACGAAAATTAATTTTTTCTATCTATAAATACATGTGGAACCTTAAGATTAAAAAAAACACCAACAAGTAGTAATCAAGCTAAATTCTTTCTACTCTCCAAAGCTTTCTTGCTAATATTTTTTCTGAAGTACCTGCTATGATTTTGCTGATAAAAGTTCACGGTTCTTAGTTATTCTAACGGAGATCTTTCTTATCTAAAGAACCCTGGTGATATTTACTTTAAACTTCATCTATTATTATTGATTATTACTAAAGTGTATTGAATTTCAATCGTACAAATCTGCTCTAACTGAGAGCTTTACTTGTACGAACAAAAGTTGTTCTTTGTTTCTTGTTTTCTTGACGATTCAAGACTATTGGATCATTGCCTAACAAGAGGGGATTCTCATTAGAGAGGCAAACTCCACCTTTGAGGGAGATAGGTTGTAACTTGGCCTGTAAAGAAGTTGGAAAGGAAAATCCTCACAGCAGTTGCTTGAGGCAAAGAAGTAGGCCGCTAGCCGAACCTTGTAGGAAAGATGTAGGCTGCTGGCCAAACCTTGTAAAAATCTTGTGTCTCCCTCATTTTCTTAAATCTCTTTAAATTTCTACAAATACATTAACTACATGGACGTTTTAGTATTTGTTGGAAGTTGGAATATTATTGAATAGTGATTTAAAACAAGGAGTTTATGATTGAATTGAATTAAAAGCTAAAATTGTTGAATATACAGTTGATTATCTCATCTATTTTACAAAATACTTTAGATTGGTAATTTGAAACTATTCATTAAAGTTATTCTTATTCATTATTAAAAAGAAAATCATATTTGAAATTGATAGTATTGAAAATTGAATTGGTAATGTCATCTTTACATTACAATAATTATTAAATTAGGTGGCTGATAAAGAATTGAGTTGTTGATTGTAAAAGTGTAATTAAAATCAATTCAAGATTTAAAAAGGGTTGTATTTTTATAAAGAAGTTTTAAAAACCCAATTCACCCCCCCCCCCCTTGGGAGCACACCTTACTTTTCAATTGGTATCAAAGTGGGGTTGTAGTAAATCTTAAACTACAAGCTACACAAAGGGTCAATCCTCCTCTAGACCACCCATCTTTTGGGGTGTTAACTACATCTTTTGGAAACAATGAATGAGGATATACCTATGAACCATAGATTGAAAAGTTTGGAAAGTTGTCACACTTGGTAACCTTGTCCCTATTAAAACAGTAGACAATAAAGAAGTACCAAAAGAAGAAAAAGAGATAATAGATAATGACTTAATGATGCTGCAAATTAACTCAAATGCAATGAATGCACTATATTGCGCCCTTGATGTAAGTGAATTCAATAGGGCCATGGCATGCAAATTAGCCAAAGAAATTTGGGAGAAACTTGAAGTAACTTATGAAGGATTGGTTGATGTAAAAGATAGTAGAATCGATACGCTCACTAGCGCGTATGAAGCTTTTAGGATGAACCCTGATGAAACCATCACTAATATATACACTAGGTTCACCCACATAATAAACTCCCTCAATTCCTTAGGGAAAAATTATTCAACTTATGAGATGATCCGGAAAATTCTTAGGGGACTTAAACCAATTTGGGAACCTAAGGCCACTGCAATTACGAAAGAAAAAAACTTGAAAAGCACCTCCCTTGATGGATTGATAGGATCTCTCCTCACTTAAGACATGGCAATAAATGAAAGAACTAGAGGTAAATCTAAAACCAAGGAATCCATTGCATTTAAGGCCTCAAATGAAAGCTCTAGCGATGAAGATGAAGAGGTAATATATGTAAATGATGTAGCCCTCATAACCAAGAGACTCACAAAAATCCTTAGAAAGAAGAATAAATTCACTAGAAAATTTCAGGACTCAAAATTAGATGAAGGCAAAACCAATAAAAAGAAAACAAGGAATGAACCTCCTATATGCTATAATCGCAATAAAGTTTGAGACATAAAACCAGATTGTTGATTACGGGTCAAAACTGTGTAATTGGGCATCTTAACTCGGGCTTTACGGTTTATATTTTTAATTAAATGTCCAAAATTATCCAATATTTTAATAAAGTGCCAAAATCATCATTATTGAACTTTATTGCACTATTTTTGAAGTTTTGGTAATTTTTTTTGTCGCAGGAAAATTCCCGAGAACCAAAACCAACACCTGTTCGTATTTTGTGCATAACTTTTCCGTCTGAACTTCGATCGAGACGATTCAAATTTCTAGAGAACGAGAAACGGATCATCTACAATTTTTGTGTTTTGAGTTTTGTGAGATACGGACTCCAGAAGAGTCACATCTGCGACGAACATAGAACAAATAAAATGAGAAAATAAAAAAATATATGTTTGAATGGATAATTGATGTGACCCGACCATGCATGGCCAGGTCGGGTTGGGTAATCTGGGTCTAGGGCTTTCTTCCCCAATATCTATTTATTCTTCTCTTCCCCTCTTTCCCAGCCGTGCCCTGCGCACCAAGCTCTCCTCGGCTCTCCTCTGTTCTTCTTTTTCTTCTTCTTCTTCTTCTTCTTTGGTTTTGTATTTTTTTTTTCTTTCAATTGCTGCTTTGCTTCTTCTCTGTTTCCCTTCCCTTCTTCCCCTATTTTCCTTAATCTCTTGCAGTCTCTCCCTCTCCCTGTTCCTTACCTGCTGCCCCAGCTTCGTGGCACACCAGCAGCCCCTCTGCTGCAACCCGTAACACACCCACCATAGCAAGCCTCCTCCTCAGCCCTCTGCACAGCCAGCAACTCCACATGGTAGTGACACAGCAACCTTGGCCAGAATGCCAGCAAGCAGCAGCAGCGCCACCTTGCAGAACCATCAGCAACTTCACCCCCGGCCAGCTACAACCACAGAGCACAGCCGAGCTCCACCGCACAGCAGTTCCTGTTCGCAGCAGCTTCACCAACAGTAGCTTGCCAAGCACCAGCCCTGTTTCCTGCATCTTGCTTCAGCCTCCACAGCTTCATACTTGCCTCCTAAGCTACACACAGCAACAGAGGCCATCATCTTCCTAGGCTTTTCAAAAACAACCGAGCCACTCTCTGTTCTCTCTCTCTTAATTTTTTATGTAGTTGATTGTTATTTTAATTTTTAAGTTATTAGTTTTGCTTCTCTATCTTTTGTTCTTTAATTAGTATTTGACTGAATATTAATATAATGTTAGTGTGTTTTGCTTTAGTATTTAGTTTTCATTGTTTAAGTTATTTGTTTAATCGGATTAAGGTTGGGTTCGTTATGAAATAAATAAATAAATAAAAGTGTTTTTTTTTCTTTGTTTTAAAGAATTTAATTAGTTGTTTTTTTTTTTCAAGAAAGTTTACTCTTTTTGTTGAGTTCCAGTTTAGTTAGGGTCCATTTTATTTAAGTTTATATTTTTATCGCGCTTCGTATTGTTTGTGTGTTTTGAATTCTCGTTGAGTTTGTGTTTGTGTTTACAACATGATGCTTGATTTAATTTTCATAGTTTTGTTAAAGGTTCAATTTTAGTATGTGCGTTTGTGTCTAATTGAGTTTCCATTATGTGCTTTAATTCCATGATCAATGTTACCATTTTTAATGAGTGCGTGTTTTGATGTTCCCTTAGGTAGATTAGAGTTTCCATCCCTACGTACTCTTTAAATTGAAGCATGCTAGTTTTAGGACTTTAATTTAAGTTTTTGTTTAACTCTCCAAAATTCTGAAAAACTCGAATCTGAACTGAGTTCAGTACCTTTTTAATTTTGATTGGAAGAACGTAAAATCTGAGATTAAACGCATTCTCTGAGGAAACGATCTAACCCTTGGGCTTAATATTACACGACAGAACTCCTATACTTGGGATAGCTTCCGAGCTGTTCATTTTTCGAGTGAGTCAATTGTCTACGAGTCAAGAAGGATTCTAAGAAGAAAAAAAAAAGGCAATAAAGGCCACTACATGGGATAATATAAATTCTAGTAGCTTAGAATGTGAATCAAGTGACAAAAATATTGCAAATGGTTGTCTTATGACATGGGACGATGATAAAGCACACAGCTCCTCATCCAAATCATTTAATGATTCTTGTGACAACTCATCTGATCAATCCAACAATGAGAGTATACCATCTTAAGAAGAACTACAAAGTGAACTATTCAAGGTTCATAAGATTTTAGTTAATATGACTACACGACACACATCATTGAAAAATAAGAATGAAACTGTGATGAAAGAATTGGAATCTCAAAAACTTTTTGAAAGAGAAAAGAACTTAAAAATTAAAAGATTAGAAAGCAAGCATGAAAAGATAATGAAAGAATTGGAAGATCTAAGATCCCAATCTCTTATGGAAAATGAGAAAGATTTGTATGTATCTAAACTAGAAAGTAAAATAAAAAAAATGTCTCAAGATCTAGTAAAACTGCAAATGAAGGGTTAAAAATAGACAAAACTCAGAAATTTGTGATCTTAAAAGTGAAATTGAGGATCCAGACAAAATCATCTACAATTTTACTAGAGGAAAAGAAAACCTTGATAAAATGGTTGGAATACAAAGAATATCTTTGGATAAAGAAGGCATAGGATTCAATGGAGTTGAGAACACAAAGAAAAAGAACCTCTACATGGGGTACTTTGTAAAAGTCTCTAAAGACTATGATAGCACCTCCTCAAATGCTTACACTCACACCACATGCTTTCTATGTAAGAAGAAGGGACACATAAAGTTTGAATGTCCATTAAAGAGAAAAAGTGTGAAAACTCAATAGATCTTGAGAGTAAAAGAAACATCTCTTGCTAAACCATCATGACCTAAGAAAGTATGGGTACCAAGATGAAAGCCTAGTTCCTCAACTAAGGACTCCATAAATCCTAGGATTAGTCATTTTCATTTTTATTTTTTGGAATTGAGAAAGCTAAATTTGGAGTTAAATGAAAAGGATGGTAATGCCTCAATAGCCTATGGGGTTTAAAGTAGCCTATTCTAAGAGACTTAACAATGACTATAAATGTGCTCAGATAGTTGATAAATGCTTAAAATATAAGTCATTAATAGAGATGTCCACTGTAGTAGAGACCCTGAGAGGCTGAGTAAAAATAAGAAATCTAATGCTAGCAAGCTAACATTCAACTAAAGTTAAGCTATATCATCCCTATAATTGATTATTTACCATGATGTGCACAATCAAGATAGACTTTGAATTTATGCATTAGATTTCTTATTTTTACTCAGATTCTCAAGTTTTTTACTATAGTAGACATCTTTACTATAGTAGACTTGTCTAGCAATTAAGTCCTAATTAGTTCTTTCACAAAGGAATCAAGTTACATGCCGAAAAGTTGTTGTTCAAAGATTCAAGAATATAAGTTCTACGTTAGCAAGCTAACATTCATATAATTGATTTAAGCTAGAAAGTACCAATGTTTCAATCTTAAGGATTCAAAAGGGTTATTCAAAGATATGATTTTAATCTACTAGCAAGGGTTCTCAAAATATAGCAAGGATTCAAATACAAGTACCAAAATTACAAATAGATTTGTTTGGATGACTTTGACGTTGTCCCACACGTAGTTAGATCATATCATAGGTCCTTTGAACAAGCATTGAAATACTTGGATGAATGCAACAATGGAATGATGGAAGAGTGGCCATATAGATGTATTTTGGTGGTGGTCGTGTGGGTGTCAGAACGGAGGCCATGAGGGTGGGGGTGGGTAAAATATGGAGATGGGGTCGCTAGATAGGTAGTGGTCTCTCACCACTTGATCTTCAAAGAGAATGCATAGCCTCACACTACACAATCGAAATGATTGGACAAGCTTTTAAGCTCAACAAAGGAAATTCCATTAAATATACAATATTCAAACTTAGCTGAGTTTTAAGTTCTTACAATGAAATATATAAGCTAACATGGGTGGGAGTGGGACAAGACATTAACTATCTAAGCTAGCATGGAGGGATAAGGTATTAACACACTTACACATTAAGCACTCTCACATGCAAGCTAAAGCTTAAGTATCTTACAATATTACAACTTAAATGTAAAACATAAGTCAAAGGAAGGTCAAATCTACACGAGCCCCATAAGACCATGTGGGGCCTGCATAGGTCTTTTTGCTTTAACACCTTACTCGGGGGTCTTCAAGCACCTAACATTCATGAAATAACATATCCACACACAATATAAAATGAACATAATAATAAATTCTTCTATCCAAATAGTAAATTGTCTTCAAATCAAAATTCTCCAAATCATCCTACGTGAACCTACAAAACTGATTTCATGATAGTAGACATCTAGAGGTCATCCACATGTCACCATGTTGGCAAAGGAGTGGACATCTGAAGGTTATCCACATGTTACCATATCGGCAAAAGAAAAGGGTAAGACATGCTGATCCCCATCATCTCTCTTAGACCCAAAAGAATTCTTCTCTAAAAACTTAGAAGTAGAGTACTAGGAGTTCAATTCTGGGTTGAAATGAAGGAACTCTTCCTTAAGATTCCAGCTCTATTTGGAAACTGGCTTGCCTCTCCACTTAACCAAGAACTTTTGGTATGATTTGGCTTGTGTGAACATTGTCTTGTCATCTAAAATCTCTTCAATTTCATCAAGGTTCTTTAGTATGGGTAAAGGTGGAGGAAAAGGCAATTTCAAGTTCTCAAGTCATGAGGAGTGAGGAATGGAGTAGGATCACCTGCAAGATTAGAATCAGAAAGTTCCATAAAAGATGATGTTTCAAGAAATGGGGTTAGATCTTCAACATTAAAAACATTGCTTAGGCCAAAATCAATAGGATCATCACAAATGTAAGCATTAGAACTAATTTTCTTTAAAATTTTGAAAGGACCCATTTTTTAGCATGCAACATTTTTACCTTTCCTAATGGAATCCATTCGGGAGGAATACAGACCATAACCATATCACCCTCTAAAAATTCTTGAAACTTATGATGTATATCAACACTACGTTTATAATGTTCATTTTTTTAATTAATCTTCATTCTTATTTTAGAGTGTAGATCGTGTATATGCTTTGCAAAAGCATCAGCTTGCTCGCTCACTCTAGCATATAGGAGTAATGGAATGAGATCTATAGGCTTATTAGGACTATATCCTATGACAACTTGAAATTGGCTAAGTCCTGTGGTCCTATTGAGTAAACTATTGAATGCAAATTTGACTATAGGAAGGTATAAATCCGAGGCTATGAGGTTCTCACCTACCAAACATATCAATAGGTTCCTAAGGCTCCTATTCACTACCTTAGTTTTCCCATTGGTTTGGGAATGGTAAACACTAGAAAACTGGAGTTTGGTGACTAACATAGCCCACAAGGTTTTCCTAACATCTCTTGGTCTGATCCTAATATGAGGGTTTCCACTTTTAAGGTCTATCATTGAAAATTTCTTGGATCCTACCATCTGATCAAGCATAGCATCTAGTCTATGGGAAACCTATACTTGACGGTGACCTTGTTGATTGCCCTACTATGGATGCACATGCTTCATGTGTCTTCTTTCTTGGAGGTAAAGAGAGTAGGGCAAGCATATGGACTCATGCTCTCTTGAATAAAGTCATGTTCCCTCATATCATTCACTTGTTTCATTAACTCTTCATGTTTTCTCGGGTTCACTCTATGATGCGGTAAATTAGGTAGATATGAACTAGGAACAAGGTTAATGACATATTGAATGTCTCTCATAGGGGTTAACTCACTAGGTAGCTCAGAGATGAGATCCTCAAACTTGGAAGGTATAGGTGATACTTTTAGTGGTGTGTCAGGTTCAAGAAGGGGTGTTTTAAACTTCCTAGTATCAACCACATTCACTACCTACGTATCTTGACTTTCTTGCTCAGACTAATTTTTTCTTATGATATCCAATGATTCTACACTAGTTTTTGTTTATCCCTTCTTTTTTTTTCTCACATTTTGGCTCTAGCAGACTCAAAATATTTCTTTTGTCATTACACCTAAATGAATAAGTGTTGGTACATCCATTATGTGAGACATCCAAATCATACAACCATGGTTTTCCTAACAAAATATGGGAAATGTTTCATGGGAAGGACATCACACCGAATCTTGTCCTTATAATCACCAATCTTAATGGGAACTAGGCATCTATGATTTACAAGCATGGCAGTGGTGTCAACCCCAGCTACCTTATATGGCTGTAAGTGTGGCTCAACTTTCAAACCTAACTTTTTTAAAGCTGATTTTGAAATTACATTCATGCAACTTCCACCATCTATGGTCTTCTTGTAACTTTTTCTCCACCACTTTATGTAAGTATGGAAAATAGAAGTGCGATGTCAATCCTCTTAATCATTGGAACTAATCATAATGTGTCTCATCAAACTCAACCTGGCACTCCCATTTAGCTCACTTGTCAACTCACCTATTAAGGTATCTCTCTTAGCATCAGTCTTAGGATCTAGATAAGGATTCTCGACTTGATAAGACATCCTAGGGGTCGAAAAGGATTCAGACAATACTAGGACAATCCTTTGGAGTGGTGTTTGGTCACAAAAAGTAGGGTCAAGTGCAAAGCTAACCTAACTAATGTCCAAATACCCAAATTTCAAAATATGCACAAGCTATACAAGACCAAAACTCAAAATATGTGTATGTTGTTCTAGGAAAACCCATCGACTGTTTTGTCTAAATGTTTGAAACTGTCAACAATTTCAGTCTGACACTGAAATTCTACAAGATTCTAATGGATGTTGGGACTTAGAAGGTTTGCCTAATTCTACCTAGGCTTTGATACCAAGATGATGTAGGATGGGATGGATTGACCTAGTCCTATGGTTCAACCCTCACACAAGCACACGCACTCAAAACACTTTAAATTAAGAATTTAATTATCCAAAGATAAACACTATAAATCATGCTATATTTCGCATATTCAATGATTTTGAAAAGGTGTATGACTTGTCCAGTAATTAACTCTCAATTGGTTTCTCAAAAGAATTGAGTTATATGCTAAAAAGTTGTTATTCAAAGATTCAAGAATATAAGTTCTATGTTAGCAAACTAGCATTCATCTAATTGATTTAAGCTAGCAAGTATTGCAATCTTATGGATTCAAAAGGTTATTCAAAGATGTGATTTTAACCTACTAGCAAGGGTTCATAAAATATAGCAAGGATTCAAACACAAGTACTGAGATTACTAATAGATTTGTTTGGATGAATTGACGTTGGTCCACACGTAGTTAGATCACACTATAGGTCCTTTGAACAAGGGTTGAAATACTAATATGAACGCAACAATGGAATGAGGGAAGAGTGGTCATATTGATGTATTTTGGTGGAGGCCGTGTGGGTGTTAGATGGGAGGCCATGATGGTGAGGGTGGGGAAGTTATGCTGATGGAGTTGTGGTCTCTCCCCACTTGATCTCCGGAGAGAATGCGTAGCGTCACACTACACAATCGAAACAATTGGACAAGTTTTCAAGCTCAATGAAGGAAATTCCTTTCAATATTTAATATTCAAACTTAGCTTATTTTTGAGCTCTTACAATGAAATATATAAGCTAACATGAGGGGGTGGCAAGACATTAACCATCTAAGCTAGCATGGGGAACAAGGTATTAACACACTTACACATTAAACACTCTCACATACAAGCTAAGCTTATGTATCTTGCAATATTACAACTTAATTGTAAAACATAAGTCAAAGAGAGGTCGAATCCATGTGAGGCCCACATGAGTCTTCTTGCATTAACACTTCACTTGGGGGTCTTCAAGCACCTAACAGTTTTGAAATTACATATCCAAGCACAATATAAAATTAATATGATAATAAATTCTTCTATCCAAATAGTAGGTGGTCTTCAAATCAAAAGTCTCCATGTCATCCCACGTGAACCTACAAAACAGATTTAATAATAGTAGAAATTTGGAGGTCATCCACATTGTTAGGGATTTACACTAAAACTGATTTATGTAATCAGTTTTAGTATTTATTAATAACTTCTGTTATTCCATTTTAATGAGAATCTTTGTGAGTAATGTTTGACTAACATTATTTATTTAATGATTATGCATGTATGTCTTTTATTCTATATAGTAGGTGATCTAGTGTGTAGCGTACAACTTATACATAGAAGATTTGATCAATAATTCTTATAAAATACAAGTTTACTGTTCACAATCTTAAATTAAATTGGACACACCATTGGTAGGACTGTAGCACAAGGTTTTAATAGGTCTATCTTGACTATTGGGAATGGTACAATTCTAACTCCTTGTACTAGTACACTTTGTGTGTATTGAATAGGATCGTCTTGGGGTAGTTATTTTTATATTGACTATATAAAACAATTAATACCTCATTGTTATTATGAGTGCTTATGCTCTTAATCCTGACATGATTATTGGACAAGTGCATAGAGTGTTTATTAGTTTGATTCATAGAAGAGTGAATTCTTTATGGGTGAAAAACTTAGTGAGTTGGGTGATGATATTATGTGTACGGTGAACAATAATTATTGATGCAATTTAGGTCCCGGTATCGGGATTGATGATATCCCCTTAAGGAAGCTTATAAGTTTTGATTGTGTCAAACCCTATAAATGGATTTTGAATTAAACATATCAAATAAGTTACGTGGAAGGTCTCATTGAATTAATATATCAATTAATTAAGTTGTTAGTAATTTAATTTAATAAATAGGCATCTGTAACCTTTACGTGGGAAGATAAACAAGCATCTAATAATAGGAGCTAGAAATTTAATTTCGAATATGAGAGGAGTGCAATTATAATTCTTTAGTGGTATAAATTATAATTAATATAATTAAGGATGAATTTGGGTTGGATTATGAATTCTTAATTACATGGGAATCACTAGTCATATTTGCCCATAGGTCCCTATTGTTGCTTATATATATGCGCTCCATTCAGTAGCTAAGGCGAAACGAGTGAACTCTCACAGACGCAGACATTTTCGTGAGAGAAGAAACCCTAGCAACCACTTATGAGCCCACTTTCTCAGGAGCAAGGCATATTCAAGGAATATAGTAGAAGATTCTTGGTCATCCTCAAGAGCTCGTTTTCATTCTTGCAGATTTGGGATCAAACCAGATAGATGTCGCAGGTATAATCCTAATCACATAATTAGGGTTTGCATGATGAGATTAATTTCTTTTTTTGTTATCTGTATGCACTACAGCCAGATCATAGGGCTATTCTGCAAGTCCCTTCAATTGGTATGAGAGCCTTAGTTGATACTGTATATGGATAATAATACCATGTTCTTCAAAAATTGAACCAATGCATGCTTAGGGTAGAACATGTGTATGCACTAACCTGTCGCAACATTCTATCTGGCAATTATGGTCACACGAATGTATGTTTTATGATTGCAAATGTTTATTACAAGATTCATAGCATGTGAACTCCGGTTATGGAGGCATAGGATTTTGTAATCTGATGCAGCTTCATTCGAGAAGGAGGCACAGTTGCGGCGTGTGAATAGTGGCCGAAAACTTGGTGAAACCCTAGTTACGGAATAATGATCAGATGGTCGGTAGCGGCATATAGCAGTGGAAAAAAATAGGAAAACCCCTAGAACAGTATTTGGTTTTTTGTTTAGGTTTCGAGGGTGCTGCCCCTAGGCCCCCGCCGAACCCCAGCATTGCATAATAGCAAACAAGGATTCACGGTGTCATAATGCAAGCTGCTTAACCATAATAGCCATGATATTTATTATATTATATTTCTTGTTTATATATGCTTGCTTAGCGTGTTTGTTGTTCTTATGTTATGTGATTAGCATGTAAAATTGAAAATTTCAAGGTTGGTCTAAGCATGTTCAACTAGTGAATAAAATTAATTCCTAAGTTATAATACAATTTTTTTTATAAAAAATTAAGGGAATTTGGAATTTTATTTGTTGCGTGTATTTTAGTTACCTATATTGGAATATTAAACACGTGTTTGTATCCCTCAAGAACTAAATAACTAAGTGGGTGAGGGAATTTATTACATATAAATCTCATGGTCTCCATCACTAGTTTATAGGTGAAGTAATTAATTTTATATGATGATATTAGTATCTTCCTCCCCATCGGATGAAATCAATTATAGACTCACCAAGTATAATCTCTAGTAATTGTTAGTATTGGGTCAACTCTCTATCTAGAGATTCACTATGGGACAATGGGTCTAGTATTATGTGATGGTATACACTTAGCTATGAATAATAGTATCATCACCATCTGAGACACTGCTATTGTTTATAAGACCAAAGCTAAGTCAACAGTTTAATTTTGCTTGGCATAGTTACTTGCCTAGATAGTAAAATTAATAGGTCCTCACCTTTCTACACAAATGTTGAATAGAAGATGACCTCCCATTGAGGTTTCTACTCATGGTGTGCTGGGTTGCGGACATATTCTTTCAAAGAAAATATTTGTTGAGGGAACCATATTCTTTTAATTGAATTAAAAGGTTATTATTGCTCGTCATATTTTGTTATAATATGTGATTCTCATGATTAAAATGGCTTTCAATCCCCTGGTTGTTATTCTCAAAGAAAACAAACTGGTTGGACTAAATATATTGACAAGAAAAGGAACTTGGATATTGTATTGATCGGAGAGGAGTACAATTATGTGCTCGTAGATGTATGTCCACAGAAACCTGTTGAAGGGGCAACCGATGAGGAAGCCCAGGCTTACTAAAAGTGGATAAAGGCTGATGAGATGGCACAATGTTACATTTGGGCATCTATGTCAAATGTTCTGCAACGTCAGCATCAGTTTATGCCTTTTGCCTAAGATATAATACAGAACCTCAAAGAAATGTTTGGGGATTAAAATCGTGCTGCTAGGCAGACTGATATGATGGAACTTATGAATATTACTATGATAGAAGGGACCCCAGTAAGGGATCATGTTCTGAATATGATTGGTCTTCTCAATAAGCTAAAGATCCTTGGAGCTAAAATCGATGGGGAAACCCAGGTTGATATCATTCTCTAGTCCCTGCCCGACTCTTTCAAGTAGTTTTGCCTGAACTACAATATGAATAAGCTATCTTACTCATTGATAGAACTACTTAAATAGCTTAAAGCAGCTAAGGGCCTCATCAGAAAGCCAACTATTGCTCATGTGACTGAGAAAGGTTCTTCTTCTAGGCTAAAAGGCTGAAAAAAGAAAAAAAAAAGGTTCAAAAACCACAAGGAGCTCCTCTAGTAGTGCGTGGGCCAAAGGATGGAGTGAAGAAGCCTAAGGGCAAGTGTTTTCACTACAAGCAGTCAAGGCATTGGAAATCACAATGTCCAGTTTATCTCACCAAACAGAACAACAAAGGTATATCTCATTCACTTGTAGTTGAAACATGTTTAGTGGTGATATCTACTAGTACCTGGTGTGTAGATACAGGAGCCACAAATCATATTTGCAATTCTTTACAAGGGTTCTAGCAAACTCTCCAGCTAAGTGATAGGGAGATTTATGTATTCATGGGAGATGGCACGAGAGTGTCAGTAGTTGTAGTAAAAGATATTCACATTTCTTTTGGTAGATATAGGATTTTAATATTAAAAGACTCTCTTTATGTACCTTCCATTAGAAGGAATTTGATCTCAGTTTTCAAGTTGGTTGACCACGGATATTCCGTTTATTTTAATAACTCGATTGTTATTAAGTTAAATAAACATTTTATCTATTTTGGTACATTGGTGGATTGTCTTTATTTTATTAATCATGTTTCTTCTACATTGCAACTAAATGAATTGAATAACACTGATAAACTACCATGTAAGAGAAAGAAACCTTCTAAATTGAACCAAACTTATCTTTGGCACTTACACCTAGGTCATATTAATCTGAGATGGATTTTAAGGCAAGTTTAGAATGGACCATTAGGTTCATTAGAAGTGGAGGCACTCCTAGTATGTGAATCCTGCTTAAAAGGTAAGATGACCAAGCGGTCCTTTTTGGCCAAAGGCTATAGAGCAAAAGAGGCATTAGAACTGGTTCACTCTAATTTGTGTAGCCCCATGAATATCCAAGCTAGAGGTGGCTTTGAGTATTTCGTTACTTTCATTGATGATTACTCAAGGTATGGGTATATTTATTTGATGCGCTGTAAGTCTAAATGCTTTGAAAAATTCAAGGTATTTAAGGTAGAAACGGAGAAGCGTCAGGGTAACTATATCAAGACACTATGATCTAATTGTGGTGGCGAGTACATCTTAGGAGAATTTGTGGATTACTTATTAGAGGATGGAATTGAATCCCAATTGTATGCACCCAATATGCCACAACATAATGGTGTAGCATAAAGAAGGAATAGGACTCTGATGGATATGGTCAGATCTATGATGAGTTATTTAGATTTGCCCAATTCATTTTTGGGGCACGCACAAGAAACATAAGCCTATATTCCAAACTTGGTCCCATCTAAGACAGTACCTACTACACCCACAGAATTGTGGACTGGGCGCAAACCTTGTCTACCACATGTTCAAATATGGGATAATCCAGCACATGTGCTAAAAAGGAAAACAAATAAGTTGGAATCAAGGACAGAACCAGGAGAATAAAATTAAAGAATTAGGGAATTTATACTGAGAATAAAATTACTAAGATGTTGGGGAATTTTATAGAAATTAAGGTCATGAAATTGTAAATGATGTCTGAATTAGAGAAATTAATTTTAGAGAACTTAATTTCTCGGATTCCTGAGACGTGTTAAGATGATATATTGGTATTTGATCTTGAATGATGTGAATGATGTGATTTTGATATATGAGCATTATATTGAAATAAATATTGAACGTGATTTTGATATTGCAAATATTAAGATAATGCTTATTGTAAGGTGGAGCCTTTTTAAGACTTACTCAATTTTTTGCTCCTTATTTGTCATCATCAAAAATGGGGAGATTGTTGGCCTTATAGGACTTAAAATCTTATTTTGATGATAACAAATAAGATGAACTTAACATATTTGGTTAAGTGATGCTATTTTAGGACTCAAGTATATGAATACGAAGTCAAATGCTCATAAGGATCATACAAAGCTTATGTTCCAAAGAAAGATGATCAAATGAAGCTTAAAGAGTCAAAGCATGGATTCAAAGATGTCCTAATAAAGCTTGAAGATTATAAGAACATGGATGTTAAATAGGAATTGCTAAAAGCTTAAAGTATATTGAAGCTTGAAGACAAGATGGAGCCAAAGGAAGACAATGAAAGAGAGCTCAAAGAAAAACAAGCATGAAGACTTAAGAGCTTAGAATGTCAAAAGTCATAACAAGTCTTTATGTAAGTAGTTCGTAATTAAATATCCCTGTTGACCTAGTTAGTCATATCCCGGTTTTGATAATGACAAATACATTTGGTACTAAAGTTTGTATTGAGGCTTGCATGCAGGTTTACCTTACGTGTGTATTGGAACTAAAAGCCATATCATGACAGCGTACGGTGATCAAGCAGAAAATTGAAGAAAATTGTGTTGTAGTTGTAGTTATTTACATTTTCTTCATTCTGGGATGTAATTTAATTATGGACTGTACTTCAATATTGTTTGTAATAAGTTGCATCATGCATGATACGTTGGTATGCTCAAAAGAACCTTAGTTGGATTTTAGGTTCCTACACATAGTGCACTAAATCCCCAATATCATATAATTTATCAAGGGAATTAGCTGGAGAAAAATTTGACTGAAAGGCCAAATTTTGTGAGGGGTCAGGTGACTGAACCTAGTAGTTCAAATTACCTCAGTTGACCGAACCATGGACTGATCAACATGTTGACCTCTGTTCGGTAAACCAAACCAAAATGTACACATCTTTCACAATCAACCGAACCTGTGTCAGGTCACTTTTTCACCAACTCAGGCGCCCAAACATTATGTCCATTTTACCCCTGGGCGACCGAACTCATAAGTTCAGCATGTCGAACTTCAAACCGTGCACCTAAAACACGGTCTTTTGGAAAATTACCTCGGTTTAGCAAACCAAAATTATTTTTAGGTACCCGAACTTCAAATTTGCCTTTTCTTGTTGTGTCTGTTTGAGCACCTGAATCTTGGATCGGGCACCCAAAACTCTCAGGTTGTTTTTATTTTTACCAAAATTAAAGAGGGGTAAAGAGGGTTAATTTTTTTAATTGGTTTTCAAAAAAAAATTAATAATACCCTATATGTCCCCAACGATCATAATTTGCCCCTTGCCTATATATACTCGCTCATTTGCAAAAATTGGCAAGGATTAGCAAAAAATCATTAAGGCCAAATTCCCTCAAATTTTCAAAATTCTATTTTAGCCTATACTACTCCCACACACTCTCATACACTCAAAAGCTTCATTTTTCTTGATTATCAAAGAGTTATGAGTGTGCGCAGCGTTTTGTGCTTCATTCTCATTAGCTTAAAACTCTCATTTGTTGTGCTTATAGATTGATTTTACTATTGAGAGTAAAGCTTAAAGTTCTCCCATTGATTTTATTATATAGATCATGTGTGGGAAGACTTAGAGGTCTATGGTTCTTGCATTGTCCTTGCAAGTTACCTTAGCCTATATTTTTGTGTGCAAAAATTGTTTTGAAGTTTCCATTCAAACATCTTTTGTGCTTAGATTATTGGGAACATATTGTTGAGGTTATTTGAATCATCTTGGTAGCATCTTTTGAAACCCTAAACTGATATTGTGATATTCAATACTATGTTTCAAAGCTTGCTTAGATTTACACTCTAGATCAAGATTTCTTATCTATACTTGATTGAGTGTTTAGCACACATCATTAAGAACTGAGCATATTTTCTATCATTCATTCTTGCATTATTATTTGAGCCATACTTTAGTACATATCTACTTGTGAAGAAGCATATTTCCTTGTACACAAAATTTCATATACATTTGTTGTATTCTAGGCGTGGGCTGAAAAGGGAGACTTGCCCTGTGGAATAGTCCCGAATTGGCTTAGACCCGATTAGGAAAGTTAGGTGCACTATCCTGGTAAGGTGTAGGTTGAGGTTAGCCCCACTAATTGACCTGGTTATAAATGATGTCGCTCCACCCATTAAGTGGGCCTTAGTGGAATCCTTGTGCTGGTGAGCCAAGGCGGGGACGTAGGCACTCTGGCCAAACCCCGATAACATATTTGGTGTCAGTTTATTTTTTGCACTTTATTTTATGCACCTATATGTTTATGCTTATTGATTAAATATTTGTTTGGGATTGAAAATTCTTAGACTGCCCCTAGGTTGCATAATACTGATTGTTGGATTAGATAAACTTAGGCATAATTTTTAAATCTGCAATTCACTCCCCCCCCCCCCTTCTTGGGATTGGACCAAATCTAACATTTTGTATTAGAGCCTCGTCACTTAGACTTAAACGTTACTTAGTAAAAGATCATGATGGCTTGTGTTAGTGCATCCCTTTCATGCGAGGGAAGGTTAGTTATGCACCATGTAGTATTCTACAATGAAAATTATGTTGTGTGGAAATTTAGAATGACTGTATTTGTGAAAGTTTTAAATTGGAAGTTTTGGAAATTCATTGATCAGCGTTGTATTGTGCCTGTAAAAACCATTAATTGTGTTAATGTTCCTAAATCAGAATATGAGTTGGATGATAATGATAGGAACTTAGTGCAAGTGAATTTTGATGCTATGAATGCATTACTACATGCTTTAGATTCTGACATTTTATGCGAGGTTATGGCATGTAACAGTGCTAAAGAAATTTGGGACGAACTTGAGAAGAGATATGGAGCATCCATGCAAAATAAAGTGATCGCTCCTTGTGACTCAAGCTCTACCGATCTTGAAGGAGCTAACCCGTGCTTTGTTGCTTTGGCTAATGATGAGGTAATCTCAACTCCTTCCATTTTATTAGACAAATCTGGAAATGATTCATGTGATGATTTGAATAATGTATCTGATTCTGAATCATGTGATAGTAGTGATAGTGAAAGCATGCCTACTTATGAAGAACTACAAATTGAATATGTTAGAGTTCATAAGTTATTTGTTAAATCTATAAGAAATATATTGTTTTGGAGAACAAGTATGAGGCATGTATGAAAGAATGTGAATCAAAAGTTCTTGCTGAAAGAGAAAATGATCTGAAAATCAAAAGATTAGTGAATAAGAATGAATCATTAGAAAAAGAAATGTCTATATTGAAATCCAAAATCTCTAATGATAATAATAAAGATCTTCTTATTGTAGAACTTGAACAAAAAGCAAACAATATGACTAAATAGTTCATTAAATTACAAGATGTCTGCAAGGGTCTTAAAAATTTAAAAATGCAAAAGCTAAAAAAGAAAATAGAAGAATAGTCTAAGATCATCCACACATTCACTCGAGGGAAGGACAACTTAGATAAGTTGCTAGGATCACAGAAGATGACCTTAGATATGGAAGGTATAGGGTACAACAGAAGTAGAAATAAAAAGAAGAAAAATCTATATATGGGGTACTTTGTGAAAGAATCCGACTGTTATTCTTGTACCTCCTCCAGTCCTTATACCCATATCTACTGTGCATTGTGTAAAAATAAGGGACGTACCAAGTTTGATTGTGTGTTCAAAAGGAAAGGGGTTAAAATGAAACAAGTGTGGAGAGTAAAAAAAAAAATCTGATTCCATCCCTTCTTGACTCGAAGCTATTCCAAGTGCAAATTGAATAAAATAGGAAGACTTCACAAACCTTAAGTCTTATATAAAAATCATAAGGGGTCTTATATATTAAGAAAAGGTCAAAAGAAGAGAAATTGGCATAGTTCCGTCAGCTGAACCATTTTAGCTTATTCTCGTCGGGCGACAGAACATAGAATGTTGACCAGCGTGCTGACCATACTTAGGTTGCTAAACTTTTCAGTTCAAAATCATTCGGGCATACGAACATTGTTCGGGTAACTAAACATATATTTGGGTAATCGACTCAAAATTTCAGCCAACCGAACTTTGATGAAAAAATGAGTTCGGGCTACCGAGCATTGGAAGACTGAAAAAATGCTTGAAATTCAGCCAACCGAATCTTTGTTTGGTCAGCCAAACAAACTTAGCGCCTGGGATAATCATTGTAGTTTGGGCAACCGAATTCCAATTCAGGCACCCGAACCGCACTGTATAAATATTTTTACCCGCGGAAAAAGACTCATTTTCACTCCACTCTTGAGAGCTCCTATGGTTTTTCTCACTCCCAATCACTCCATTTTTATCCCTAACATAATATCTCTTAGAAAAACTTCTTCCCACCATGTCTAGAGACCAAAGACATGCTGAGGTAGGCATTGCGCTTAATCAGTGGTTTAGCACGCCTAAAAGACAAATCAAGTATGACAAAGTTTTCCGGCTCAAGGATCCCATCCTTAGTAAGGCACTGTACATACAATTTATGAAGATATATTTTAATAATGTGTTAGACATGTTCAGATACCAGGGATGGTATCAGTTTATAAGTTTCTAACCTAGGGGGATCTAGGTTATGAAGATATATTTTTGGTTCTCGGGAATTTTCCTGCGACAAAAAATTACCAAAACTTCATAAATAGTGCAATAAAGTTCAAGAATGATGATGTTGGCACTTTATTAAAATATTGGACAATTTTGGACATTTAATTAAAAATATAAACCGTAAAGCCCAGGTTAAAATGCCCAATTACGCAGTTTCGGCGCGTAATCAGTGCCCAAGTTCAAGCTTGGTTGGCTAACCTAAGGTGATAATCATTCTGTCCGCAATTTGGGTGCCTGGTCATATGTTCAGTAGCCCAAACTTGCCAATTCGGTTGCCCGAGAGTATTTTGAATGTGAAGGTTCGGGCACCCAGATTGGTGAAAAGTGCTCCGACACTAGTTCGGTCACCCGGAGATAATACGCTCATTTTTGGTTGGGTCGCTCGAAACCAGGTCAACCCACTGACTTCACAGCGGTTTAGGCGCCCAAGGTGTTTTGAACACCTAGGGTTTGGTCGCCTGACCTCACTCATTGATTTTCATTTTAAGTCCAATTTTGCCTCAGTTAATTCCCCTAATATTTTGAGTGATATAGGGACTTTCTTACGTGCAAGTTCTGGGACCCAGGGTCTCTTTAAGGCCTTTTTAAGTATGCAAAAAAAAAACCTAGTATTGATCAACTTTCCCTAAGGTCTTGAGCTTATAGTCCTGCATGCATGATATGCAGATTATTATAGACCTTGGATGATTATTATTACAAACCCAACGAAATGAAATATAAATTACAACAATTAAAAAAAATTTCGGGTCTTCATTTTCCACAAGTTGCCATATGCCATCAATATGATCTTCCTAATATGGTCCTGCACACAAACTTGGCAAACGTTAAATACCAAAGTATTTGTCATAATCAAAACAGGGTATGACCCATGGGGTCAACACTTTTTGAAAGGATGAGTGAAAGGTAAATGAAAATTAATCTCCATCCTTATTAAATCATCAATTGGGGCAGAAAAGGCAATTAAATAAAGTGGTAACAACGCATTATGGGTATTAGTTGATGTCCTAAATCTTTTGTACTTCATGATAATATTAGCTCTTTGACTTATGTACTATTTGAGTTGATTGAATGAAATTTGCTATTTATTGTTTGTTGAAACTCAAAACAGGTCACTTAGGTACAAAGTTATATTGAGAATGCTCTATTTTCAAATGGCACACTGTCAAATTTTTCAAAAATATTCCAAATATATCTTTAGTATCAAAATGATTATTTTTGCCTTTATATTATATTTCTCAGCCTTTTTTGTTGCTGCTAAAATGGGGCGTAGAGGCAAAATTGGGTACATTGATAAAATTTAAATTGAGCTTTAACTCTCTTTATGCATATAGTCAGGGGGAGCCTTTCTTGGCTATACCTACTTTTTCATAAAGTATCTGTCATCATCAAAAAGGGGGAGATTGTTGACCTAGTAGGTCATATCCCAATTTTGATAATGACATATACATTTGGTACTAATTTTTGTACTGAAACTTGCATGCAGGTTCACCTTACGCGTGTATTGGAACTGAAAGCCATACCATATACCTCAATATGGCTTGTAATAAATTTCATTATGCATGATAGGTACGTATGCTCAAAACAATCTTAGTTGGACTTTAGGTTCCTACACATAGTGCACTAAGTCTCCAATATCACATCATTTATCAAGGGAATAAACTAGAGAAAACTTGGACTGAAAAGGAAAATTTTTTTGAGTGGTTGGGCGACCAAACCTGGCAGTTCAAATTGCCTCGGTCGACCGAATTGTGGACCAGTCAACATATTGACCTGTGTTCGGCAAACCGAACCAAAATGTACACATCTTCCATGGTCGACCAAACCTGTGTCAAGTGACTTTTTCACCAACCCGAACGCCTAAACATTACGTTCATTTTACCCTCGGGTAACCAAACTCATAAGTTCGGCATACCAAACTTCAAATCGGGCACCTGAAACGCGATCTTTTGGAAAATCACCTCGATTCAGCAAACCGAACTTATTTTCAAGCACCCAAACTTCAAATTTCCCTTTTCTTGTTGTGTCTGTTCGGGCACTTGAATCTTGGGTTGGGCACCCGAAACTCTCGGGTTCTTTTTATTTTTACTGAGATTAAAGAGGGCTAAACAAGGTTAATTTTCTTAATTGGTTTTCAAACAAAATTAATAATACCCTATATGTCCCCAACGGTCATAATTTGCCCCTTGCCTATATATACTCGCTCATTTACAAAAATTAGCAACAATTAGCAAAAATCATTAAGGCCAAATTCTCTCAAATTTTCAAAACTATTTTAGCCTATACTACTCCCATACACTTTCATACACTCAAAAGTTTCAAATTTCTTGATTATCCAAGAGTTGTGAGTGTGCCTAGATTTTTGTGCTTAATTCTCATTAGCTTAAAACTCTCATTTGTTGTTCTTATGAATTGATTTTATTATTGAGAGTAAAGCTTAAAGTTCTCCCATTGATTTTATTTAATAGATCTTGTGTGGGAATGCTTAGAGGCTTGTGGTTTTTGCACTGTCATTGCAAGTTACCTTAACCCGTATTTTTGTGTGCAAAAAATATTTTCAAGTTTGCATTCAAATATCTCTTATGCTCATATTATTCAAAAAATATTGTTGAGGTTGTTTCAATCATCTTGATAGCATCTTTTTAATCCCTAAACTGATATTGTGATATTCAATATTGTGTTTCAAATCTTGCTTAGATATACACTCTAGATCTTGATTTCTTATCAATACTTGATTGTGTGTTTAGCACACATCATTAAGCACTGAGCATATTTTCTATCATTCATGCTTGCGTTTTTATTTGAGCTATATTGTGGTACATATCTGCTTATGAAGAAGCATATTTCTATGTACACAAAATTTCATATACATTTGTTGTATTCCAAGCATGGACCTGAAGAGGGAGACAAGCCCTATGGATAGTTCCATATTGGTTTAGACCCGATTAGGAAAGGTAGGTGCACCATCTTGGTAAGATGTAAATTAAGGTCAACCCTGCTAATTGATCTGGTTGTAAACGGTGCTTCTCCACCTGTTAAGTGAGCCGTAGCGAAATCCTTATGCTAGTGAGCCAAGGCGGGGACGTAGGCACTTTAGCCCCTAATAACGTATCTAGTGTTAGTTTATTTTCCGCACTTTATTTTCCGCACTTACATGTTTATGCTTATTGATTAAATATTTGTTTGGGATTGAAATTGCTAAAACTGCCCATAGGTTGCGTAATACTGATTATTGGATTAGATAAACCTAGGCATAATTTTTAAATCTCCAATTCACCCCCCCCCCTCCCTCTTGGGATTGCATTGAAGCTAACAATCTCTTGAAATATTTTTGAAGCTCTTCTAGGGCTAATTATGGACTTAAAGACCTTTTTTCAAAACCCAGAAAATATTTTATAAGAAATCAAAGCAAGAGAGCAAAAAGGAATTTTGAAAACAAAAATGGATATTCTGAAGTTAGTTTGCCCCAAACGACTGAGGTGTACCCTTTGAAGTCTAAAGATGCAACCTCATAAGACTGAAGTTTTACTTCAGACGTTTGAAGAATTTCTTCAGAAGACTGAGGAATTAGCTTAATCAACTGAAGATTTATTTGTTGAAGCATGGAACAGGAAGAACACCCTCAAAAGACTGAACCCTCGGTTTATTTGTTTGAGCTGGGATTCGACAAGACTGAACCTAAAGTTCAGTCATCTGACCCTATGTCTAGACTATATTTTTCAGTGCTATAAGGAACATCAAAAGACTGAACCCCGATAGTTAAGTCGTCTAAATACTGTTAACGGTTAGAAATTTTAAATGTTTTAAATTTCAAATAAAGTTTTATTGAGCCCCAAAATTAATGAAAACTTGGAAGATACTCCAAGTAAACTTGGGCAACAAGAAAACACTTTTCTAAGCCTATAAATATATGGTTTTACAAATCAAATTATGTTGCATTGCTGATAGCACATCTTGCTATCTTGTTGCTCTCTCTTGCTCAAATCTTTGCTCAACTGAAGTGCTGAATTTCTAAGTTGCTGGTCCATCACACTGCTAAGTTCTAAGTTGCTAATTCTCATCTAGAAGGAACTTGGTGAATTCTTCACTAGATCTTAAATTGTACTTCATATTGATATTTAATTAGTGAAATACATAGTGTTTGAAACTGTACTAATTTGCTTTTTGTGAGAGTATCATTGTATGTAGCTATTTCTTCTTGTTTCTTGACGATTCCAGGTTGTTGGATGGTTGACCAAGTGTGGGGTATCACTTGGAGAGGTGTAGCTATAGCCTATTGAAGGAGTGACCAAGCGTGAGGTATCGCTTAGATAGGTCTTGCTTCATCCTATTGAAGGAATGACCCAGCATGGCGTATCACTTGGAGAGGTGTTGCTCTAGCCTATTGAAGAAGTGTGTAAAAGGTTTGTTCCGCCCAGAAAGGAATGGTATAATTGAATCCTTTGGTGGTACTGGCCAAAGGCGAGGATGTAGGCTGGGGATAAGCCGAATCTCGTAAAAACTCTTATCTCTCTCTCTCTCTCTCTCTCTCTCTCTTTCCCTTACTCTTTAAATTCCAGCAGACTTATAAACTGCATGGATGTTTTAAATTTTATGATCATAAATACTATGTAGTTTGAAAATTAAATAAAATGAAGTTTAATTTTTTTTTTTGGGATTAAGAAAACTGAAAGGGAGTACATTGGTTGATCAATAATTTGTGGAAACCATAAGGGAGTATGTTGATTGGTTAACACCCAAAGACTCTTTAACTAAAAGTTTATTTAAAGTCTAAGCTTTTGGAAAGAGTTTTGATTGTGCAACAAATTAAGAAATCAAATCCATTAACCATAGGACTTACATAAATTAACAAGGCTACATACAAAAGCTGAAAAATTTCTAAAGTGCTGCAGATCATATTTTGTGATTGATTACTTTAAAGTTGATTGATTGGTTAAATGAGTGTTTAAGTTCTGATTTATTTGTGTTATGTTGAAGTATTGATTGATTATCCAAATAAGGTTCGTTTGTGTGACTGTTAGATTAATAAGAGGTTAAGAATTCATAAAAAGAATTAAAAGAACTTTTAATAACCCAATTCACTCCCCCTTTTGGGACAACTCCTTAACTTTCATGATTATCCACAGCTCAAGAGAGATGCAAAGAAGAATAAAAAAAGAGCAATGAAAGCAACTTAGGATGACTCAAGTTCAAGTGACTCAGAGAGTGAACAAGTAATCATGAGATGGCTAACCAGTGCTTCACTGCAAGAGAAAATGAGTTAAATTCCTATGCAACCTCATCTTATGAAACTAGTGATGAATCTTGTAATGAATCATCTGAAAGTTTACCTTCTTATAGAGAAATCCAATTTGAATTGTTTTCATTATATAATAGATTCATAAAAGTACCCAGGAGGAATATAGCTCTAATACAACAAAATGAAACACTTAAGAATCAACTAGAATCCTCTAGATTAATTGAAAAAGAAAATGACTCAACTATTGATGAACTCATGGATAAAATAAATAAGATGTCCTAAGAATTAGTTAAGCTATAAGGAAATGGTAAAAGTGCAAAAGACATAGAAATTTGTAGTCTTAAAAGTAAAGTTGAAGATCAAGCTAAAATCATATATAACTTTACTAGAGGAAAAGAGAACATTGACAAACTTGTTGGAGTTCAATGAATGTCATTGGGCAAGGAAGGAATAGACTTTAATGGAATTAAGAACACTGAAAGAGAAGAAACCTCTATATAGGGCACTTTGTAAAAGCTTCCAACAATTAAACTGATACATCTTCAACTAATACATATGAACACACTACGTGTTTCCTATGTAAGGAGAAAGGGCACATAAAATTTGAATGTCCATATAAAAGAAAGAGTGTCAAAATTAAGAAAGTATGGAGAGCAAAAAAGAAAAAAAAACATAAAATAAATAAATTCAAAAAGGCCTAAGAAGATATGGATACCAAAAGTAACACATTGAATCCCTTCTTGTACGTATGCTTTAGGTTGACACCAACAAAAAATAAATGGTACTTGGATAGTGGGTGCTCAAGGAATATGACCAAAGATAATTCCAAGTTCACCTCATTAACATTAAAGGATGGTGGTGGATATGTCACCTTTGGAGACAATGCTAAAGGCAAAATTATCGACATCGGTAAAGTCGATAAGAAACCTTCCTTGGAGATTGATGATGTGTTGTTAGTTGAAGGGTTAAAACATAATCTGCTTAACATTAGTCAACTAAGTGACAAAGGCTTTTAAGTAACCTTCAAACAAGACTAATGCACAGTTGAAAATAGTAAAAATCATAAAATCTTTTTTATTGCAAATCGGGTTGATAATGTTTATTGCATAAATTTTAAGAACCTAGTATCTCAAGAAGTTCAATGCTTCACAGTCGAAAATGAGAATAGTTAGCTATGGCATAGGATATTAGGACATGCAAGTATGGGTTCGTTGTCAAAATTAGCAACAAAAGACTTAGTAAGAGGCTTGCCTAGTACTAAGTTTGTTAAGGACAAAGTGTGTGATGCCTGTCAACTTGGCAAGCAAACCAAGACAAGCTTTAAGAGGAAAAAACATATTTGTACTGGTGAACCACTAAAGCTTATTCATCTAGATCTTTTTAGTCCCACCAGAACTCAAAGGCTAGGAGGAAAGCTATGTGGATTCGTCATAGTTAATGACTACTCTAGGTTTACCTGGGTGCTTTTCTTATCCTCCAAAGATGAAACTTGTAAAATGTTGACCAATCTATGCAAGAAACTTAAAAATTAAAAGGGATATGGTATTCAAAATATTAGGAGTGATTGAGGGAGAGAATTTAAAAATAGAGATGTTGAGGATTATTATACTAAACATGGAATATCACATAACTTCTCAACTCCCCGTACACCTCAACAAAATGGAGTTGTTGAGATAAAAAATAGGTCACTTCAGGACATGGGCAGGACCATGCTAAAGAAACATAACTTGCCTAATTTTTTTTGGGCTGAAGTAGTGAACACCACGTGTTATGTAATGAATAGAGTCTCATTTAGAACCAACTTAAAAAAGACTCCATATGAACTCATGAAAGGAAGAAAACCAAATATATCTTACTTCCATGTGTTTGGATGCAAGTGCTTTATTTTGAATGACAAAGATGACCTAGGAAAGTTTGAGGCTAAATCAAATGAAGGTATCTTCCTAGGATATGCTGGAAATAACAAAACCTTTAGAGTCTAGAATAAAAGATCTCTTTTAATTGTAGAATCCATTCATGTAACATTTGATAAGGCTAATCCATTTTCTTCTAAACCCATTGAAGTTGATGATGTTGAATTAAGAAATAGTTTAGGAGATCTAGAAATTCAAGAAGTAAAAGATAAGGGTTATGAAATAAGTATACCTTTAAATGACAACTCTCGAAGTCAAGCTAAATTGCCTAAGGAGTGGAAGTTCGTAAGGAATCACCCCAAAGATCAAAATATTAGTGAACCTTCATGAGGAGTATCCATCACATCATCATTATAGAACCTTTGCAATCATTGCGCATTTCTATCTCAAGAGGAACCAAAGAACATAAATGAGGCAATTAATGATGAATCATGGATAGCTGCCATGCAGGAAGAGTTTAATCAATTTGAAAGGAATAAGGTTTGGGAGCTGATCCCTAGACCTGAAAATCAATCTATAATTGGCACTAAATGGATATTCAAGAATAAAAAGGATGATAATGGTATTGTAGCATGTAACAAAGCTAGACTGGTAGCTTAAGGTTATAATCAGGAAGAAGGAATAGATTATAATGAGACTTTTGCTCTAGTAGCTAGAATAGAAGCAATAAGAATGTTGCTAGCCTATGCATCCCACAAAAATTTCAAACTTTATCAAATAGATGTAAAGAGTGCATTTCTAAATGGATTCATAAATGAAGAAGTTTATGTTGCACAACCCCCAGGGTTTGAAGACTTTCATTTCCCAGATCATATATTTAGACTAACAAGAATCATATATGAATTGAAACAAGCTCCTAGAGTTTGGTACGAATGACTAAGTGGCTTCCTATTAGAAAATGGTCTTGCTAAAGGGAAAACAAGTAGCACATTATTCATTAAGTCTAAAGATAATGATATGCTTATCATACAAATTTATGTTGATGACATTATTTTTGGTGCTACGAATGAGGATTTATGTAAAGAATTCACCAAATGCATGCAAGACGAGTTTGAGATGAGCATGATGGGCGAGTTGACATATTTCCTTGGTTTTTAGATCAAGCAAGTTAAGAATGGCACATTCATAAACCAATCTAAATATATTAGTGATTTGCTTAAGAAATTTGACATAGAAGGTGGAAAGCCATTGGGAACCCCAATAAGAACTTCTATAAGAAGTATAAGAAAGGAAAGTCGGTAGATGTGAAATACTATCGAGGCATGATAAGAAGTATGCTCTACTTGACCGCTAGCCGACCTGGCATTATGTTTAGTGTCTGCATGTGTGCTCGCTTTCAAGTAGATCCTAAAGAGTCTCACCAAATAGTTATAAAGAGGATATTGAGATATTTGGTAGGTACTATTGACTTAGGCCTTTGGTATCCTACAGACACAACATTTGAAATGATTGACTCACTCGAAAAATGAGCAGCTCGAAAGCTATCCCAAGTATAGGAGTTACGTCGTGTAATATTAAGCCCAAGGGTTAGATCGTCTCCTCAGGGAATGCGTTTAATCTCAGATTTTACGTTCTTCCAATCGAAATTAAAAGTTACTGAACTCAGTTCACATTCAAGATTTCAAGATCGTTCATTTCACTTTTTATGAATTAAATGATATGTAAATTAAATTCCTAAAACTAACATGCATTGAACTAAAGAACACTAATGGAAATCCTAATTTACTCAAGGAAACTTAACACGCGTTAGTTTAAAGATGGTCACCTAAAACATGGAATTAAAAACACCCAATGGAAGCTAAACCCAACACACACACGCGTAATAAAAATCGAATCTTTAACTGAATAAGAGCTCTGACCAAAACTAATCTAAATTCTTCAAATTTAACACTAACATCAATTAAAAGCCAAATAGATAAGTAAAAATTAAACTTCACTAAAATAAATTAACATCACTTAACACTCATTCATATAATCTTTTCAAAACTCTAAATAAAAACCAAATAAAGAAGGAAAAAAAAAACAATATCCTGTTGTAATTTAAAATAAAAGAAAGAAAATAGCAGAGGAAAGAAGAGAGAGAGAGAGAGAGAGAGAGAGAGAGAGAGAGAGAGAGAGAGAAATAAAAATAGATCCAGCCATGGAGGAGCTCGGTGGCTATTCTGTTCTGCTGTGGAGATGGCGCACAGCTGTCGAGTTGCAGAAGATGGCTGGAGGAGCTGTGGCAGCTACTGTGGGCGATGGCTGCTGTTGCTGGCCGAGGGGGACAAGGGCTATTGCAGCAGAGAGCTGCTGCTGGTGTGCTTCGCGAGGAACTACTATGGTTACCTTGGCTGTGTAGCAGGGAACAGGAGAGGCTGGGGCTAGTGTTGCTGGAGGTACAGCAGCAAAGGGACAACGGAAAGACAGAGGAAAAGGGAGAGAAGAGAAGGAGGAGGAGCAGAGAAGAAAAGAATGAGAGAGAGAGAAAGGGAAAACCGAGCTGACACGAGGATAAGAAAAGAGAAAAGGAGACATGAGAAGGGTGAGGCAGAGAGTTAGAGAGTGAGGCAGAAAAAAAATAGTAGACAGAAGAGATGGAGAGGGAAGAAGGATGAGAGAAGGAGCAAGGCAGAATTGAAAAGAACAAAAAACAAACTAAACAAGAAGAAGAAGAAGAAGAAGAAGAAGGAGAATGGGGAGCCGCGGAGGTTGCCTTGCGCGGGGGGAGGAAGCAGGGGAATAAAAGGGGAAATTGGGTGCCCTAGGATCCGGCGTGGAACAACCCGACCTGTTTGGAAAGGGTTCACCCGTATTGTTATATTTTTCTTCATTTTTTTCATTCTCTGTTCATCGTAAATCTGACTCTTCCGGAGCCCTTTTATCACAAAACTCAAAACACAAAAGTTGTTGATAATCCTTTTCTCTTTCTTTAGAAATTTGAATTGTCTTGATCAGAGCTTGAACAGAAAATTTATGCATGAAATATGAACAGGTGTCGGTTTTGGTTCCCGGGAATTTTCCTGCGACAAAAAATTACCAAAACTTCATAAATAGTGCAAAAAAGTTCAACAATGATGATTTTGGCACTTTATTAAAATATTGGACAATTTTAGACATTTAATTAAAAATATAAACCGTAAAACCCGGGTTAAGATGCCCAATTACGCAGTTTTGACGCGTAATCAATGATCAGCTATTCAGATGCAGATTATGTTGGGTGTAAGATAGACAGAAAAAGTACAAGTGGTACTTGTCACTTTTTAGGACGTTCTCTAGTGTCTTGATTCTCTGAAAAATAGAATTCTGCAACATTATCTACTGCGGAGGCTGAATATGTTGCAGCAGGTAGTTGTTGTGCACAAACTTTATACATGAAACAACAACTTCGGGATTTTAATTTGGAATATTCGATGGTTCCAATTAATATGGTAACATGAGTGCCATAAATATTTCAAAGAATCCTATCTCTCACTCTAGGGTTAAGCATATTGATATTCGTCATCATTTCCTGAGAGATGATGTGCAAAAAGGAGACATAATTCTTGAATTCATAAATACAGATGAAAAAATGGGCTGACATTCTCACAAAACCTCTTTTAGAGGATAGATTCATCTCAATACGACAAGAATTAAGTCTATTACATTGGAGAGAGGTGAATTAAGAAGGAGACACTAAAGTGAATGAGTGGTTGAGCTAAAAGAGTATATATATATATATATATATGTCACTTGCCTAAAGGGAAGGCTACTGACTCAGTTAAGCGTAGTCGACTAACTCACTATTGATTTGTGAAATTTGAAAGAACACACATGTCAGACGACTGACTCTTCGAGCACAATCGACTGACTCGCGGCAGTATATATACTTACTATGCATAAAAGCCCTAAATTTTCACATTCCAGTTAATTGACCACACCTCCACTCTCCCGAACTCTCTATTGTTAGTCTAGAAGTTAGATTTCACAAAGATTCAACCAATTAAACTTCAATATTTCCTTCAATCTTTCATTTCAACTTCATTTTCGAGGATTTCGCCGGTTAGTTCTTCAGAAAAATGCCTAGAACCACGCATATGGCTAACAAAGGTTCTTCTTCTGGAAAAGAGGATGTAGATGACATCAAAAAATGGTTGGTGGCTCCTCAAGCAAAGCAAATCTATCGGAAACATCTTTAATCCACCAAACCCATTTTAGGTAAGGTTCTAGACCTTGAGTTCTTTTGAGATGAATTTTTTCATATTTTACCAATGTTTGATGCCTTAGGATGGGAAAGATTCATAACCTATCAAGCTAGAGACATGTATCTGAATCGGGTTAAGATCTTTTATGCAAATATGGTGCAAGGAGAAAATGTAATTTCTACTCAAGTCGTGGGTATTGTTATAGCTTTAACTCCACAAATTTTAGCTACTAGATTTGGAATTCAAAATGGAGAATTTGAATGTCCTTTGATTGGTACAACTTGGATAATGGAGCAAGATTTTACTCCTGAGGAATTTCTACCATTGATAATGAAAGAAGCTCCTATTTATTTTGGTAATCCTTCAACTAAATATTCAAGCACAAATCCTACAAAAACTTATCACATACAATATTTTTCCTAAAGAAGGATCATATGCTCCATCCTGGTTTATAGCTTATCGACAGCAACAAAATGGTTTCTATGGGGAAGTGTGAGGGAATTTTAGTTCCCTTCAGTCATGTTATAATTACCTAGATCAGCGTATTGGACGCATTGAACAATATTGGGAAGTTCTTTTTAATCACATGGCAAAGCTCCAATAGAAACAAATTTTGGAGATAAATATGAAGATGTTGAAGAAGACACCAACTCCGATGGAGGCAATGAAGATTAGTTTATTTCTCTTCTAAACAAACAACTTGGGTTGTAATATTTGAGTTGTTCTCAGCTCTTTATACTTTATTTTGTTTGGAGACGACATATTTTGGTGCTTGTTTTTTGCATAATACATAAGTATCTTTTTGGTTATTGCACGTTGGATTGCATTTACCCTTTTTGTTGATGTCAAATGGGGGAGAAATATATGCAAAATGAGATTAAATGAGATTTATTGATATGTTGACATGTTGGAAAAATATGTGCAGAGTGAGATTAAATTAGATATATTGATATGTTGACATGTTTGAGAAATATATGCAAAATGAGATATATTGATATGATTGTTTGAAAAATAATGAAATGTTTATGAATATATGACTGATATATATCATTGGAACATATATACAGGGAGTGTTACTATACATGAGTTATTGAAAAGCATAAGATATATTGAAAATTCTGAATGCTTGATTTACATGAGTTATTGAAAAGCATCATATACATTGCAAATTCTAAATGCTTGAAATTACTCTGATATAAATGCTGAAAGCATGATATTCTAAACATGTGATATATTATGTTATGTATGAATGACTTGTTGAGTGTATGCTTATTGTAAGGCGGAGCCTTTTAAGGGTTTCTCATTTTTGCTCCTTATTTGTCATAATCAAAAAAAGGGAGATTGTTGGTCTAACAAGACTTAATTCCATTTTCATGATAACAAATCAAGGTTACTTAACATGTCTATGCAAGTTTGAGTTTCAGGACTTAAGTGATCTTATGATTTCAAGTGGACATACTTGAAGAATTTGAATGGAAAATTACCTTTAAGGCAATGAGACATGATAAACATGAAGGTTCAAGTCATTTGAGACATGACACTCGTTTAAGCAATGCATAAAGCTCAGAAGACATATTGGAAGCTTCACAACATGAAGACTTAGACACTAAGATAGGAGAATCATATTAAAGTCTCATGTAAGTACTTCAAAGCTCAATATTGATTGATTGAAGCTCCTAGGAAATGACATTGGACTTAGGTACCTGATTTTATTCATGGAAAACATTTTCTCAAAGTCCAAAATGTGTTTTCAAATATATGAATTAAGTATGGAACCAAAAATCATAGAAAAACAAGTTTGCTGAAAGGATAGGCAATTGATGATAAATCATCAGGTGATTATTGTGCTTCTATGTTTATGAATATTCAAACAAAATAGGCATAGGCGATTGACCTATGGAGCATAGTGGACTGACATCATTCTGACTTTCAGAATACGCTGACTTTAAAAGAGCACTCGCGACTGACCCTTCGGGGACAGATGACTGATGCGAGCGTTTAACGTTAAACAACGCTGATCTTATTTCCAAACCATGCTTGAATGGTTTCCAAATTAAGAGAAAATTCAAGGGGAAGTTTTTGAAGCCCTAGTGCTCTATTTAAACATATTATTCTCGCACATTAGGGTAATGAATACGAATTGAAAAGCAACGGAACACACAACTCTCTTGTATTCTCTATGCTAAAAGGCTATTACTATGTTCTTTATTCTTTCACTTGGAAAAGACTGATTTGATCTTCATTTGGAAAAGATTGATTATGGTGCTTCTGTATTGGAAAAGACTGATTTGATCTTCAAAAGTTGTGAGTTTGTTTAGAGCATTTGTGCTTCATTCTCATTAGTTTAATACTCTCATTTGTTGTGCTCATTGATTGATTTTATTATTGAAAGTAAAGCTTAAAGTTCTTCCCACTGATTTTATTTAATAGATCTTGTGTGGGAAGATTTAGAGGCTTGTGGTTCTTGCATTTTCTTTGCAAGTATTAGCCAGTATTTTTCTGTGCAAAAATTGTTTTCAAGTTTGCATTCAAAGATCTCTTGTGCTTAGTTTATTGAGAACATATCGTTGAGGTTGTTTGAATCATCTTGCTAACATCTTTTGAAACCCTAAACTGATATTGTGATATTCAATACTGTGTTTCAAAGCTTGCTTAGATATACACTCTAGATCCTGATTGCTTATCTATACTCGATTGAGTGTTTATCACACATCATTAAAAACTAGGCATATTTTCTATCATTCGTGCTTGTGTTATTATTTGAGTTATACTGTGGTACATATTTGCTTGTGAAGAAGCATATTTTCATGTGCACAAAATTTCATATACATTGGTTGTATTCTACGCATGGGCCTAGAGAGGGAGACTAGCCTCGTGGAATAGTACCAGATTGGCCTAGACCTGGTTAGGGAAGCTAGGTGCACCATCCTGGTAAGGTGTAGGCTGAGGTTAGCCCCACTATTTTACCTGGTTGTAAACGGTGCCGCTCCACCCATTAAGTGAGTCGTAGGTGAATCCTTGTGTTGGTGAGCCGAGGCGAGGATGTAGGCACTTTGGCCGAACCCTAATAACATATTTGGTGTCGGTTTATTTTCTGCACTTTATTTTCTACACCTGTGTGTTTATTGGTTGAATATCTGCATGGTTTTAAACTACTTAGACTACCTTCTAGGTTGTGTAATACTGATTGTTGGACTAAATAAACCTAGGCAAAAATTTTTAAATCTCCAATTCACCCCCTCTCTTAGGATTGCACCAAAGCTAACATTTGGTATCATAGCCTCGTTACTGAGACATAAATGTTACTTAGTAAAAGATCATGATGGCTCGTGTTAGTGCATCCCCTTCATGCGAGGGAAGGTTAGTTACGCACCCTTCAGTACTCTGCGGTGAAAATTATGGTGTATGGAAATTTAGAATGACTGTATTTGTGAAAGCTTTAAATTGGAAGTTTTGGAAAGTCATTAATTAAGGTGATATTGTGCCTATAAAAACCATTGATTGTGTTAATGTTCCTAAATCTGAATATGAGTCAGATGATAATGATATAAACTTAGTGCAAGTGAATTTTGATGTTATGAATGCCTTACTACATGCTTTAGGATTCTGATATTTTATGTGAGGTTATGGCATGTAGTAGTGCAAAAGAGATATGAGATGAAATTGAGAGGAGATATGGAGCATCCATACAAAATAAAGTGATCACTACTTGTGACTCAAGCTCTATGGATCTTGAAGGAGGTAACCCATGCTTTGTTTCTTTGACTAATAATGAGGTAATCTCAACTCCTTCCATTTTATTAGACAAACCTGGAAATGATTCATGTGATAATTTGAATGATGTATCTGATTCTGGATCATGTGATAGTAGTGATAATGAAAGCATGTCTACTTATAAAGAACTGTAAATTGAATATGTTAGAACTCATGAGTTACTTTTTAATCAAATAAGAAATGTACTGTTTTGGAGAACAAGTATAAGGCATGTATGAAAGAATGTGAATCTAAAGTTCTTGCTGAAAGAGAAAATGACCTGAAAATCAAAAGATTAGTGAACAAGAATGAATCATTAGAAAAGGAAATGTATATCTTGAAATCCAAAATCTTTAATGATAATAATAAAGATCTTCTTATTGCAAAACTTGAACAAAAAGAAACAACATGACTAAATAGCTTATTAAATTACAAGATGTTTGCAAGGGTCTTAAAAACTTGAAAATGTAAGAACTAGAGAAGAAAATAGAAGATCAATCTAAGATCATCCACACATTCACTAGAGGGAATGACAACTTTGATATGTTGCTAGGATCACAGAAGATGACCTTAGATAGGGAAAGTATAGGGTACAACGAAATTAAAAATAGAAATAAGAAAAATCTATATATGGGGTACTTTGTGAGAGAATCTGATTGTTATGCTAGTACCTCCTTCGGTCCTTATACCCATATCTACTGTGCACTATGTAAAAAGAAGGAACATACCAAGTTTGCTTGTGCGTTCAAAAGGAAAGGGGCTAAAATGAAACAAGTGTGGAGAGTAAAAGAAAAATCTGATTCCATCCCCTCTTGACCCAAAGCTGTTTTCAAAAGGCAAATGAATAGAATAGGAAGACTCCATAAACCTTAGGTCTTATATCTAAATCATAGGAGGTCATATATATTAAGAAAAGTTCAAAGGAAGAGAAATCAACATAGTTTAGTCAACTGAACCATTTCATCTTATTCTCTTCAAGCAACTGAACTTAGAATGTTGACCAACATGTTGACCTTACTTTGGCTGTTGAACTTTTCAGTTCAAAATTGTTTGGGCAACCAAACCTGGTTTGGGTAACTGAACATATATTTGGGTAACCGAAGCAGCAGTTCAGCCAACCGAATTCTAATGAACAATTTCGGTTTAGGCCACCGAGCATTGGAAAACTGAAAAGACTTGAAATTCAGCCAACTGAATCTTTGTTCAATTAGCCGAACAAACTCAGCATTTGGGGTAATCATTACAATTCAGGCAACTGAATCCCTGTTCATGCGCCTGAACTACGCTGTATAAATATTTTCACCCTCGAAAAAAGCTTCATTTTCACTCCACTCTTAAGAGCTCCTCTAGTTTTCCTCACTTCCAGCCACTCCATTTTCATTTCTAGCCTAGTATCTCATAGAAAAACTACTTCCCACCATGTCTAGAGACCAAAGACGCGCTGAGGTAGGCATTGCACTTGATTAATGGTTCCGCACACTTGAGAGATGGATCAGTATGATAAAGTTTTCCAGCTCAAGGATCCCATCCTTAGTAAGGTACTGGACATTCAATTTATGTAGACGTATTTTAATAATGTGTTAGACATGTTCAGATACCAGGGATGGTATGAGTTTATAAGTTTCCAGCCTAGGGGGATCTACCCCATACTCATCAGGCTGTTCTATGCCAACATTGGGCAGGATGACCAGCGTTGCAACTCTAGGGTGTTTGATACGAACATCCAGGTCAATGATGCATACCTAGCTAAGGTGTTCAATATCCAGCGAGGTGACTTTGCCTGTCCTGACTCCACCTTGACCTGGATAAATGAGCAGGACTTCACCGTGAGCACTTTCATGAATCTTGTGATGTCTCATCCTGTTGTAGATCTCGCACACACCCCTAGTTACAAATCATTGACTCTGGAAGCAAAGGTGGTACACCACTTGATTTCATATAATATCTTGCCAAAGTCAGGGTCCAGGGGTCATGTCTCATACTTGGACTGCTTTGTCATGTGGGGTTTATTCACGAGGAAGAAGCAAAATCTTCCTAGACTAATCCTTAGGGTGATGTTCATGAAGACTGTAGGAATGAGGATCATAATGCTATATGGAAGCATCCTATCTAGGATGTTTGTTAGAGAGAGAGTCACGAGGACTCATTATGCAGTATTAAAGAAGATAAAGAGCACCGACATCTTCTCCTCCACTACTCTGAAATTGATGGGGTATGAGCTCGCTTGAAACATATGGTTACCTACTATTCCTGAGAGAGGTCCAGGGGCTCATGAGCTTCCACAGGAGTAGCCCCATGTTCCGTCTAACGCCGAGATCATGGCAGCCATCACCGGTCTCACTACATAATTTCAGGAGTTTAAGACCTCCATGATAGAGCAGGCGTCCTCCTTCGAGCCCAGGATTGATGCTCTCTATGGCGAGTTCACAGAGTTCCAATTTGATGTGTGGGTGAACTTCCATATCCATGGTGAGCGCCTGAGAGAGATGAATGATGAGGACATCAACGAGGATCAAATGGAGATGAGTGGTGATGAGGACGATGAGCACGATGATTGTGAGACTTAAAGGAGTCCTTGGAGTTCAGCTGCTTTATATTTGATATATTTATGCTTTATTTACATAAATTTATATTTGGGGTTTGTAATACCTAAAATAGCTTTTTATTTTTTTTTTCAGTCATACACACTCACCACACACATACACAGATACATAAAGACACTATCTTGTGGTGATTGTCATTTTTCCTATATTTATATATATCTTATTGTTTATTGGCTTGCATGCTTTGATATATATACATGCTTATCTAATTGAAAGCCTCCTACATGACCGATGCAGTTGATGTGAAATTGCCTTCTGGTAGATACATTTGGTTCTCGCATGCTCAAAACTTGTGATAGGCTGTCTGAATGAGAATCTTTTGTGTAGGTTTAATATGGGAAATGTCCTATTTACATACGGCATGCTGCCAATTTTTTGGTGGACATTTTTCCAAAAATATTGAAATTTGTTCTAAAGTGAAAATGGATGTGCCTGAAAAATCTATTTTTGGATCTTAAAATGTCTGCACTTAGCTCATTTTAAATTGAATCATTTGGAGCTGCTTGTGCATACATATTTAAATGTTTTGAAATTGACAGGTTTTTATGGGATAAATCACATTTTTAGACAAAATGCTGCCAAAATTTTTCAAAATCACTGCACATATCCTATATCTTTCACAAATGCTGAATATTTAAAACTTAAGTTGTGCTTCTAGAATAACATACTTGTATTGTGTTCAAGGTATAAGTTTAAAGAAAATGCACAATCTTAGGGGAGCCACCTTACTTTAAAACATACGGCTCTGAGAAAATGAAATGCATTTAGTACTCTAATTCTATATCTTGTGGAAATATATTAACAATTGGTATATATGCGTACAATTGTTAACTTTAAGTGGTTATAACAAATGGTATAAATCAGTCCCACATCTCTCTTCTTGCTTTATATCTTGTGGGCATACATATTTTTGTTGACAAGTGGAAATCAAAGATGGTTATGTTAGATTAAATATTAAAATTTTTTGAAATGATGAGTGAAAGTTAAATGAACATTAATCTTCATCCTTACATAATCATCAATTAAGGGAGAAAAGGAAATTAAACAAAGTGGCAAACAACTCATAATTGGTATCAATTGAAGTCCTAAGTCTTTTGTGTTGCATGATAATATTAGCTCTTTGACTTATGTACTGTTTGAGTTGGTTGAATGAAATTTGCCATATATTGTTTGCTGAAAATGAAAACAAGTCACTTAGGTACAAAGTTATTTCGGGAATGCTTTATTTTCAAACGGCATGCTGTCGAATTTTTCAAAAATCTTCCCAATATATCTTTCGTATCTAAATGATTATTTTTGCCTTCATGCTATATTTCTTAGCCCTTTTTGCTGTTGCCAAAAGGGAGAGAAAAGGCAAAATTTGGTACATTGATAAATTTAAATTCAATTTAAATTGAGCTTTAATTCTCTTTATGCATATAGTCGGGGGGGGGAGCCTTTCTTGGTTGTACCCACTTTTGCATAAAGTATTTGTCATTATCAAAAAGGGGGAAATTGTTGACCTAGTTGGTCATATCCCGATTTTGATATTGACAAATACATTTGGTACTAATGTTTGTACTAAGGCTTGCATGCAGGTTCACCTTACGCTTGTATTCGAATAGAAAGTCATATCATGATTGTGTACGGTAATCAA
Organism: Malania oleifera; assembly: GCF_029873635.1. Classification (NCBI taxonomy): domain Eukaryota; kingdom Viridiplantae; phylum Streptophyta; class Magnoliopsida; order Santalales; family Ximeniaceae; genus Malania; species Malania oleifera. The sequence goes on from NC_080423.1 coordinate 69,444,807, forward strand.
GCAGACGATTAAAGAAAATTGTGTTGTAGTTGTAGTTATTTTCATTTTTTTTCCATTCTGGGATGTAATTTAGTTATGAACTGTACCTCAATATGGCTAGTAATAATGTGCATTGTGCATGATAGGTAGGTATTCTTAAAACAACCTTAGTTGGACTTTAGGTTCCTACACATAGTGCACTAAGTCCCCAATATCACATAATATATCAAGAGAGATGTCTCAAGAAAAATTGGACTAAAAGGGCAAATTTTGTGAGTGTTTGGGCGACTGAACCCTTGGTGTTCAAAACATCTCGGGTGACCGAACCATGGACAAGTCAACAAGTTGACCTGTGTTCGGCAAGCCGACCAAAATGTACACATCTTCCATGGTCGACTGAACCTATGTCAGGTCACTTTTCACCAACCTGGGTGCTCGAACAATACGTTCATTTTATCCTCAGGTAACCGAACTTGTGAGTTCGATTAACCAAACTTCAGACCGAGCACCCAAAATGCGGTCTTTTTGAGAAATCACTTAATTCAGCAAACCAAACATTTTTTCAGGCACTCGAACCAAAAAAGTACCATTTAGCACTGTGTCGATTTGGGCATCCAAACCATGAATCGGGCACCTGAAACTCTCGGGTTGTATTTATTTTTACCAATATTAAAGTGGGGTAAACAGGGTTAATTTTCTTACTTGGTTTTCAAACAAAATTAATAATACCCTATATGTCCCCAACAGTCATAATTTGCCCGTTGCCTATATATACTAGTTCATTTGCAAAAATTAGCAAGGTTTAGCAAAATCATTAAGGCCTAATTCTCTCAAAATTCCAAAATCATATTTTAGCTTGTACTACTCCCACACACTCAAAAACTTCATTTTTCTTGATTATCCAAGAGTTGTGAGTGTGTTTAGAACATTTGTGCTTCATTCTCATTAGCTTAATACTCTTATTTGTTGTGCTTATTGATTGATTTTATTATTGAGAGTAAAGCTTAGGGTTCTCCCACTGATTTTATTTAATAGATCTTGTGTAGGAAGACTTAAAGGCGTGTGGTTCTTGCATTGTCATTGCAAGTTACCTTAGCCCGTATTTTTGTGTGCTAAAATTATTTTCAAGTTTGCATTCAAACATCTCTTGTGTTTAGTTTATTGAGAACATATTGTTGAGGTTGTTTAAATTATCATGCCAGCATCTTTTGAAACCCTAAACTAATATTATGTTATTCAATACTGTGTTTCAAAGTTTTCTTAGATATACAATGCAAATCCTGATTGCATATCTATATTTGATTGGGTGTTTAGCACACATCATTAAGCACTGGCCATATTTTCTATCATTCGTGCTTGTGTTATTATTTGAGCTATACTATGGTACATTTTGCTTGTGTAGAAGCATATTTCCATATACACAAAATTTCATATACATTTGTTGTATTCCAAGTGTAGGCCTGAAGAGAGAGACTAGCCCTGTGGAATATTCCAAGATTGGTTTAGACCCGGTTAGGAAAGCTAGGTGCACCATCCTGGTAAGGTGTAAGTTGAGGTCAGCCCTTCTAATTGACCAGGTTGTAAATGGTGCCACCCCACCCGTTAAGTGAGTCGTAGTGGAATCCTTATGGTGGTGAACCAAGGCGGGGATGTAGGCACTTTGGCCGAACCCCGATAACATATCTAGTGTCAGTTTATTTTCTGCACTTGTATGTTTATTTGTTGAATATCTGCTTGGGTTTGAAACCGCTTAGACTGCCTCCTAGGTTGCGTAATACTGATTGTTGGACAAGATAATTCTAGGCAAAATTTTTAAATCTCCATTTCACCCCTCCTCTTGGGATCATACCAATGCTAACACTTTCATTCATAGACATCTCATATGTAAGAAGGGATCCTATGAGTTCATCTAAGGATGTCTTTTTTAGATTTCTTCTTTTCATAATTGCTGTAGCTTTAGGTTCCTATATTGGAGAAAGTCCTCTAAGGATTTTTAGGATCATTTCATAAGTTGAGTATGTTTTTCCTAAAGCATTTAAATAATTTATTATATGTGTGAACCTAGTATACATATTAGTGATGGTTTCATCCGAGTTCGTTTAAAAGTTTCACACTCTCTTGTGAGCATGTCAATTCTACTATCTCTAGCATTTAGAGTTCCTTCAAAGGTTACTTCTAGCTTGTCCAAAATTTCTTTGGCTGACTTACATGCCGTGATCCTATTAAACTCATTTATATCAAAAGCACAATATAATACATTCATAGCACTTGAGTTTACTTGTAACATCTTATGGTCATTTTCGGTCATGTATTTTTCTTCTTTTGGTACTTTTTTTCCATCTAGAAGTTTTGTAGGAATTAAATCACCACGTGTGACAACCTTCCAAGCCTTCCAATTCATTGTTTGAAGATATATCCTCATTCTTTGGTTCCAAAATGTATAGTTTATACCACAAAAGATGGGAGACCTAGTTGAGGATTGACCCTCTCTAAAGGGAGCTACTCCTAGGTGTGCCATATAGATCTTTATGTAGCTACTAGTTAGGATTCGCTACAACCCCTCTCTGATACCAATTGAAAGTTAAGGAATTATCCCAAGAGGGGGGGGGGTGAATTGGATTATTAAAATTTATTTTAATTTTTTTATGAATTCTTTGACCTCTTGTTAATTTACTAAATACACAGCAAAGAACTTAGTTTCTTAATCAATTCACAATCCAACACTTCAATACAACACAACACAACAAAACTTAAACAAACATCTAACCAACAAATCAACTTTAAAGTAATCAACCACTCATTATAATATTTAGCTTTTTGTATGTAGCACTTTGTATATGTTTGATTCAAGCCCAGTATTGATGAATTTGATTTCTTAATATGATGTTCAATATGAAATCCAACACTCTTTCCAAGAATTTAGACTTTACATAAATTTTAAGTTAATAAGTCTTAGGTGCTAACCAATTAACGTACTCCCTTACAATTTTCACAATTTGAATTGATCAACCAATGTACTTCTTTTCGGTTTCCACAAATCCCAAAATCAAATTAAGCTTTAGTTTATCTAATATGCAATCCACATAGTGTATATGATCAGAAATTAATTTCAACCATGCAATTAATATATGCTGGAAATTAAAGAGAGTAAGGAAAAAGAGTGACACAACATTTTTTATGAGGTTCGGCTTATCCTTGGCCTACGTCCTCGCCTTTGGCCAATACCACCAAAGGATTCCACTATACCATTCCTTTCTGGGTGGAACAAACCTTTTATAAATGATACCCCACACTTAGACACTCCTTAAGTAGGCTAGAGCAACTCCTCTCCAAGTGATACCCCACACTCTGTCACTCTTTCAATAGAGTTGCACCTCTCCAAGTGATACCCTACACTTGGTCAGCAATCCAACAACCTGGAATCGTCAAGAAACAAGAAACAATATCTGCATACAATAATACTCTCACAAAGAGCAGATTAGTACAAATTCAAGCACTAGATACTTCAATATCTAAATATCAAATTGAAATACAATTGAAGCTCTAGTAAGAATTCACCATGTTCTTTCTAGATGAGCATTAGCAACTCAAAAATCTGTAGTAGGATGGATTAGCACTTCAAAAATTTAGCAAATCGGTTGTGCAAAGAGTTGAGTAAGAGAGAGCTTTGATTACAAGATAGCTTTCACCAGATTTTTCAATTATTGATTGTTCTATTAATTTGATTTGCAAAACCATGAATTTATTGGCTTAGAAAAGTAATTTCGTGTTCCCCAAGATTACTTGGACTACCTTCCAAGTTGTTAGAAAATTTGGGGCACAAGAAACCATTATTTGAAATTTAAAATATTTAAAATTTCTAATCGTTAACAATGTTCATATGACTAAACTATCGAGTTCAATCTTCTGATGTTCCTTGACACATTGAAAAAATTGAATTGGACACAATGTCAGATGACTGAACTGTAGGTTCTGACTTCTGAGGTCCTAGCTTAGACGACTAACCTGAGGGTTCATCTTCTGAGGGTGTACTGCCTCTTCATGATTTCTCCAAAAAATTCTTCAGTAAACTGAACTTATTCTTCAGTCTCAGTTAACTAAACTTATTCTTCAGTCTTATAAGGATACTCTTTAGTCGTCTGGGCAGTAACTTTTTAGATTTTTCATTTTACTTTCAAAAAACATTTTTGCTCTCTTGCTTTGTTAACTTACAAAACATTTTCTGGGGTTTTGAATAAGGTCTCTAAGACCATAAATACCCCTAGAAGATCTTTCAATATATTTCCATAAGATATTCAAATATGAATTACTTACATAAAGACTTCTTAAGACTTTTGACATTCTAAGCACTTAAGTCTTCATGCTTGTTCTTTCTTTGACTCCATCTTGTCTTCAAGCTTTTAGAAAGTTCTCTTTCATGCTCTCACGATCTTCAAGATTTATTAGACCATCTTTGAATCCATGCCTTTTAAGCTTTCATTCGATCATCTTTCTTTGGAGTATAAGCTTTCATTGATCCTTGTGAGCTTTTGATCTTATAGTCATATATTTTGTTGACCTTATTGGTCACACCCAGTTTTAATTATGAAAAATACTCTTAGTACTAATGTTTGTACTGAGAAGTGCATATAGGTTCACCTTATGCGCGGTCTTTGGATTAAAAGACATATCATGATGGCGTGCGATGTTTGTGCCGAAGAATGAAGATTTTTGTGCTATATTTGTATTTATGTGTTTATCTCTTCATTCTGGGATGTAATTTATTATGAACTATGCGCGTGTATGGCTTGTAATAATTTGCATCAAGCATGGTAGGTAAGTATGCTTAAAATGACCAGAGTTGGACTTTAGGTACCTACACAGACCTTAGGGGTCGACCGACACCAGATTTCTCCGGTAGGATAGAAAGTCCCTAGGTCTCTAAACAAATGCACAAAAGTCCCCATTATCATCTTCATATCAAGGGAATTACAACTGGCTAAAACATGGACTTAAATTAAAAAAGTTGAGAGGGTTCAGGCAACCGAACCTATGTCGTCTAAAGCGACTCAAGCGACTGATCAAGGTCAGCATGTTGACTATGCTTCGGGCGACCGAACTACTTGGTTCGGTTAACCGAACTCAGCTTCGGGCACCCGAATCTCTTAAAATTGACTTTTTGACTGTGTCTGTTCGGGCATCCGAACCTCAAGCTAGGCACCCGAACCTGCGGGTTAAAATAATTTTTACTGATTTTTAAATCGGGTAAAATGGGTTAATTTTCTTAATGGTCTTTTAGAAAATTCTAATTATACCCATTGTGTCCCCAATGGTCAAAAAATCCTCCTTACCTATATATGCCAGTTCATTTGTCTTAATTAGTAGGCATTAGCAAACTTGATTAGGGCAAAAATTCTCTCAACTCTCAAAACCCTAAAAACCTTATATTAGCCAAATATTTCTTACAAACACTCACATACTCCTCATTCTCTTTCTCTAAGCATTGTGAGAATCTCTATACGGCTATTGTGTTTTAATCTCTCTAGCTTATACTCTCTCTCTTGATATTGATTGATTGATTTTATTTGAGAGTATAGCCTAAAAGTTCTTCCACATATTTCATTTGATAAATCTAGTGTGGAAAAACTTTAAGGGTTTTGGTTCTTGCATTATTGTCGCAAATTACCTAAACCTAGATTTTGTGTGCAAAAATCTTTTATAAAAGCTAGTCTTTCAAACAACTCCATTGTGCTTTATACATTGAAATATCCTATTGAGTTTGTTTTATTTATCTTGCTTAGCATATTTGAAACCCTGATCTGGTTTTGTGATATTCAAATAGTGTGTTTCAAATCTTGCTTAGATATACACTCTAGATCTGGATTAAAAATAAATACGTGATTGAGTGTTTAGCACATATTAGAGCACTGAGTATATTTACATATCATTCATGCTTGCATTTTTTACTGAGCTATATTGGTGCGCACATCTGCTTGTGTTGAAGCGCATTTCCGTGTACAAACAATTTCATACACATTGGTTGTATTCCAAGCACGGGCCTAAAGAGGGAGACTAGCCCTTGTGGAATAGTCCCGGATTGGCTTAGACCCGGTTAGGAAAGTTAGGTGCGCCATCCTGTTAAGGCGTGTCGGTTGAGGTCAGCCCCTTGAATTAACCTGGTTTGTATAGGTGCCGCTTCACTCGATTAAGAGAGCATTTTAGTGGTTATCCTTGTGCTGGTGTTGCCAAAGCAAGAACGTAGGCACAGTTGGCCGAACCCCGATAGCATATCGTGCGTGTTCTTTACATTTTTGCAATTTACATTTACTACACGTGTATGTTTTTTTTATGATTGCATAGATTGAACCTAGCCTAAATTACATTGTTGTTAAAATCTGTAGACCTAGGTAACAAATTTTTAAATACCCAATTCACCCCCCCCCCTCTCTTGGGATGATGTGCTTTGCAAATATGATCTACACATGAAATCTAAATTCTTACGCTTGTCTCATTTGCATTATTTGATTAAACTCCTTCGGGCTAGTTGTGCGTATTTATTTAGAATACTGCCAAATTCTTATGGATTGTCTACATCTTTAGACAAAATGCTGTAAAATTTTTGAATCCTTTGCACTTAACTTAATATCATTTTCTTAATGCTAAACTCCTTAAAACTTGAGTGCGTTTCTAAGAAAATTTGTGAATTTTTCTCAAAATCATTAGGCTCTGAGAAAATAAATATATAAATACATATATCCTACATTCACCGCTATATCTTTTGGAAAATATAATATCAATTGGTTTCAATATGCACATCTTGGTAAATTTATATTTGATATCATGGTCATTTCAAAACTAACAATATGTCCTTATAACTAGTGGTATTGTTTTAACAATTTGTATCTTCTCTACCACATAGTTATAATGATTAGTATCAAACTCACACATAAGGGCATACATGTTGTTTTGAAAACTAGAGATGATTATGATAAAATTAACTTTAAAACATTTTTGAAAGGATGAGTGAAAACCAGATGAAAAATTAATCTTCATCCTTGCATAATCATCCATTGGGGAGAGTAGAACATTAAGATTGTTGACGTGCTGCATGCTACTTATACTTCCTCGATGCATATTCTTTTTGAGTTAATTGATTGAAATACGCTATATACTATTCACTATAAAATCCAAACAAGTCACTTAGGAACAGAGTTATGATTGGAAATAGTCTACTTTCAAACGGCATGCTGCTGAATTTTTTAATTTACCTCTTGTATCTAATTGATGTTCTTTGCCTTTGCGCTTTATTGTTTAACCCTTTTTGCTGTTGCCAAAAGGGGAAGTAGAGGTAAAAGTGGGTAATATAGTATATAATTATACTTCCATCTCTTATTACTCATTACTTTAATTATCTTTATGCATAAAGTCAGGGAGAGCCTTTCTTGGCTGAACCCACTTTTGCATAAGGTATTTGTCATCATCAAAAAGGGAGAGATTGTTGACCTTATTGGTCACGCCCAGTTTTGATTATGACAAATACTCTAAGTACTGATGTTTGTACTGAGAAGTGCATGCAGGTTCACCTTATGCGCACTCTTTGGACTGAAAGACATATCATGATGGCGTGCGGTGTTCGTGCCGAAGAATGAAGATTTTGTGCTATATTTGCAAAGCACATCATCTCAATTATCATCTCAAATCTTGCTTAGATATACACTCTAGATCTGGACTAAAATTATATACGTGATTGAATGTTTAGCACACATTAAAACACTGAGCATATTTACATATCATTCGTGTTTGCATTATTGACTGAGCTATATTGGTGCACACATCTTCTTGTGTTGAAGTGCATTTCCGTGTACAAACAATTTCATACACATTGGTTGTATTCCAGGAATGGGCCTGAAGAGGGAGACTAGCCCTGTGGAATAGTTCCGTATTGGCTTAGACCCGATTAGGAAAGTTAGGTGCGTCATCCTGTTAAGGCGGGTCGGTTGAGGTTAGCCCCTTGAATTGACCTGGTTTGGCTAGGTGCCGCTCCACCCGGTTAAGAGAGCATTTTAGTGGTAATCCTTGTGCTGGTGTGGCCAAGGTGGGGACGTAGGCACAGTTGGCCAAACCCCGATAACATATCGTACGTGTTCTTTACATTTTCGCAATTTTTATTTACTGCACATGTATGTTTTTTTTATGATTGCATAGACTGACCCTAGGTTAAATTACATTGTTGTTAAAATCTATAGACCTAGGTAACAAAGTTTTAAATACCCAATTCACCCCCCCCCCCCCCGGTTGCACCCTAACTATCATATTTGAGTCCTAAAATAGCATCACTTAACAAAATATGTTAAGTTTCTCTTGTTTGTTATCATCAAAATAAGATTTTAGGCCTTGTAAGGCCAACATAAAGGCTAACATCCAGCATCTTCTTTGTAGACTATGAGTTGTTGGAATCTTGTTGTTAGTTGCATGCCAACAAAAGACACACATTTTTTAGGGGATGATTGTGTTCCATAGATGTTTGTAAGGAAGGCTTGAATTATTTTGAGTATCCTTGCGAGCAACATGAATGAAAAGGCTCTTCACCGAACAAGTCTACGTTGTGAAAAGGTCTAATGAGCATGACTCAGACTTCCCCCTACTGATAGTGGCCTTATAAACCAAGTTAAACAACTCAATAACTTTGTTAACCTCCTTACCTCTAACATATCTGTTGAATGATATATCCCATAAAGGCCAGTTGTTGGGGAAGCTCAGTAAATCGACCCCTTTAGCATTCTTCTATCTGGCCACCATAAAGAGATTTGGGTAGAGCTCCTGAAGGGTGGCTCTTGCTACCTATTTGTCCAACTAAAATTTTATTTTTCTCCCATCCTGAACATTGATCCTCATATGTTCCCAAATAGTTGGCATAAGTTTGGTTATATTTTTCCATGGGCCCTATCTAGAGCCTCTAGAGCTTAACAATAGGTACCAGTCAGAAACCTTGTACCTGTACTTGGTGCATATTACCGTTTTCCACCATGGGTCTTCCCTACCATACCGCCATATCCATTTACATACCTAGAAGAGCTTTATTCATCGTCTCTAATTGTTTAAGACAATAAAAATAAAATTAATTAATTAAAGTAAATTTTCAAAAAGAAGTAGTTGTTAATGTCATGTTTAATTTGCGAAACTAAAAACTAAATACAATAAAAATAAAATTCTGAACTTCATTAAATTTAGACTTTGAATTATAATTTTGCGAAAGAAGTAGCTATTAATGTCATGTTTAATTTGCGAAACTAAATACAATAAAAATAAAATTAATTAATTAAAGTAAATTAAAATGTGAAAAACTCGTACTCAAACCCAATTCCAAATGATGTATTTGAACTTCATTAAATTTAGACTTTGAATCTTATTTTTGAGAATGAAGTAGTGGTTTGATTTGTGAAACTAAATGCAATAAAAATAAATTAAAAATTAAATTAAAATATAAAAACTCAAATTAGCCATTTAGATTTTATTTAAGTTCCTACCAAACAACTACCTAAGTGGTTTAATGCCAAAAAAATCAGCCGACAAATCTGGCATAAGTGATAACACAATTTTGTTGAAGTAGGCCAAGCATGTCCCCACCTCTCATCTTGTCGTATTAGAATGCAACCACTATTGTCGGATTTTGAAGCTTGCATCTCAGATAACTGATTTATGAGATTGCTTTTATTTGGACATCCCAAAAAAAAACAATTAAAAAAATAATAAACTTTTGCTATTCATATTTTAGGATTTATTTGGTATCACTGTTATTTTTTATATTGTCGATATTTTGCTTCTATAGTAAAAAATTGAAAATTAATTTTTATAATTTTTAGTTATTTTAGCAAGTTATGGTAAAAAATGTTAATATTTACAAATAATTCTTTTGAATCAAGTCACTCATTTTATGTAATTTTAAATTAAAATTAAAATTAAATTATCATATTTGAAATAGTCCCTTAAAAAAATAAAATAAATTAATATCATATTTGATTTGTGATACTAAATACAATAAAAATAAATTATATTATATTATCAAAAACTCAAATTAGTTGTATTTCAATTCCTACCAAACATGTATTTAAGTGGCTTTAATGCCAAAAAAAATAAAAAAATCAGCTGCCTAATTTGGAATAAGTGATAACAATGTTTTCTTGAAGTAGGGCATGTCCCCGCCCTCTCATATAATCAAATTAGAATTAGGCCACAGTTGAAGCTTGCACCTCGTTATAACTTATTGATGGGATTGCTCTTTTTTGGACTGTCTAAAAATAAATCATTTAAAAAAAAAGTGATAAACTTTCGCCTATGATATATTATAATTTATTTGGTATCATTGATATTATTGCAACGTCCAAAAAAAGGGTCCGAAATGGTGAGCGAAACTAACTTTAAAATTTAATGGACTCACCACTAACCTGTTATTTACCTCAATATAGTTAGATCACCTAATTACTAATCATTAATTGGTCTCTCGACTATTTCTAGGTCAAGGAACTAGTGGTCTTATTTACTCTTACCAGAGTTGAGATAGTGAGTTCAGTTATGTGAGGGAAAGGTATCAGCACCCACAATACATTCGTTCTATGA